>NW_028258312.1:18181818-18484848 GCF_053883595.1 Heterocephalus glaber | reverse complement strand
GAGGACACAGAGATCCCAGGGGAACGGGGCGGGGCAGGGCCAAGAGGAGAGGTAGTAAGGGCTTCCTTTCTTGTGCTGCAGGACCCTCCCGGGGGTCTGAGAATTTAATCTGATTGTCCAGGCCTTT
Organism: Heterocephalus glaber; assembly: GCF_053883595.1. Classification (NCBI taxonomy): domain Eukaryota; kingdom Metazoa; phylum Chordata; class Mammalia; order Rodentia; family Bathyergidae; genus Heterocephalus; species Heterocephalus glaber. The sequence goes on along the minus strand of NW_028258312.1, from coordinate 18,484,721 downwards.
ATGTTGATATATCTGCTAAAATAAGAGTATAGAATATCTTTTACACACCAGTTTTCTTTCTTAATTTACAACATTTAAATATCTAGTTATGTGGGTGGACATCCATTTGTGTTTTTACCACGGGCCTTGCAGGGGTCACAGGCCTGGAGCATGTGGACAAGATTATTGATTTGTAAGGGACAGGTTTCAAAGACATTTGTTCAAGAGAAGAAAGTGAGTTTACTAGCTTTTAGGAACATCCATAGACATAAAGCCAGGTCCGTTTCTGCCTTGAATTTCACTAGCATTAACTGCATTGGTTGCCCACTGAGAAAATTATTGATAGCTACACAGTTGTAGTGTATGGCTTTTTGATTATTCAAGAAAATGATTCCTTCTTGAGTAGGTAGGTTTATTGTGTTTAGAGAAGGTACAACCTGTTCCCTTAGATACATTTTTAAGATTAGAAAAAATTATTTACGAGTGTTTCTTAATGTGTGGTGCTGACGTTAAAAATAATTGGAGAGCTGGGTGTGGTGGTGCGTACCTTTAGCCCCAATGCTCTGTGAAGCTGAAGCAGGAGGATCACCTGTTCAAGCCCAGTCTGTGCAACTTAGCAAGACCTTGTCTCAAAATTAAAAAATTAAAAAAGGGCTGGAATTTACCTCAGTGCAAAGGCCCTGGATTCAGTCCCCCACACTACATAAAAAAAAAAAAATCAATTGGCAAAGATGATTTGAGGTACAAGCAATCATATCAGAGATATAAGTTTGTTAGAACTCTAATTCAGATTTGATTCATGTTTTAGTTGGAATACTTTATGATTCAAGCCTTAAATCAGAAGACAAGTGAAAAAATGAAGAAAAGGAAAATGTGCACCTCATTTCATGGAATTAGACCACCGCAGCTTGAACAACCAGGTGTGTAGATTTTTGGTAGGTGTTTATTATAATTCACTCCTCACAGGTCTTAGAACAGCATTGTCAGATTTAAGCATCCCCAGAGCCCATTCACTCAACATTCTTACTCAGTGAGGCCCCCCCCGCCCCCCGCCACCGCCTCCAAGTTAGGCATTGGAACTCAGGAGGTTGAGGCATGAGGCAAGCCTGAGCAACTTAGTGAGACCCTGTCTTAAAATACAAATTTAAAAAGTGCTGGTGGGTGTAGAGCACTTGCCTTGCATGTGGGAGGCCCTGGGTTCAAGCCCCAGTATCACAAAAAGAAAAGAAAAAGCAATCACTTGATAGTACAGTGTGATGACGATAATTTACAACAACATATTATGTGGTTTTGGGGGGTTTTTTGGTACTGAGGATCAAACTTGGGATCTTGTGCTTGCGAAGCAGGCGGCGGAACCACTGAGCTAAATCCCCAGCCCATATTATGTGTTCTATGAAGAACTGGAAGAGTAGTTTGAAGGCACCAAAAATGAAATTAGGAGATGAAAAATGCTAGCTCCTGGTTTATTACACATTGGATACATGTATTGGATAGTCACACTGTACCCCATAAATACATAGGATTCTTACATGTCAATTAAAAGGAAATATTTAAAAAGTAGGGATGTGATAAGTATTTGTTGAATGCATGAATATAAATAAAAAACCAGGAAAATATAAATTAGAGTGGGAGGTCATTTCCAGATTTAAAAAAAACATCAACTATATAGGGTTTGAACTTTATAGTTTGCAAAATGCAAGGGGAGCCAAGGACTATTTTAGCGAACACTGGGGTGGAAATAAGTTCTGGGTTGGGAGATGGGAGAGAAGTTCCCGAATAAGTAATGTAGCTAGCTAGTTCTTGCTGATCGGGGGAGAAAGCACACCAGCTCCTCAGGGAAAGTAAAGTGGCCTGTGTCCTTTGGCACCTGGGGAAGCTGCCCTGGGTCCCTGCCGGGCTCTCGGTGCAGTGTGGCCGGGTCCCCAGGTGTCCCTGCAGCAAGTGCTGTCTCCATGTTCACAGGGCCGGTTCCTTTTTCTTCCTCCCCTCCCTATTCCTTCTCCTCCTCCTTGAGTAATGTCTCTCCTTCTCCTCCTTCCCTTCCTTCTCCTCCCTCCTTTTCTTCCTTCTCTTTCTCCTTTCTTCTTCTTCTTGTACTGGAGATATACTCAGCCCTTTACGATTATTTATTTGGACACAAGTTCTTACTACGTTATCCAGATGGGACTCAGACTTGTGATCTTCCTCCCTTAACCTCTCTTCCGTGCTGGAGGTACAGGTGTATGGCAGCGTGCCCGGCTTGGCAGTACTACAAACCAAACCTAGGGCCTTCACACTGAGCTACACCCCCAGCCCTTTTTTATTTTTATTTCGAGACAGTCTTGCTAAGTCCCTGAATTGCCCAGGCTAAGCTTCAACTTGGGATCCTCCTGCCTGGGCCTCCCAGAGTGCTGGCATTACATGTATGTGCCACCACGCCTGGCTCACAGGGCTCCTTTAGTGAGGAGAGCCATGGGCATAGCTCTAAGCATGACCCAGGGCCCAGGGTGATGCGGTCTGGGTAGAGCTCTGTGGCTGACTGGTTGTAATGACACCTCCTGGGCTCCGGGCCGTGTGGCTCTCAGATGTTTCTTTTCATTCGAGGCTCTTTGAAGGTCCCGAGGGCAGCAGAGGAGAGGATGGATGGGGTGCAGCGCAAGGAGCCCAGAGCCCTTGATTGTCTGTTTATAGCCCGGGCTTTGCTTTAGAATAAAGGATTTTCAGCTTTGCTAGAGAACTTGGAATTGCAGTGATTTAGGCAATTGCTTCAGTGGCCCTTCACTTCCCTCCGCTCAGCCTCAGGGAAAAGTGAGGTGGCACAAGTTATGTTGGGGTCTGTGGTGCGGGCCCGGAGAGTGCAGACCACACTGATGGGAGGAGTCTCGTAGTGTTGCTGATCACACCAGGGATGGGAGGTTACGTCCTCTTCAGGAAACGAGGGAGCTTAGGCAGCACCTTGCTCAGGTGTGCTGAGGAGGAAAAGCTACTATGGGAAGCAGTGTTTTTCTAGGAAGAAGACTGCGATCCAAATAAAAGGGGCACAGAGCTTTCAAACCGTTGGAGTCCAAGACTTGAGGGCTGCCGAGGAGAAGCTGCAGGATTTGAGCAGCTCGGGCCTTTGACCTTCTCTTCCAATCCGGCAGGGAAGGGACTTCCAGCGTGAATCTGGGTTCTCTGCTTACTCAGTCCTTTGTGTGCACGTTTTATCTGGTAGAAGTAAACAGAGATGACTACAAAATATTAAAGTTCAGCATTTGGGGCAGAATTTTATTTTGCAGCACACAGATAATGAGAAATGTTATCTTATTTTATTGCTCTTTATATCATTAGTAGTTTTTTCATTTGCGCTATAAAATATAAGTATTTGTGTGTGTATCTGTGTTGTACAATCCCTGAAAAATTAGTTTGCATCTGTGGGCTAAGAACCAACCAAAATTGTTGTCTGTAGGTGAAAAATGGTCACCTACTTGCCCTTTCTTATGGTTCAACCTCGTATTATGTAAAAATATTCTACTGTATTTAAAGTAGATCTGAAATTATTGGGTCTACAGACCTCAAAAGAAATTTATTACTTTTATTTTCTTTTTTATTTAAATTTTAATTTATATTAGTACATGTTTGCTGTACATAATGTCTACATTCCTAGCGGGGAGTTCGTACATGTAACATAACACACCTTAATTCTTTTTTTATCTACTTCTCCTCCCCTCCCTTCCCTCTTCATCTACCTCATGATCCCTGTCTTGTTTGCAAAATATCCATCTCCCTGTTTCCTATTATCATTTATTTTGCTCTTTATTTCTGCTTTGGGTTTCTCATATAAGAGAAATCATGTGATATTTAAGCTTGCGCATCTGGTTTACTTCACTTAACATTATCGTCTCAAGATGCATTCATTTTCCTACAAATGACTCAAATTCGCCCTTTTTATGGCTAAATAGTATTCCATTGTGTATAAATACCACATTTTTTTTATCCATTCATCTGTTGATGGACATACAGGCCACTGCCAAGATTTAGCTATTATGAGTTGTGTTGCTATAAACACGGATGTGCATGGATCACTGTAATATGTCTTTAACTCTTTCGGGAAATTTTCTTTTTTGATACAGAAAAGATGCCTGTGTTAAAGGCTGAAGCTTCGCATTATAACTCTGACCTGAATAACTTGCTGTTCTGCTGCCAGTGCGTGGACGTGGTGTTCTACCACCCAGACTTGCAGGGAGTGGCAGAGGCCCACAAGATCGTGCTCTGCGCCGTAAGCCATGTCTTCATGCTGCTTTTCAATGTGAAGAGTCCCGCCGACATTCAGGACCCCACCATCATCCGGACCAGCCAGGACCTCTTCGCTGTAAACCGGGATCCGACTGCATCGCCAGGCACTGGCCGGGCCTGCCCCGGCAACCCGCCGCTGCACGTGGTTGTCAAGGACGTGGCCTTCTGCTCTTGCCTGTCGGCCATCCTGCGCTTCATTTATTCAGGTACCTTGTTCCGTGGTGTTCACACACTCAGCGAAAATGGGGTGTGCTGTGGCCCAAGTTTTCTGCCTTCCTTCCAAATGTAGTTGCCTTTTTCTGAAAAAAAGCAATATTTTAAATTGTGGCAAAATACATGTAAATGTTACTATGCCGACCATTTTCCATTGTACAGCCCAGTTGTGTTAAATATATTCTTGTTGTACAGTGGCATCTCCGTGACTTTTTATCTTGCGAAAATGAAACTCTGTCTCCGTGAAACAGTAGCTCCCACAAGCCCCTGGCAGCCACTGTTCTGCCTTGTGTCTCTGTGATTTGACTGCTCTTCTGAGGGCACTGAGGACTGAACCCAGAGCCTTCACACTGAGCTTAGCCCCAGGCCTTTTAAAATTTTTTATTTTGAGACAGGGTCTTGCTAAGCTATTAAGTTGCCAGGCTGGGCTTGAACTTTCGATTTCCTCAGCCTCCTTTAGTGCTGGGATTGTAGGTGTGTACCATCGAAATCCACTGTGATTTTGACTACTCTTAAGTGTCTTGTGTAAGTACAGACACACAGTATTTGTGCTTTTTGGACCTATTTCGCATAGCATAGTTACTGTATATGTCACATTTCCTTCCATTTTAAGGCTAATATTCCACTGTATGTGTAGACTACTGTATTATCCATCCATCCATTGTGGACATCTGGATTGCTTCCAGTGTTTAAACTATTATGAATAATTCTGCTATGGTACTAGCATGGTTAAAGATGTATTCCTTTTGGGACCTTGCTTGCAGTTCTTCCTCATATATATCCAGAAGAAGAATTTATAGGTCATATGGTAATTGTATTTTTAATTTTTTAAGGAACTTCCAATACTCTTTTTTTTATACTGGCTTCACCATTTTACATTCCTACCACGTTCTGTGCACGGGGTTCCAGTTTCTCCATATCCTCATCCACAGCTGTGATTTTCTAGTTTTTGATAGTCACCACCTTAATAGGTTTTAGGTAGTATCTCATTGTAGTTTTGATTTGCACTTTCGTAATGATTATGATATGGAGCGTCTTTTTGTACTCTTACTGTGCTTAACTTGCTTTGGTTTTAAATCTGTAAAATGATAATCTCCTACTGAGCAGGTGTATTCATACTTTATTTTTTAAAAATCCAAAATATAAAATAAAATTTGTCAGTTTAAAGAAAATTTTGCAAGTAAAGATGAAGTCAAGTGTCTATACCTTAAAACGTAGCTGCTCATTCTCTAGTTTGACGTTTAACTTTGGAGGAAATTGAGGAGGGAAATTGCATTCAGTTCAGAAACTGGAGATCAGGGTATTTCGTTAAATCTGGCTGTGACTATCCTAGACCTTACTCTTTTTCCTGACTGCATCCTTATCTTTTTAAGATTCAGATTACTGATTATTTTTTCTTCTTGTCCTTTTAAAACTCGGTGACAACTATTCTAACTAATAGATGTCTCATCTGTCATTTTAGCAAATGAATCAATGGTCTCACATCTAAGTGTCCCTTATAAGAATGGAAAAGAATGGATGAAAAATACTTTTTGGAGTCATCACCTAAATATTAGTTTTCTGAAAATTCTTCCTCTCAATTTTCTTTTTCCACTTGGAATGATGTATTTGGATAGTTTTCATTGGAATGGTTGATGTTAAAAATAAGATTATTAACATTTTCATTTGGGCTATGGTTATGTAATTTTATTAAATTTTGAATTATGGTTTTAAAAAGTACAGTTGTAGCATGCAGATTTGTATGGAATTACATATATATATATTGGGGAATGTGATGGTAGGTCTGTGGAAAAAACTTGAATAAGCTCACATCCAGCACACGGCTCCAGTGTACACGTTTCCCATGAGTTTCAGTTGTGAGCAGGTTCTCGTATCTGGGGACCATCAAAGGAATAAACCAGACTGCTTAAGGTCTTCATTTAGTACTACAGATTTTAATGTTTAAACTTAGACTCTCACAGTTCAGAATTTAAGACTGATTTTGAGAAACCAAAATGTTTACAGGTTAAAAGAAAAAATATTTTTAATGACATGCACAAGAAACTGTGAGGAAGATGTGTTTGACTTTCCAATGATTTTACTGCTGAAATTCTATGAATTATTCAGCAAGTTTCCCACAGTGTCCATTCAGTCCTTTCAAAGGCACAGGAACACTCTGAAGTCAGTCACGTCTTCTTTATATGATAACAGTAAAATGGCTGTGGTGACCGAACCTGCCTGACTTTCTCTTTGAGAGTGATTTTTTAAATTGCAAAATAAATGCATGTAGATGGGAAAAAGGGGAGGGAGGGAGGGGGGGGGAGGGAGAAAGTTCTTGCATCCCAAGCCCATTGCCCAGAGTCAGTTATCTGTGATAAGGTCTTTTGTGTTCTCTCTGATGCTCTCTGCTCAACTTCACTTTAATGAAAATGGAGCCCTTGGAACTGCTCTCTTCTGAAGACCATGGGCAGTTTCCCAGCCAGAGCCCAGAGGGGGAGTGATGGCTTGTAGGAGGAGTCAGGCAGGGCCTGTCGGTGCTGTTCCTGCCTCCTAGAAGCCTTGCTAGAGGATCCCCCTTCCCAGGGACGGGGTTGGGACGGAACCCAGACCCTCGAACACGCTTGCCAAGTGCTCTGCATTGAGCTCCTGCCCCGGCCCACACCAGGCTTTAGAAAGCTGTCTCTGGTGATGCTGGGAGCCTGGGAAAGAGCAGGCAAGACCGGAGTCCGGTCGGGAGGCCCCATCATCAGGCCACATCCACAGGGAGGCCGGCATTGGGGTGTGCGTGGCATGGCCTTGGCCCCTCGTCCTTGCCTAGGCCAGTGCATCCGAGTGGCTGCAAGTCACCAGGCGATCTTGTTAATGTGCACATTCCGACACTGTAGGAGGCCTTCCGACACTGTAGGAGGCCTGGGCTGGCGCACGTGCTTCTGTGTTTTGAATGATCTCACATTTTCATGGTTGATACTCTGGGAAGAAGTGCGGATCCATCACAGCCTGCAAATGAGGGCTTGGAATTCAGTGGAGGCCTAGGATAGCGGCTCTGTTTTCACGTAGGGCGCAGAGTCAACGTGGGGTGAGCTGTCAGGCCCACTGATGCCGAGCTATGCAGAGCCGGGGTTCTCGGCGCCCTCCTGGGTCCCCTGCCAACGTGGGGGAGGTGGATGCTTAGCCATGGGGGGAACCAAGTGAGCCAGGAGGTAGGGATTTAGGAACTTGGGAGGGGGGCGAGAGCAGAAAGTGTGGAGAGCTTCCCTCGGGTCCCCTCTCTGAGCCTTTGCCTTTCTGCTGCCCTCATCTATCCCAGCCCACGCAGGAGGAGTGAGGTATGACAGATGCAGGCCCTGCCTGGGGCTGTAGGAGAAGGGGAGACAACTGGTTCTACACTTACCTGCTCATTGCTTTTTAATTATTCACACATAAAAACCTCTGACTCCAGCAAAAGTTGTATATAATTCTGTTTAAAGGAGATATTAAAGTTGTATTTACACAGTCTAGAAAAAATGTGAAAAATGCATAAAATTTGTTAAGAGAGGCAAACCAAAAAAGTCACCATTAAAATCCCACTATTAAAAGAAAATATCGGGCCAGGGATTTAGCTCAGTGGTTCCTCCGCCTGCCTCGCAACCGCAAAGACCCGAGTTCAATCCCTGGTACCAAAAAAATCCAAACGAACAATAAAAGAAAATATCTGAACATTATGAGGTTTTGCATTTTTCCCTCTAGTCCTCGTTTGTGGAAGTTATTTTTTTTTTTTAATTTTTTCTTTTTTTTTTAACCAAATTGAACAGAAATTTAAATCTACACTCTGAGACTCTTCAGTCCTTTTGGGGGAACATTTTTAAAGTTTGAACGAAGCACAGTGTCGAGACACGGCTCTACAGTGCTTTCCCGGAAGTGTGCGGGCCGAGGAAGAAAGGAGCCCACTGCTGGTGGAACACCGGCTGCACGAAGGTGGACGCCCGTGGCCTGGCATGCCCAGGAAGTGTTTGTCCTGAGCAGACACAGCCTAAAAAATCACAATAAATCTATCTCCTGCCTTCTCCCCCCACTTTCTAAAGAAAGAACTAAATAACAAGGAACATCTTAATTATTTTTAAGTGACATACTTTCTTGTTATCTTTATATATTTATATACATATATTTATATATGTTGTTATCTTGTATATATTGTCTCACCACGGGCATTTAGTCCTTTATTTAAGAGGGACCTGCTTAATAGTCTGGTTTTTACACCTATGTATATGACTTCAGTTTATTTTCCTGATCAAGTTTTTGAAGGAATAGTCACAATCGAGGTAGTCCAACTATATGTGAATTTTCCATTGGATAAACAAAGAGCACCGTTTAATGTGTAAGTATTTAAGGTCTAGTGCTTCAGGCAGAAGGAGTACTGGCAAAGTGAGACCTGCAGTTTCCTGGTTTTCGGGGAGTAATCCTTCTGTGGATACTATTGTTAACATTCCTGCAATACTTGATACAGTCTGGTGCTTACAAATTCCTGAGTCACATGATCTCAGATAGTTAGGAATTGAAATATTTGTAAGAGCCTCAAGAATGTAGCTTTGCGCTCTTCCTGTCGCAGATGGCCCTTAGAATTTTATATCACATACTGAAATGCTGCCAGTGTAGATAAATATGTGGGAATGAGCTTTCTCGCTCACTTTGCATTGCATTCTCCCATTCTTGGAATTATTCTGTAGCATGCTCTTTTCTGCACTGCATAAAAACATCCCTGTATCCGAGGTAGGAGTTTTGACACCACAGAAATGGCAAATGCTGCACATCAGGGCTCCGCCTCCCCAGGACACAGGAAGTGCAGCAAGCTCTGCAGTGCTTAGCAGCAAGGAGCTCAAGAGCCTCTGGATTAGTAGTCTGATCCTTCTGGTCAGGTTTGCTTCTGCTTAATAGAGGTTGGCTGCAATTGCCCGATCTCATTGGTTTAATATGTATGGACTCTATGGCCTCCCCATTCCTCACTATTCAGCAGAAGAAATGGATTGGGAACAGTTAAGAAGCATCTGAAGTTACCCAGAGAGGTGACGTACCTGGCTTATACTCATGGCAGAGCTAGAGTAGAATCTGGGTCTCCTGTCTGTGCCCCCACACTATACTTTCGGAGTTATACTTTAAGGAGTTAGGATTTTCTGTAAGTCATGGCATGGATATGGGTAAATCTCTTAAAATATAATCAGAATCATGCCTTTGAAACTTATCAGCATTGAGTAATAGGAAAGATTCCAAGGGGAAAAAGTCATTAGGGAGCAGGGAGGTGAGTTAGGAGGCTTCTGGGGGCCAACTGAGAGGGGCACTGGGGAGAAGGTGAAATTTCCCTGATCATATAGTTGGAGTTTGATAAGACACAGCAGAAAAGAGGTTGACAGACTGGGAGTAGACTGAAGGGACCCTAGGAAGGGCCAGCTGGAAGTGGGCTGGGGTGAAGAAGAGGGTGGGAAGGGCCAGGTGGGGTGATTTTCTTCCGTGGCGTGGTCATGTAGCTCATCGGGAAATGATCTTGCTGCCTTCCTGGGGTTGGTTTTGCAGAGTGGTCTGTCTGACCCACCAACATGTTCTGTCTAGCTGCAGAGCCCCGCTGCCCGATGGTTGTCACTGCTCTCCTTCAGTAGGATTGAGTTCAGAGTTGGGAAAGATCACACCTACATTCTTCCCTGAGGAAGGAAAGAGCTTGGGTGTTGGGCCACTTGTCATGGTAACTCATATTCTGGTTAGTGCACTTATTAGCTGCCAGGCGTCTCAGAGAGGCATTGGCTGGTCAGGGGGAAGACTGTCAGATTTTGACAAATAACTTAAGGAAGACAAACTTATCTGTTGAAAATGTGAGAGTTGTTAAATATATCCTTTAATTATAAGGATATATGTTTGGTGAAGAAAAATTAAGAGAAGATACCTAGAAAGGGGGATATTGATGTCTAGTAAGAGATTTATTTTTCTCACCCCTCCTGTATCCGCAAACTCTAACATGTGCTAATTTGTTACAGGTGCTTTTCAGTGGGAAGAATTGGAAGACGATATCAGGAAGAAGTTGAAAGATTCTGGAGATGTTTCGAATGTAATTGAGAAAGTTAAGTGTATTTTAAAGACACCAGGAAAGGTAAATTAATTTGTTTGGTTCTTGAGTTATAGCTGATTTACTGGGATAAATATATTTAGTCATTAGAAGAGTTAAATAATGCATAAATGGGAATGCTTTCTGTAAGTATATTTTCCCATTTAAGTTTTTAAAATAGAAACACACGTTATTTCTCACTTAGATTTTATTTTATGTAAGAATTAAAATATGTGTGAGTCATGTCTTTAAACTGCTTGTTTGTGAATTCCATCTTCTGAAACGTTCCAGCGGACCTCTGCGATACAAGGGCCATGTCAGGACTGAAGGGCTGTTTGATTTGTGCAGCTGTAGTTAAACTTCTGGGAGGGAGTGATTTCTCGTCCTCACAATTTAAGTCCAAATAGGTTTCAGGAACAGGGCAAAAATTCTGAGAAATATATTTAACCAGGTGGACAGTTAAGTATTCTCTCAAGTAGAGATTCAAATTATAAACTAGGGTCAAGGCTATAAGAATATCTTTTCGCTTGGATTATAGCCATAAAATGTACACATTAAAACTCCAGTAACTTAGATTGTAGAGTCTGTGGGGTCTTTGAAAGTAGATTTGTTAAAATTCTAAGATGACTATATTGCATAATTTAGCCAGTATGTTCTTGTTTCAGATTCTGTAATAAACACATAGACTATAATAAAAAAGATAGTTGTATGCAGTGTGTACGAGAATGTGGGTTTACATTAAATTTACAGGAAAGGTAATTCCTTCAAATGTTTTTATACAGATTAATACACAGCATAAGTTACTAATATTTTTAAATTAAAAGTTCAAAAATATAAATTGTACTACATTTAAATTTAATGAAAATTCCCAACTAGTTTTAACTTTTTAAACAAAGTAACATGAAATTAAGGGACAAGATCTTTGTTTTGATTCAATAACTCATTGACGTAGGTACACAAAAGCTGTCCAGTTTTCCAGATGGCAGGATAGTAGCTCTCTTGCCATCCAATTCAACCAAATAATCATTTTGCAAAACTATGCACATATACCTACATTCTGTTTTCAAAACAGTCTGGTTAACTCATTTATTGACCACTGAAAATGCATGTCCTATACATCTGTGTTCTCACCAAATTTCTGCCCTTCTTCTCTCTGGTTTTGTTTCCTCAAGTTTACAGTAAAAGTGACAAAAGAATCTGTTTATATAGGTTCCTATTCTCTCCTCTATTTATATACATATATACCATATACTCGTAAATAGTATACATCTACATATGACTCACAATATACACATTCATAACCTTTGTACGAATGGAAAGGAAGAAAGTTTTGCTTTTGTTCTGAGGCTGTGCCTTTCCTTGGGTCTGATTCTGCACATATTCTTTTTTGAGTACTGAAAATGAAATGAACTCCCCTTGGGGAAGTCTAGGGCCAGATGACTCCATAATACTGAAATAAACATCCCTCTTTCACACAGGAGGAGGAAAGAATTCTTCCACCCTTCCTCCTGGGCTTTTCTGGGGTTCTAGTCTGTCCCATCTACTAGTATGTCACAGAGGTAACACTGAGTGGGGACTCGGGAAGTACGGATTGAATTGTGAGTCTGTCACAGGTTATGTCTGTGGTTTTGAGCTTTCTGTGAAATAAAGGATAAACCAGATGATTCTTACGGCCCTTGGTAGCTCTCCAGTCCTGTGATGATTTTGACTGTTACTCTCCTTTTTGGATGACAGTCACTCATGTACTGTCGCACAGTTACTTAGTGTGTGTTGTGGCATGTTGTGTGTAGGCTCTGAGCATGTACTTTCTAGGACCAGGATTTGGATGATCCTGATTGCCTCTCTGTCTTGCTCCTGAATACCATTCTGGAGTGGTTTTCTTCTTCCTTGTGGGGAAGAATAGTATCATCCCTCTCCCTGTAGAGATTTAAAAATTCCCACCATAGTAGATTAGTTGAGAATGGGGAGCAGGTGTCATTTGTTCTTATTGATAAAGTATATCTGATTATTCCTTAGGGATAAAGTTTTCTGATCTCCCTAGCTGGTGAGGCAGAGGGTCAGAGTTCTGACCAGGACTGAGGTTCTGAGATTCTGCCAGGGAAGTGGGTGGAGCCATCAGGAAGGAGTAAAATAATGATCCTCATTATAAGGTCACAGTCCTGATGAATCCAGATACTACTTAAAATGACTTATTATTTCTTCATCTTGTGGGCAACTCTACTTGCAAGTATTGTTCCTGCATTTTTCTCCTACTCATTGTAAATAAATTAGAGTAAATATAAAGAAAAGAAATGGGTGGAGGGTGAGGAAAGGAAGGCTGCCCTCAACTGCTAGGGCTGGGCCAAGGGACATCTGGAAAGGCCACAGCAAGGATAAGCAGAGCACCACAGCCTGAAAGGGACAGAGGCTCTGTCCCCAGAGGCTGCCCACTGGAGCAAACAGGAGCGACAGGATGGGAGGGGAGAGGTGTTCCCAGGCCAGAGACTGCTGCTGCTTTCTCTAGGCTTCGGTATAGAAAACCTAGCTGGGATCATTATAAGATTGACAGTTAAGCTGGAGAAGAGCCAGTTTACCATCACACTCAGGTATTTTTTTTCGTGTTCATTCCTTTAGCAGAAAATGTTGAGCTACTAGGCAGTAAAAGGACGTGTGATAAGGAGATAATGTATTTTTCTTAATTGCATATTAACTTGTTGTCTATATACTTTCTTAATGAAAAATCAGATGGGATAACCTGGCATAGTGGCACACACTTATGATCAGTCCTAGCACTCTGAGAGGCTGAGGCAGAAAGATCACAGGTTCAAGCCCAGCCTGGGCAATTTAGCAGTTTAGTGAGACCCTGTCTCAAAGTAAAAAAGGGCTGGGGAAAGTAGCTCAGTGCAAAAGTTCTGGTTTCAGTCCCCGCCAAGGAAGTCAGGAGGTGTGTGTAAATGTATTTTATTAGGTATTCGTGTGAGATTGGACTTGTGTGCAGGAACTCTGGGTCCTGCAGCTTCTCAGCTGTGTGGTAGAGTTTGCTCTCGCCCAGCTCCTGTGCTGCTGCTAATGCTGGGGGGTGGGTGCTGCTCTTTGATGGTGGCAGCTGTGGGGCCAGAGGGTGAGTTTCCTTGAAAGCTGTCATCAGATTTGCCACTGAGTAGGTGTCATTATTTCTTCAAAGAGTTTACAGTTTCCAGGTTCTCAAACCGTATCAAAGGGTACTGGCCAACCTTCCCCCTTGGGTCTGTCTTTTTTATTTTTCTTATAGATTAATTGCCTAAGGAATTGCAAAACTTACCAAGCCAGAAAACCTCTGTGGTTTTATAACACTTCCCTCAAGTTTTTCCTGAATAAACCGATGCTTGCTGATGTTGTCTTCGAAATACAAGGTATGGCTCAATTTTCACAAACTTCCTTCTGTATTTTTATTTCTTGTTGTTTTCCTCAGTTTCTGATACTTAGGGTGAAAGAATGACTGTTGCAAGACAGATTAATAGCACCCGAATTTCAACAAAATTCAGGGAAGTGAAGTAGTTTATAAAAATAAAAAAAGTTATTTATATTTTGCTTCATATTTTTCTCCTCCCCTTACTGTGTAATTCATTAATTTTGGGGGATCAACAAAGGATGGGGTGATCTGACATATATTTTTTTGTTTGTGTATTTCTTTAAGATTCTAGTTTTTTGTTCATCTGAAAACAGATCCTATCTCTCTTTATTTGAGTGAAAGAAACTAACTGTGAGTTGAGGGTTATGCCTGGCCTACCCCAGATGCCCACAGATATTGCTACATTGATTTCTCACAGCGAGCATTCAGAATTGCTACCAGCAGAGCAACTGAAAGCTGCTTTTATCTCCATGGGAAAGTACTGCTAATCTAATTTTAATAAAGATGAGCTGTTGTAATGCCCATTGTTGATTACTGACATAGATAATTTTGTCACTTTAGTAGACTAAAAGCATAATCTTAAAAATGAGTTGTGAGATGCCTTCAATTATGCAGGAAGGGTAGAATGAGTTGCTTCCAAATAAATTAAGTAGAACTTTAGAGGGACTGTGACAGAGAAGAAGATATAATTCTAATGTTAGGGTAGAAATGTATAGCAGGTGACATAGTCATTTACTTTTAAACATTTTTCCCAAGAAAGGTTCATTTTGCTTTTATACTTGGTCACTTGCCAAGACAAACAGGGAATTGGGAATTTTCCAAAGTACTTTCCAGAGCTACCATCAGCACCTTCTGCAGTGTGACCCTGGGCACACTCAAGATGGGACAGTATGAGTGACCTTGAGATATACAAAAAATGATTGGAAAGAAAAAAGCTAACAAGAAGTTATACTTTCTCCAACCCTTCATCATGTTAGAGAAACCTAAAGCTGACTCTGACTCAACCCATAACACTATTACACCTTGATTTATCCGATGCTAAAATAAAACCCCAAAATGTAGATCTAAAGCCAGCTGCCATAAATTATTTATGATAGGTGGAGTAAGTCTTGTCAGTAACAAAGGCCCTGGTGATTACAGAATTTCCTTATTAGCTTCTAGGGGGAAAAACATCTCTTGCTGAAAGTGATTACGAAAAGTGCTTGGTACAGTGTGTCCATATAAAAGAAATATAGGATACATAATTTTTTACGAATCATCTAAGAAGCTTCACATTCCAACAGAAAAGACTACACCCATTGTTGAGAAGAAATATGATTCACAAATAAAACAATTATTTCTATCTTTCCAAAATGGATTTTTAAAAATCTATTTTAGAAAGTTGGAATAACAGTGTCTGTATTCTGGCAGAAGTGCCTGGTGCTCTTTTCCACATGACTTCCTGTGGGGCAGGGAAGGCTGTCCTTCAGCTGTTGCCATGTTTTAGGCTTGACTTCCTGCTGAGCAGACTTCAAAAGCTGAAGATAAGGTAGTGGCAAACCATTCCAGGGACTCTGACAGTCCAGGGTGGGCTTTTCCTAAGAGGAAAGAGGTAGTGATGGGAAGGCCATGTGGTGAACATACAAGAGCAGCTTCCGCTTCTAGTGCACTCTCTCCTGGGCTCTGTGAGTGCTTGGAATGCCTTCCCTTGTGAGGGAGGAGAGCAGTGTCTCAGTCAGATCTGTCAGGTAAAAGAGCCGAAAATCAAGACCAGACCAGAACCACAACAAGCCTTTATTGTAGGGACTATCTGCCGGGCTGTCTCCAAACAAAAGAGAGAGAGCAATATGGCCAGGACAGGGAGTGCTTCTTAGAGGAGCTGGGGTGGGGTTGAGTGAAGTAGTGGCTAAGGATTGGAGGAGCCTGTAAAATCACTAGTTGCTAGGAGGTAGCAAGTATCAGGTTATTCTTTTGGCGGGAAGAGGGGCATGTTGGAAAGAAGAACGTTGTCTTTTGGCGGGTGAAGCCATATTTTTAAGTGGGAAGCAAGGTATTATGGGAAGGAGAAGGCTGCCATTTTATGTAGCAGCCATTTTAAGGTGAGGGAAATCTTACAAGATCCAGTATGTCTGCTTTACTGCTATCCCCGTGTGGCCCAGCTGACCGCCCTCTTCTTACCACACACACAGTATTTGATACAAATCAGTCAGTATAGTCGCATAGGTGATGGCTTAGGTCGTAATCAGGTTCTAGTCCTCAGACGTTCTTGTCTTTTGGGTGTTTTTTTTGGTCACCTAGGTCTCCTTGATTGAAGTTTTTGGTGTTTTCAAACCTCTCAGACATTTATATACAGATAGAATCTTGGGTTTATTTCCAAAGGAGAAACTCATTTGTGTGTGTTTGTGTGTGTGTGTGTGTGTGTGTGTGTGTGTGTGTATGTGTATGTGTACATTATGAGAAATAAACTATAGCTCTAGTTTTGGAGAAAACTCAGTCCACTAAGGAAGGATCTGTGTTATTACATCTTTATGTCCCCTATGGTCCCCAGAACAACGACTTGCCTTTAATAAGTGGCTGTTGGTAATGAGATGAATGGTCCTGAAATTGGGAATCAGAATCTGAAGCATAAATGCCCTTCAAGAAGACTTTGCCTAGTGATGAGCGAATGAGAGGAGAAAGTTGTCTCTGCCGGCGATGTTATTTATGTAGCACAGTTTGAGAGCAGCCTCCCAAGTAAGCACGATATGAATTTATGGCCCCATCATAGATTTCACCGATTTGGAATTAACTCCTATCCCCACCTTTTCTCTGTTGTGCTATAGCATAGCTGCCAAATGTGCATAGCAGACATTAACACCTGCTTATAATTAGCATAGAATGCATTGACACCAAGCATTACGTCAGTGTAACCTACTGAAATGGGTGTCAACAGGAATGAGTACACAATGCATGTTATGTGTTAATTAAAAGAAAACAGAGCATCCTTTCTCCTCGGAGTTCTTGCTTTTCTTCCATTATTTCACCTACTGACCTTCTCTTTTGTTGCACCTGTGCACACCCCACAGGTTCAGGAAGGCTGGGTCAGGAATGGGCAGAATCAGAAGGACTCAAGGGCTCCTTGTCCTGAGAATGTGCAGTGGCTGCTGTGAGCCTTTTCACAGTCTTCCCAGATCAAAAACCAAATTGGGAGCAGAGAGGAACAGGAATGGGTAGAAGCAGGATCTGGCCACAGTTTCTCCACTGACAGCTGCAGGGGAGGCCAATCGGGAGGGTGGTGGGTGCTGGAGGCTGAGCCTGGGGCCTGAGTCCCAGCTCCCACTGCATGGAATGGAGCAGGGTTGAACACACTTGGTTGTGGTCACATTGGCAGTCGGCTCAGCTTCTCCAGTGGTAAGGGAGGAGTGGAGTGCTTAGAGAAATCACTGGCCTGCTGCATGTCCCTGAGTAACAGATGGCTGGATATATATTCACGAAGAAACTTATTATTTCATTCTGATTGTGAAAGTCATGTATGATTGCTATAGGCCACTGTACACATAATTATCTCACTTACAGAAAATACGTCTGTTTTGTTCAAAAATGTATAAAAGGGTCAGCAGGGGTATAGACTATATGACGAGCAGTGGTTATATTTAGAAAATCAGGGGGATAGTAGTGATTAGAAAAATGCTGTAAGTGCTTATTGTAGGATAGTCAAGGTAATATATAAAGATGCAAAAAAATTACTCATAATTTTGTTCTCCAGTGATGTCCAGTGGTTGATTTTTGGCATATTTGCTGGTTTTCCTCTGTTTAAAAAAGGGGACTAGGAGCTGGGTGTGGTGGTACATAACTGTAATCCCAGCGCTCTGGGAGGCTGAGACAGGAGGGTCACAAGTTCAAGCCCAGCCTGGGCAACTTAGTGAGACACTATTTCAAAATTTAAATAAACAAGCAAACAAGCAAACAGACGGGGGTAGGGGTGTAGTCCAGTGTAAAGGTGTTGGACTCAATCCTAGTACCAAAAAATAAAACAGAACAAATGAACAAAAAGTAGAGGGAACTAGGTAATAAATACTGTTTTCCCAATTGAATATCCTTCATTTTTAAACTTGTGCCATAATCATTTTACATAGTATTAAAAACTTAACATTTCAAATGTCATTATATAGTTTTATCTTCTTTTTTACAAATTTAGGTATATCTTAAATTTTCATTATTACAAATAACAGCTACATTGGAAGATTTAAGTGTAAATATTTCACTCTGAAATTACAATTACTTCCTTGGTTAGATTGTTAATCAAAGGAAATAACATCTGTAAGAGTCAATATTTGCTATTAAATTGTATGTCTCCAAAAAGACTACACCATTTTACATTCCTACTGGCAGTGCATAAGAGTGCTTACCCTAACATAGCTTTGTCAGCATTAGGTATGCTTATATCGCAAATGTTTTTCCTTTTTGTGGGGTTTGTTGGTATATATTTGAAACATAATAAATTCATTCAGGGGAATTGGTTCATATGTATTGTATCGTGATCAATTTTGATCGCCTTCTCTTTCCCATTCCATCCTCTGTCCTCTTTCCCTGAAATTTAACATGCCTGTGTTTTTTTAATACTCGAATCTGCAATGAAAAGCCCAGATTATGCAAATTAAAAGCCAAATCTGTTCTGATCCATTGAACCTTTTGGTCTTGAGACATTTTCATGGTGATTATTGTTAGTACAGCACATATAATGTAGTAGTTGCCCTGATTCTGGTGGCATTCCACAGACATCATATATGACAGATCAAGCGCTGAAGCAGTGCTATGTGTAGTGCTGGTGTCTGGCACTTGCCTGGTATTTTTGATTGTCATTTATAGCCCTTGTTGCCTAGTGATGACAGAGCAGAGATTTGCACCTAACTCCAACATGTACACTGAAGAATGTGCTTGAGACAGCTGGCCAGTGCAACTGGAACAAGTCGATGGATTTCACCATGGTTTAGTCATAGCTGTTGCTCTCTTTAAAGCGTCAGAGCACATTCTCCCAGGAATCCCATTGTATTTTCTTGTCATTCTCTGACAATTTATAGTAGGCACTGAAGATATGCTGTTGAGGTCATACTAATGCCTCTCAGTGTGACCACATTTGGGCCTATGGATTCTAGTTGTAGTTAAATTATTACTAGGCAGTCACATTTTAATGTCACTGTGAAAAACTGGCTAATGTAATTAAAATGTCTTACATCAAGAATGAAGAAGTGAAGTGTTCTTATATTTGAAATGATTGCTCTTTGACTTAAGCCAGATCCTTAGAGTAATGTCTGGATAATAACCTATCTCAAATCTTAATTATAAAAATTTTTAAAGTTATAGTGAAGTCTGAAACTTTCAAGTTTTTCTGTACAACTTTACCTAGAATACTTTTAGTGAAAAATACATATCCTGAAAGATTTGTATTTGTGAAATAATTCACAGCTGAGTATAACTTTGGTATCCTTTATATAAATTTATGTGAAGTGACAAACAAGATGATTTAAAAATTAAATACTCGTTTGCTTCACACAATAATAGTAAATCTGAAGTCCCATGTGATGAATCTTTGACTTCTTCCCTCTGGTTTTGAGGACCAGTTCCACTCAACTTGATACAAGGCTAGGGGAAATGCAGAGGAGGACAGAGGCGCTGGGACGACTTGGAGCAGAGCCGATCCATGATAGGCGTTCCTGAGGCCATGGCGACCCGGGCCGGGAAGACCGGCTGGGATCTTTGCTGGGATGTGGACTTACTGACTGCAGAGATTTGGCCGTGTCACAGCCCTTTCTGATCCTTTAAGGTTGACCTAAAATCCCAAGTGGACAGTCCATGCGCATGGAATTTGATAAGTAATGTTGACGTGGTAACAGAAATTTCCCATTCACAGTGTGGAGCATCTTTGTTTCCTCACCTGTAAATGAGGATTGTGTTTTCTGCCTCGTGGGCTGGTGACAGGGCTGGAGGTGGTGCCTAGGGAGGATGAGTGGCACCCGGCCTGCAGCCTGCGGGCCTGCCCGGAAGCCCCTGGATTTCTTCCTGTTGAATCCAGGCACCACAGCGAATCTGCGTGCAATGTTCCCGGCCGCCCCCATCAACCAGCTGGAGCTGACTGGAATGCAGAACTCTAACATGCGATACTATCGCTGTGTAACAGCGGGCCTTCGGATATATATTATTTTCACTGCCACCTGTAATTTGTTTGGATTTATTTTTTTTTTTAAAGTTACTATAGCAGAATAACCCTAAAGCAAGGCTTGGCAAATACATATTTACACATGATGTGGAAGGATAGGCGTTTCCTATCTGAATCTGTGTCACACAAAAAGTTCTTTTACAGAATTCTTTTCCTGTTCCACTTACATAGTGCATATTCACAACCTCTCTCCAGGTGAGTACAGTCACTCTCTGGAGGCCTTGCTGTCCTGAATCAATTTGAGGGAACTCAACCCATCTACGATATACGCAGATACATTTCCTTTTTTCAGAGTGAAATCAAATGTAATTGTAAAAATTTCACTTTTGAAACATGCAATGTATTTGAAGAAGGCATGACAAATGCAAATATTTTATTGTAATACATGATTCCATGTAAAGTGACTAAAACACTTGAGCTTTTAGATTTTGTTTCATTCTTAATACTCTTTTCCTCAGAAAATATTCTTAAAACTGTAACATCAAATGAATACTACAAAGAGAAAGTAGTTTGGCCTTAACATTTTCGGGGTACATATTTATCTTTTAACTAGAAAATTGGTGTCTTTTTTTGCTAGTTTGTACAGAAACACTGCTTTATTTTCTTTCAGCAAGTATTTTTATTTGCAGTGTTAGAAGTGTAACTATACTGGGGTTATTATATTACATTTCACAGCACAAAGAGTTATAAAACCAAAATAGTAAAGAGCTAAGTAACAGAAGTTGCTGTCTTCTTAACTGGAAATGTCATGGTTTTCCAGACTAAATTCCCTGCTTAACATGGGTTTAAAATTGCCTCAGACAGTGAGTGTTTTGTTGCTTGTTTGTAACACTGTTGTAATATCAGCAGAAGTTTCTGCTAAAATTTCAAGGTCTGCTTATCAAATTCCACCTCCACCTACTATCTACTTGGGAGTTTTAGTCAGTCTTAACTCACACATTGGATCATCTAGTTTGTTTAAGGTTTATTTTTCATTTTTTAAAAAAGGATACCCTATTTATCTTGAATAGTTTAAAACCTTAACAGTATCAATCGAACTGCATTACCTGTTTGAATTTCTCGTTAATTGCTGTCTACAAATATACCCGGTGTGCTGGTGTGTACTGGGTAGGGTGGGTGCTCCTTGAAACTGCTTTCTGGCCTCTTGGGCTGTGTGGCTGTGCACATCGCAGAGCCAACCACTGGGCTCAGATAGAGCTCTTCCCTGAACCAAGAGATGTTTTGTTTGGGTTAAAGAGAGATAAAGAACACAGTAATTGTAAATATTGTAGGGAAGACCGTAGAGCCAATATTTTTGAGATTTTAGGGGTATGTAGGCAAATTCGTGGGCAGGGCAGAGGGCTCTGGTTCACTGCGTTGTTTTCTGGAAGGGGACAGCCATGTCACACCCCCAGCAGTGGTGTCCTGTTGCAAAGCAAGGGTGTTTTGCTTTCCCCATCTTTGTACCTTTGATGCGTGGTGGGTGTTTGATAATGATCTGCAGCATGGACCTAGGCTGACTGGAAGGCTGGCAGTGTGGTCTACGTAGGTAAGAACTGCTTCACCACCTTATGAGTCCCAGGCCACCTGTGTCCCCATCTGCACTTCTTTGTGTGGTGGTGCAGTAGCTGGAGAGCTTAGCTTTCCCAAAAGGGTCAGTTTAGTCTGGTGAGCTTCAGTGTGGGGTGTGGGGTTAGGCAGCCTTGAAGATCAAAGGCCATGTGTAATGGTAATTACATGGAAGACAGTGCTTTTCATGTGGAAGAGTGTAAATTTTCTAGGGTCACATTGTGCTGGGAAACAGCAGGGACTGAGGACATCTCCTTCCACTCTTTTCTAACATGCAAAATGCTCTCCTTGGCTGCACAGTTTTCTTGCTATTCCTGCTGTGAGGTATGGACTGCCCATGGTTTACTCCTCACAGTTTCCTGTTTCTGATGTGGGGAAGCCTGGTGTCTTAGTCACTTTTTTATTCCTGGGGCACAATATGCTACACCCACGATAGAGAGGAGATTGAGGAGAAGTATGTTTTTAGAGGAGAGGTATATTTTGGCTCATGTTTTCAGTCCGTGGTTGGCTGCTCCAAGGCAGGAAGGCCATGGGAGAAGGGCCTGGGCAGAGAAAAGCTGCTCACATCAGGGCAGCCAGGAAGCAAACAAGAAAGCACCAGGGAAGGGAGACGCACCGTTCCAGGGCACAGCCACAGTGACCCACCTCCTAACAAGTCAGCTCTGCGCCACCATGATCCAGTCACTGTTCAGAAGCCCTGCATGAGAGCACGCGGCTTTGAGGGGCATTTAGATCCAAACCAATGGCCAAGTCTGTTCTGTCAGTTTGGCCAAGAGGGGGTCATAGGTTGTTTTCATGGGAGAATGATGGGCCGCATGGTGGTAATTCAAGCCAATTAGAAAGGAGAGAGGTTTCATTATAAAAACATAAACCAAAATGTACTATTTCAGTGTTTCTACCTTTAGGGAATGTAAGTTAGGGGCCTGGGATTTAGCTCAGTGGTGCTGCTGCCTGCCTTGAGAGCATAAGGTCTGGAGTTTGATCCCCGGTACCAAAAAAAAAAAAAGAAAAAGAAAAAAAATATAAGTTAAATAACAAATGCTTGCCTGGTTTGCAAATTGTTAGATTCAGAGTCAACTTTTGAATTCTCTTTATTGTTCAACTTAAAACTGAGGAGTCTCTGGAGTGAAGTTGGTCACCACCCGAAATTTTGGTTTCTGCCCATCAGATTAGCTGTGCCTAACGCAGTACCACACTAGGGAACTGCCAGCATAGTAACTGTGCAAGTCTGCCTTACTTGCCTCTGATTTCCTTTTGCGCCTGTTAGGTACGACAGTGCCAGCCCACAGGGCCATCCTGGTGGCCCGCTGTGAAGTGATGGCGGCCATGTTTAATGGTAATTACATGGAAGCAAAGAGTGTCCTGATTCCAGTGTACGGTGTGTCCAAAGAGACTTTCTTGTCGTTTTTAGAATACCTATACACAGACTCCTGTTGCCCAGGTGAGCAGTATTCTATGTAATATCTCACAATTCTTTCTATCCTTGACGCTATTTTGGTAAGTTGCTTTCTGTGAAATCTGTTTTCACGTAATGATTGGGAGCCACTGTGGGCTGTCAGACTCTGGCATAAGTTTCCATGTTTGCCTCATCCAGTGCCAACATGTGGTGATCCGCGAAGGCACTCCACAAACGGAGCCATCTGGGGCTACCCAGGGGCTAATTCTAGAGATTGGGGCAAAGGGCTTTATGGAGCACAGGACCCTTCTCTCTAACACAGAAGAGGGCTGGATAACTGCTCTTATGTCTAACTTCTCACTGGGGCATTTTCAAGGGCTTTCTACAGGCAGACAACACCCTTGTTTCTTTCTGGCCAGAGGATACAGACTTTTAAAGAATCCTTCTGACTTCTGAAGTCAGATTGTTATTATACTGACTTACGAAGACTTTTGGATTTATTTCCACATTCACTGGCCAGAGACTATCTTTGACTAGGAACCAACTATCTTTCGCAGCTACAGGTTGGAACAGATCTTGCACATTTCCTTTAGCTCAAGGTTCCCTGGAGAAAGAGCAAAATCTCTTCAACAAACAGGCCGAGAGCCTCGTGGTACAGGCGCGAAAAGCCCTTTCGTTATTCTTCACCCTTTGGCCACCAGGTGGCGTCGGTCACAAACAGAGCTAGATTATCTCCCATGTAGTTTGCCTACCTAGGCCCAAGGCCCGAGACCCTGATTACAAAACCTGGCCAGCACCCTGGCAAATGTAAAAAGAAAACACATTTCAGACCATGCCTCTCTTCAGATTCACTGCTATAATTTTTAGACTGGGAAGATTTCCTGCGTGTGTTATTGAAATAAGCTTCATACAAGCCATGAGCCCTCTAGTGAAAAGTTTTTGAAGTTCCAAAAAAGAATAATCCTTTTTAAACTGAATTAATTCTGGTCTTGCAGCTAGTCATAGAGTGTTTTGGAGCCAGATGTTACGGTGTTAAAGATTGGCTTTTCTCTTTTGCTTAAGAAAAATGAAAGCATTTGTTCTTAGTGGAAATAAATGTAATGGCTTATTCTTTCAATATTCATAAATTTGTATATTAAGTAAAAAATTGAGCAGATTTAAAATAATAGGAAAATTTCGTTTTTCATCATCTCATTTGAGTAAGTGAACCTGTTTATTTTAGGTTTTACCTCGTTAATTAGGAAGAAGTGCTCAGGAAAGCAATAAATCTAGAATGAAATACTATAAAAGTTGGTTAAAAAGTACAATGGGGAAAATTAATCAAAACGAGCAAAGAGTTATGCCAAATAGCTGAACATACGCATTGGGAGAGTTGCAGAATGTTCTTTATATTAACTGTTTGCCATACGCGGTACTCTTGGTTCCACTGCTGCAAAAGAATGTAAGGAATTCGAGGAGGGAAAAGAAAGAGAATTACAGGAAAGAACAGACTTCTGGACCAGTGTTTAAAAAAGAGGAGTAAATGGAGGTGGCTGCCAGAGGCTGGAAGGCGGGGAAGTGGAGAGTTGCTGGGTAACAGGTGCGGACCCCGCGGTGGGGACCCTATGGCACATGGGCTGCAGCAGGCCGCTTGTTATTGAAAGCTCTAGAAGGTTTGCCATCACTGGTGTAGGCGTTTAATTTAGCAAAATGGAAAAAAAAATGTTCTAGGGATGTGTGGCAGAGGTGGGCGCTCAGGAAAGTGAAGGTACTTCGTGACACTGAACTGTAACCCTGAAATGATTGATGTGAAGTTGGGCACTTGGCGCTGACCTGTAATCTCAGAACTTGGGAGGCTGAGGCAGGAAGATCATAAATTAAGTCCCACCTGGGCAACTTAGCCAGACCCTGTCTCAGAATACAAAAGAAAAGAGGCTGGGGTTAGCTCAGTGGTAGAGTGCCCATCCGACCAATTCCCAATACTGAAAAAAAAAAAGGATGAAAATGGTAAAGTTTAGATTATATTTATTTTATCACAATGAAAACGAAACAGAAAAACCAGGCTGGTGGCTGTATCCAAAAAAGAAAATCTTCAAGGGTTCTGCTAACAGAAGCCTTTACCTGAGAGCTCTGAATTGATTCTATGAAGGGTAATTACAGAATCGCTCCTCTGGAGGATTATAAAACAATTCTCTTCCGGATGTAAAGGCTTCAATGGACCTTTTGTGGTGGTGCACATCTGTAATCCCAGCACTCAGGAGGCCAAGGCGGGCGGAATGCCAAGGTGGATCACCACAAGTTCAAGACCAGCCTGGGCTGCATAGTGAGTTCAAGGCCAGCCTGAACTACATGGTGAGGTCCTGCCTCAACTCCCTTACTCCCCGCAAAATAGCTACAGTGTAGACTGCTGCCTGCCTCAAGGTTTCTAGGCATTTATTCTACGCTGGGAGATGTCATCAGCGTGGTTTCTGGTGTGTGTGTTTAGGTCAGCCTGGCATGGCTTTACCATCTGCGTTTTCTTATGTCCCTCTCCCCAGCTGGCATCTTCCAGGCCATGTGCCTGCTGATCTGCGCGGAGATGTACCAGGTGTCCAGGCTGCAGCACATCTGCGAGCTGTTCATCGTCACGCAGCTGCAGAGCATGCCGAGCAGGGAGCTGGCCTCCATGAACCTGGACATCGTTGACCTGCTCAAGAAAGCCAAGGTAATGGGCCCAGTGGGTCTGGTTCTTCTGATGTAAAAACAATGATAAAAATTTATACTATCCCTTTGATACTTTGTTTTTTAAGAGAGGGGCAAGGGATTGCAAGTTTGGGGAACCTGGGCAGCTTGGCAACTTAGTGAGACCCCATCTCAGAATTTTAAAAAAAATTTAAAAAATAAAACAATGGCTGGAGATGTAGCTCAGTGCAAATGCCCTAGGTTCAATCCCTAGTACTGGAAAAAATAAAATAAACAGATAGATATTAATTCTGTCCTTAGTTTGGAAGTTTGATTAAATGCGGCTCCTTCAAGTTTCTGTGGCTGTGTTAAAACCTTAGAGTTTTTGCTTTGTGCCCCTCTAAGTGGTAGAGATGGAGGGTTTTTTCCCACAGTGGCCCTTAGCAGAGTCATTTGAGAGTGCACTGCACTGTCACACAAGCGTTCTAAGAAACAGAGTTTATAGGGAATTTCCCCGAAGGATCACATCTCAAGGCTCCTGAAAGGAGAATGGCAGGTGGTCCATGTATGCTGATGGGCATGGCTAGGTTAAACTGACTTATTGTTTCATTCATGCATTTTGTGAGCATGTTTTAAAGGTCCAGGTGTGTGTAGGGGATATTATTGTACCTCATTTATTCTTGCAAAATGCCTTTTGTTGGTGTGTTTCACTGAATTAGGAATAGAGTTTTTAAAAGTTTGAAATTGAGGAATATGTCATACTGGTTCTCCTGGGCCTCTTCTAAGTTGAGGACTTCTTTGTTTTTTAAGACGTGCAAATGGCCAACAACCATATGAAAAAATACTCAACAGCCCTGGCCATTAGAAATGCAAATTAAAACAACACTGAGATCCCATCTTGCACTAGAAAGAGTGGCCATCATCAAGAAATCAAAAAATAACAAATACCAATGTGGCTGTGGTGAAAAAGGAACCCTCCCACATTGTTGGTGGGAATGTAAACTAGTACAACCATTATCGGAATCAAATTCTTTGAAGAACTAAGATTAGAAATTCCATATGGCCCAGCTCTTCACCCTCTATGTATCTTCCCCAGAGAGCTAAAGACCTTATACTATAGGTGCATACCAGTGTTTATAGCAGCACAGTTCATAATAGCTGGAAGCAGCCTGTATACCCATCAACAGATGACTAGATAAAGAAAATGTGGTTTCTTTTTTTTTTTTTTGGCACCAAGGATCGAACTTGGGTCCTTGTGCTTTTGTACTTGTGCAGCAGGCGGCGAAGCCACTCAGCTAAATTGCCGGCCCTATTTTTTTTTGGTTTCGGGGATCGAACTCAGGACCTTATTGCTTGCAAGGCAGGCACTGGAACCACTGAGCTAAATCCCTGGTTTCTAAACATAATGGAATACTACTTTGGCTATAAAGAAGGGCAAAATTGAGACATTTGAAGGAAAATGGATGCACCTGGAAAATATAATGTTGTGTGAAATAAATCAGACACATGAGCTTAAATACTATGTAGTATCTCTCATTTGAGCATGACAGCACAAACAGGGCATGCAGAAGGATGGATAGGAGGGGACAAGGGTATAGATCTCTTGCAAATGGGAAGGGGCCCAAGAAAATGTGGATGAGAGGAGAGAAGAAGGGGAAGTAAGTATCATAAAGATACGCCATGTACAGGAACCTAATAACCTCAAAGAATGTAAGCATTATGTGCCATAAACATGAGATAAGAACAATAACATCAACAAGAACAAAAATGAGGAAAGAGGATTTAGAAGAGGAGGGAGGGAAGGGAAGGGAGTTAGAAAGGAAGAAATAAGCTGTGGTATGTACCTGTACCCACTTCCCAAGATGATTGTAAACTGCATGTACTGCAAACATGTACTAATAAAACTGCATTGCTGCTAATTTTAAGGAACAGATGGAGTCTACACAAATTAATTGTGAGTGACTGTATCTGCAGAGACACTAGAATATAACAGATGTGACAAAGAACTGTGAATAAACTAGGATTGCTGTCTTGAAATCTTCTCAAACCTTCAGATGTAGCCCCAGTCACAAGTGGTAGGACACTTTGGGAGGCTGAAGCAGGAAGATTGTAAGAGTCTTACCTGGGCAATTTAGGGAGGCTCTGTCTCAAAATAGAAAAATTTAAAAAGGGCATTGGGAATGCAGCTCAGTGCAAAGGCCCTGGGTTCAATCCTCAGAACCACCACCCCCACAAAAAAAAAAAAAGTCATATCATTGCCACTCTTATTTGTCACTCTTATCCTGGGGACAGAAGACTTACCCAGATGAATCATACAACGATGGGACCTTTGGTTATTTGCGTTTCCATTCACTACCTGAGACATTGTGGACTTGAGGTTATGCCACACCACTGCTGTTATTGAACTTGACCCCTCTAGATCTTTTTCACAGCAATATCTTTGATCCAGCACTACACAATGTCAGGACTTCTTAAAATATGATCTGGTATACAACATACCATCTGTTCCTGGCAGCTTTGACATCCGGGATTTTAAAAGCATGGCAACTTCGTCTTCATCCAAGTTGCTGGAGCACATGCTGGGGCAAAGGACAGAATTCCATGACCCCTAAAAGCTTGCCCCCTGTCAGCATGCATATTTCTGGTCAAAGGGAAGTCATTTAAAGTATCTGCACCTTCTTTACTATCTCCATAACTATTTTGGACTTTATTTCTCTCATAATCATCTTAAAATCATATGTATTCAATATTAAGATTAAAAACACATTTAGAAATCAAGTAACCCTCATCTCTCTTTGTAATATATTCACATTGAGCTTGAGATAAATAAGTAGCCATCTTCCAAATTTAGTTTAAAAATGCTTTTTCATTTTTTCTAGTGTTTTCATAACTTTATTTTTGATGTATTTTTTTTACAAGGAGATGCGATCCATCCCTTGCCAAGCACTCATGATGATATCTTAAATCTTCTCAGAAATAAAATTCTGCATTTGAAGTATGTTTCTATCGCTCCTTGTTTGTCCCTGTGATCTCCTTTCCCTTGCAAAGCCACAGTCCCCAGGCAGTGTCCTGATCCGGAGGTAGGCTCTCTGCCTGTTAAAGTAGCTGCAGTTACTTACTTTGCTCCTAAGAGATCACATTCCTCTCCTAAAAGATAGGGGAGAAAAGACTGTTAAAATGGGACGTGAGATTAGATGAACCACGACATCTTTTCCAACTCAAAAATTCTGCTTTCACATACTGAACAGTAGTAATTCATGAAAGTATGTTATAAAATTTTAAAAGCTCTCATCCTTGAGCTTCTTTGTTAAGATTTGAGATTATAGCTCTCTTCAGTTTAGTGTCGCTCATTGCTTATTTAACATTTTTGAGTTTTCTGAAGAGTTGTACATAGCCAAAATGTATACAGACCACGGGATGTTAGTCTAGATGATGTATGCTACAATATGGGTAACCCTTGGAAGACATTATGCTAAGTGAAATAAGTCAGGGGAAGAAGGAACAGATGCTGTATGGTTCCACTTATTTAAGTGTTAAGAGTAGTCAGAACCATAGAGACAGAAAGTAGAATAGTAGTTACCAGGACCTGGAGGTGGGGGATTTGGGGAGTTATTGATTAAAAGGTACAAAGTTTCAGGTTGGGGTGATAGAATACTTCTAGAACTGGACAGTGATTCTGGTTGCACGCTTACAGATTTACTATGCCACTAAACTGTACACCCATTGGTAATTTAAATGTCTTCTATTATGTGTATTGCACCATGAAAATAATAATAATATAAAAGAACTATAGTCACGTACCAAGTCTCCTACCAGCAAGTTACTGTAACCCAGACTGGGGGCTGGATGACTCCATGATGCTAAGTAGCACCAAAGTCGTGCTGTCAGTGGTCAATTGATCTGAGTTCCCCTCTCCTAGCAGCGGCAGGAACTCAGAATGAGAAGAGTCACACAGGAAGTCCAGCTCGGGGTAACAGTGTGTCCATTAAAAGCAGCTATGCAGATATAACTTTCTTGTAGAAATATAGACACAGCCACCCACACCCTTAGGCAAATGATGTGTCCTCCTCAAAATATTTTTCGATCCGCTCCTCCAGTGCACTTGTTTATTAGGACTTGCTTGCCATCATCTTCCTGTCCTACTATTGTAGTTAGCGAAGCCTTAGATGAAAAGTTTAAACACAATCCCCAAGAACCTCCAGCAGTTGCTAGCATGCATGGCTCTGCTTAGACACTGGCCGTGCAGCAGCAGCAGCAGCTCGTTATTTACCATTGGTTTCTCTTCTTCATTAATATATTTATCAGTATTTGTTGGTGATGTTCCCGTTTCCTTCCTGTAGCTGTAATAGTTCACAGCGTTATGTGTAGACATAAACACGGACTCAGGGTCTGTGATTTCTGCCCAGCCCCTGTCTCCAGCTGCATGCTGATGGTCCTTGTGTACAGTATTGTTTCCCTTTTCATTTTCCTTGTAGTTTCACCACTCTGACTGCCTTTCAACCTGGCTCCTTCATTTCATTGCCACCAACTACCTCATCTTCAGTCAAAAGCCTGAATTTCAGGATCTTTCAGGTAGGGGAAAAAAACCCTTTATGTTCTTTTTTCTTAGATTTGAGGTTATAATTTGTAAACTGCTTTAACACAGTAATCCTCAGAGTAATACATATCTTTTAAATTATGCAATGTGGGGATTGAGGACACTTTAATTTATAGTCACTTGTGTTAGATAAGCAGCTTGACCTGTCTCACACAAGACGTATTCTAATAATTATGTAAAGCTCCCATTCAATTTTAAATGCATTTGTAAAAAATAGATAAAAAGTGGCAAAAATGTCCTAGGGTGACATTTGATTTTGATAAATGAGATCTTGGTTGTCACTAGGTCAAAAGCAACGTTTAAACAATACTTAAATTTTGATTATTATTTATAACATACAGTTTTATTTATGAGGTATCTGTATTTATGAAGAGTATTTGTTATAGGAGTCCCATATATTACTTTGGAATAATAATTTTTTTGTTAATGGTGAAACTTGCTGTTCAGAAGTGTATGTATTGTGATTTGTAAGGTAAACTATAAAGATTAAAACCAACCAAAGGGTGAGATTCCCAGTACTGCATAAGTGGAAGAAAAATGCAAGTAGAAGAGCCATCACAGTAGACGGTGAGGCTAATCAGACAATTAGATGCAGTGGTGCTCTTGTTATTACCTAGCATAGACTCAAAGAAATTTGAGCTAAAAGGGCAAGGCAGTGATAGAGTACCTAGTCAGTACTTTCATACCCTCAACAAAGAAATCTCCAAGGAGGTATGTGAAGGTCTTCAAGTTCTACATAAAATTTTACTAAGTAAAAAAGATTCTACTGGTAAAAGTTGTGAAAATCTCTTTATTTAGCCATTCATACAGGTGTGAAAGCAGGGAAACACGCGGTCAATTGTTAGCAGGTATATTCAGCCAGTCAGTAAACATTGTGTGCTATGGGAAGCGCCTCAACTAGAGCTCAGCTGTTAAGAGGCACTATTAACTGTTTTCTCAAGGGAAAACAAAGGCTTCATGAAGCTAAGGCCTGCTTCTGCTTTACGTCAGTAGGGACATTCTCATGTAGCTATTCTTTGAGAAATCGATAAAAATTAACATCTGTATCTTCATTTTACAGTCATTTTCACGATGCTACATTAGGTCACCTTCATTTGTAAAGAAGAAGAATATTATTTTCTACTTACATTTTGTATACATTTTGTGTGACATGCATGGAGTACTGTTACACCCCGGAGGAGGGGCCGGGGATTTAGCTCAGTGGTTTCGCAGCCTGCTGCGCAAGCACAAGGACCCGAGTTCGATCCCCAGTACCTAAAAAAAAAAAAAGCTGTTAATTTGAGCTTTACACCCAGAGGAACGATGCTCTCTAAATTTTCTTGGTTGTCAGTTTTGACTCTGTTTCATTACTCACACAGTTGCCTGTGGAGTATGGGGGTGACCAGGTGGTAATAGTGAAAAGCAGGGCTGCTGGGAGTTATGGGAGTGGCGGAGCCAGGGCTGGAGGCCACCGCATCGATTTCTCCTGTTCCTGTCTGGGAATGCGCGGCACCCTCAGAGCTCTCTTCCCATGGCGCCTTGGTGTCGGCAGCCTACTGCGCTGTGTAGTCTTCAGCAGAAGAAAAAGCTCCTGGATTGGGGAGAATTGAAAGCTCTAAATCAGTGGTTACAACTGGCAGTCTGTGGATTCAGTGTGCCTGTCAAGGGGTTTTATTTGGACCATATTTTAAAATTTTTATTTTGAAGTACTATGAGGTATGATTGAAAAATATGGTAAATGCTTAAAATTTTAAAATTATTACAATAAAAGGTGTATTGCCATTACTTTCCCCCAAAATACTTCTCCTCACCTTGAGAATACTTACTCCACTGCTCTTGCCACTTTCTGAAGCAGTTCTGGAAATCCCCTCTCATTAATGTCCTTGGTGTGCTGTTGTGGCTGCCTCAGTGTCCTGAATGAATTCAAAACATTTCCCGTTCATGGCCATTTTGACTTTGGGGAGTAGCCAGAAGTCACGCAGTGCCCAATCTGGTAAATAAGGTGGAGGAGGACACACATCAGGTTTTTACGAGCCTGCCTTTCCCTTGGCTGGTATTCGGCAGCAGCGTTTGCTGTATTTTTTAAATAAAACAAAATTTCATGACAAAATAATAAGAGATTAACAATATTGATGTATTAGATCAGACTTTGTAAGGACACTCACGAAAGAGATCTTCCGGAACTGCTTCGGAAAGTGGCAAGAATGATGGGCAAAGTGTGTTTGAAGCGAGAGGAAGTACTCAGAGATTCATGGCAAAGTGTCTTTTACTGTCATCTTTTTAAATTAAATATCTACTGTACAGTTTAATCGCTTCTTGTAATGGTGTTTTAGAACTCTAGATTTCTGGCCTCTTGAAAAGTCGGAAGACCTGAGACTCCAAGGCCATCTTTCCACATAGTGCCGGCCGTAGAGCACAGGAGCAGGGTGCTGGCCACCCTGGAAGACGCCTGTCCTCTGCAGGGCGTCACAGGCACCTCCCTTTCCACCACCTCACACCTGGCCTACCTCACACGGTCACTTAGGGTTCCAAAGGGTTCTTATCACAATTTCCTTACAGCTTCCTTGTAGAATTGCCCATTCTCAGTGACAGAAGTTATCAAACTACCATTGGAATTCTACAGATTGTTCTGACTAAGAATTTTTTTGTCTTTAGAGGTGTTTAGAAATCAGAGAAACTGGAAAAGTTCTCACATCGGTGCAGGCATGGATACCTCAGAGCCCAGTTAAATAGCTCATTATGTAGATATTTAGATATTGGATTCTGAAGAAACCAGCAACACACAGGAATATGTTATCCTTGGTGTCTATAGATTTATTTTTCTCACAGTTAGTTTAATTTAGCTCAGTAGTATATGGTATGGAGGTTTTTGTTTTTCTTTTTGCTGGCTGCCAGGGCTCATCTGTGATAATTTACCTGAGGAATCATCTCATGTTACCTCTGCTTCCTAGTGAGACTTAGAGAACACATTTCCCAAAGGAGCTCGGTTCTTTTCACCCAGGCCAGCACAGCTTGGCGTAGGGCCTTATTCATCCAGATTCCGATAGATGAAGTAGAACAGCAGGTAGAGAAGTGAAAACTGACTTACCAGGAGGGAACCTCAGTGAACACTGAAGGGAAAAACAAACTGCTTCACCCAGCAGGACCTCAAAAGCCCTAGATGGCACTAGGTTTCAGAGGCAGGGAGAAGAAAACAGTGGAATTGGTTGAATATCGATGAAAAAGCTTTTACTGTCCCCTCCACACACACAGGCAAGTGGTGCCCCATCTTTGCAGGAGATAGGAGTTTATTTCTGAAGAAATTCAAGCATACAAAGCTTACAGAATCATGAGCTTCGGGTATGGCTGAGATCCAGGGTGAGGAGCTGACTGAAACTCGGTACTCTGTGTAAGTGTGTACATTATGCAGCTCCCTTCCCTTATCCAGGTGCTAGAATTCCGGCAGCTTGGTATTTGCCAGCTTGGCTCCCTTACCCTGGGAATGAAGTGGCAGCATCCTTCTCTGGCCTCAGAGGGAGGTGCATATGTCCAGTCATTTGGGTATGTGTAGCTGCTACAGCATATTCCATCCGTGCCTCAGAGGTTTCCAAAATTTCCAGTGTCTTCCTCTTCACTATGAGAAGACCAATGGGTGTCAACAGATACAGTACTCAAAGCAATTGCTGACACAAAAAAACAGGTACCAAGAATGAAACAATAAATACAAACAACAAAAAAATGAACTTAGAGGAGCAAAGATCAGAAGAGTGACTTTTGTTTTTTTTTTTTTTTAATTGGAGGCTTAGTCTAGAAGATGCAGTATGTAACAGAGGTTCATATAGAAAAACAATGGGAGGGAATTTATCAGATAATATAAGGAAGTTATTCCAGTACTGGAGAACCCAACTCAACACATTGAGAGGACTAAATGAATGTACAAGGTACATTGGTTCATGTATGAACACTAAGTATAAACAGAAAAATCTAAGTTTCCAGGACTTAAATACACGCGCGCACACACACACACACACACACATATACACACACACCCCACCTACCCAGGACTATGAATCTGAATGGCAGCGGAGTTCTTAACCTTGCAAAGTAGAAGGCATTGGAGTACTGTCAGCAACGTTTTGAGGGGGGTTTTCGATCTGGAATTTCATACCAGACCAAACTATACATCATGAGTGAGGATAAACCAAAGACATTTTGTCATAAACAGGATCTCAAAAGTACTTTTCAGACCCTCTTTTTGAGAAGCGAATAAAGGTTGTGCTTCCCGAAACTAAGGAATAAAGTGAAGCCCCTGGAGTCCAGGAAAGGAAGGCCCAGCATGAAGGCTCGGATGGACCCACAGAGCCAGGGGAGTGGGGGTCTGCAGAGAAGGCCACCTCTGCTGGGCAGCACCACAAGGCTGGGCAGAGTCCTGTGCTGGGGAGGAAACATAACCAGGAGGACTTTGCAGAGCTTGGAGGATGAGTTAGCCACAAAGATAACTAAACAGGAAAAAATGAGTCTGTATCTCCAGGAAAAACTAAAGTTTTATTGAAAAGAAAGGAAAATAATAACCTACGACTTGATGAAGCATTGCACAAGATGTGTGTAATCATAAATCATGTAATAGCATAAATGCCGATGACTGATTTAACCAAAATTGTATTGGATGATTCTGGAAAGCTTCAGAGAAGAGTGGGGGATATACCAGAGCTTGGATTTCATCTATCACGTAGAAAATCAGCAGTTACTATCTTAACTTGATCTAAAATAAAATATGATCAATTAACATTCTTTCTCTTCAAATTTTAGTGGAAGAACGCAGTTTTGTTGAGAAACACAGGTGGCCATCAAATTTGTACTTGAAGCAGCTTGCGGAATACAGGAAGTATATTCACTCCCGGAAATGTCGTTGCTTAGTAATGTAACCTGGAGCTTTTATATACATACATGGTTTCATTAGTATGAAGAATGGGATAGCGCTGGATTCCAGTGACATTCTTATGACTGAATGACAGTATGGGTGTTAAAAAAAAATCAGCTTAATGTGTGTATCAGTTCTCTTTGAAAAACCTACAACTGTATTCTTAAAAGGGAACAAAATATAACACAGACTAAAACTAAGGGTTTACTCTAGAATATAAAACTGTTGTACAGCTATGTTTTCCCTTTCAGATGTTCTCTTGCTTTGGTGACCACCTCCCTGTTAAGAAATGCTTAAATTTTTTAAAAACTCAATTAGGATTAATATAGACATTCATCATGTCTGATTAGTTGCTGCATTAAAATAAGGGCCATTGAAGGACCCCATGTAACTATTTCTACAGTGAGCAATTTAGAGGAAAAAAGACTAATCAGTCCATCCTGAAATGTTTGAAATGAAAATTTGAGACTTTGAAAGTGGCATGCTACTTGGTTCCAAAGTAGTGTCAGTGTTTGAATCAACATCATGAACAAAACTCTCTTTCATCTAGACACTCCAGCTAGATCTCCTTGTCTTCCCCTGGTTTCTGGCCAGGCAGGAAACCCATCCAGTGCTGGCTCCACACTTGGAAGGGCTTCGTGCTTGTTTCAGTGCTTGGCTGTGGCTGTCGTGAAATTCTTGATAATGTTTGAAGAAGGGCCCCATGTTTTCCCTTTACACTTGGCCCAGAAAATTATCTGTATTTCCTGGCAGGAAAAATACCGTATTTACTGCTCAAACATCATTCTCTCTAAAAGCGGAAGAGAGGCACTGGTGTCGAGGGTATCTAGGGCAGCTTGTCTCTCGGAGGGAGAGAGGACAGTGGGGTTCCTGCTCTTGGGGTGTCTGTACCATGCAGGGCCGCTGCTGCCACCTCCCTTGGCGCTTGAGAATCACCTTGTGTTGGCTTAGTTGTAAAACCCCGTTCTGGCTCTGTTGCTGATGAACAAATACTTTTTTTTTTTTTGGTATCGGGGATCGAACTCAGGACTTTGAGCTTTCCAGGCAGGTGGTGGCACCACTGAGCTAAATCCCTGGCCCCTCATAAATACTTTCTTGATCATGCTATAAATCCAGGATATTGGGAAGAGTGACTATCTTGACTTTAATACACACTTATAAAGACACACACAGGAAACGATGCTTTCTGAAGAATTTGCTATGAAGGATCAATAACTGTTTAAAGTATATTTGCTAAGATTAGCAGTCAGTGTCAGTGGCTTGGGTTGTTTGAGTTCTTGCCAGGACTGTCAGGCTATTTGACATAGAGTGGGTTGAGTCTTGTCCTTTAAGGTTACCCAGTAAGTTTAAAAAGGATATAAATCAGAGACTTGGTATGTGTAGAGAAAATGGTACTGGGATAGAGGACAGAATTAGTTTCTCTCCTATCACATATGTACAGACATGATTATATCAGAAGCTCACAAACTTGAAGGTAGAAAACAGATTACTTAGTATTTATTGACCACACCATTGTCATCTGTAATTTAATATTGGAATATGTTATTCTTTTAAATTCCAGTGACTTTAAAATGCACATATTTTTTCCAACTTTTCTAATATTTGATTAAACAATCTTACGCTGTAGTATTAGGATTGTATGCAGTTAGCCCTTATTTGTGTACCAATACTATCAAAAGAAAGAGTAAAAACTTCCTTATAAACATATTTCAGGAAACCTGCTTTCACTTGGATTGTCAATGAAGATTACTTGGATACATTTTGTGGTTTTTGTATTTTAATCACTTAAGTAATCGACTATTAGCAAATCCCATTTAGCTAGGATTAGCATTGTAAAGAATAGATAATATAGCAGATTTC
This sequence comes from Heterocephalus glaber, assembly GCF_053883595.1. Taxonomy (NCBI): domain Eukaryota; kingdom Metazoa; phylum Chordata; class Mammalia; order Rodentia; family Bathyergidae; genus Heterocephalus; species Heterocephalus glaber. The sequence continues at coordinate 18,447,764 of NW_028258312.1, read as the reverse complement.
TAGAAATTCCTTCACATTTATGAACTTTTAAAGTGCAGCGGTAGCCTTTTGATCTTCATAAGTGCATTCTCATCCCTAAATTAATTTTAGCATTTAAAATTATAAAATGGAAAAATACAAGTTACAAAACAAAATATTTTCTTGAAAATACTATTTAATATTTAAATAGTAGCTAGTTCTTTTTGGTTGTTTGGCCTGAGTGGGAATTGAGTTTGGAAGCTGGTACTCCTGGGTGTTGCGATGTAGGTTTTATTTGGAAAGTTCTTTACCACCTGTGTGGGTGACTCAGCCAGATGCCTCAGTTCTCCAAAGTTAATTAAAATATAGTCAAATTACTCTTAGAACTCATTGAATGTAGACTCTTTGAATTCACTCAATTTAAAATAGAAAATTTGAAAGACTTATAAACTATCATGGAGAAATGAGTGCTAGTTTCCAGGAGGGTTTTTCAGTTGGCCAGTTATTTCTAGATAGATGTGGGCTTTTTGCTGATCTCTGCTTTAATATATTTCCCAATCATTTTAACTAGAGAAGATATGTATATTTGAACTAAGGCCTTTTCTTTCGGGGCCAGGTTTTCATGCTGCATAACCCTTTGTATACTTCCGGCTACCCTGTGTTCCTAGATTTGTAATAGAGAACTTGCAGTGTTGTAACTGAAGTTCATCCTGTCCACACCAGCATGGTGGCTTCACACTGGGTAGTAGCAAAAGACAGAAGAATTAGATAGATTTTATTTCCACAGTAGCTAAACTTTCCAACTATAATTTTACAAACTACACTACACTACACTACATTGCTATAGCTAATTGGACACAAATGTCCTCAAAGAGTACTTTATTTTATTTAAAGCATCTGTTTAATTCAGTCTTTAATGATTTTGCAAAGAAGGGCATGTGTGTAATTTTAATAGAGGCTGACCTGAATTTATATGTTTTTAGCTTTAGTATTTAACATTTTGTAACAAATAAACTTTTTTTTAAAACAAGTTTAATGAAGTATCCTGTAGTTATTTTACTTTGGATGCTGAATTGCTGAGATGATTGTGAAAATAATAGCTGGTGTTTCTCAGGCATAATTATGACTCACAGCTAATTTCCATAAAACATTTGGAATGTTGCTGATATTATATACAACTCATTGTGTGATGAGACTTCTAAAATTTAACATTACTTTTAACAACTGGTTAAAGAATAAAAGAATTTCTCTTAGCAAGGTGATGGGTTTTATTTAGAAAAATGTTTTGGTAATTATTTATTATCAGAGTAAGCCTTCTGTATACATGAATGCTGGTGAGACCCAAGAATTTGTGAGATGAAGAAGCTGCTGTGTGTAACAGAGGAACAAGAATTTGGAATTTCCCTGGCTGAGGAGCTGGCAGAAGGAGGAGGGAGAGCAAGGCAGCTATCCTGAGAGGATGTGTGGTACACTGAGATGCTCTGGAGATTCTCAAATTGTCAGGAATGTCTGCTACATTCATTAGGGGCCCCACGGCTGCTATGGAGTCACGTTGCCAATACAAATCTGATCTTCCCTGAAGACCCTCATTTCTATCTGTGACTATAGAAGAGCTTTACCATCCTCACAACCAGCAAGGCCGTTCATAAGCCAGCCTTGTCTTTTCAGCCGGGGCCACTCCTCTCACAAGCAGAAAAGATGCCCTATCTTGACAGCTGGCTTGTCATTCCGGTTGTCTTGTACATCTCAAAGGCTTCCTATGGCTTGGGTTAGATTGCAAAATCGTGTATGTCCTATAAGACCCAACTTAAATGTCATTTCTGTTTTCCTTTCTGTGACTTTCCCACAAAGAATTAATGGGCTCTGATGTCTTTTCCTTAGCTCTTTGCACCTTTGGTATGGTGCTCACACCATTCCTGGGTACACCTATATTGGTAATCTCTACTTGGCTCTTACTCAAAGGCAGGGATCTTCCATTATTTGTCTTCCTAATCCTCCATCAAGCATAGGTCTGGAATAACTGGGTCATCTGAAAAGACCAGGTTACCTCTGCTGGAATGATAATCCATAGGCTTGCAAATAAAAGTAAAAAGCATGCTCACACTTGAAGGTTTGTCTGCCCTGTGTCTGGTAGGCAGAGCCAGCTGGTGCATAGGGCCTGAGTCTTCAGGGTGGCCAGCTGCCTTGTTGAGTTGAACATAGAGCATGCAAAGTTTTAAGCCATCAGGGTGCAGAACATGGACAAGGGGTCCTAGGGGACACCTCTGCCCAGGAGTGTGGATGGAGGCCAGACAGTAAGATGGATGAGGAGCCGAAGTTCCTGATGGGCATAATGGAGGGGGGAAATGCCCCCATGTTACTCAGTGTGTGCATAGTAGTATTCTGAATGGGGCCACTGTCCTTACAGGCCCTCAGAAGAAAGCAGTGGAATAAGAATTGGGGCACAAGGCAATGTGATGGTGGCGAGAGATTTCAAGGTAGGGCCTGTTAAGGGAATGGGTCAGGAGCTAGAGGATAAGAACTGGGGTCTAGAAGCTGATACAAGCAAGGGAATGGATTTTTCCCTGAGAGACTCCAGAAGGAACCACTTCCTCTGACACCTGGATGTTAGCCCATTCAGTCTAACTTTTGACTTGTGACCTCCAGAACTGTAAAAAAATTAAATTGTTTCTCTGCCACTACCTGTGGAATCTTGTTGCAGCAGCTGGTCCCTCTGGTAAACCATTGGCTGAATGATGCTGTGGGAGGCCTCCGTGTGTTCAACAGCATGCCCTTGAACCAGTTGCTCAGGCTGTAGCAGTCACCAGAATCACTTGAAGGGCTCATTAACACATAGGACATTAGACCTCAGTCCCAGTGCTCTGGTTTGGTGTACGGGGGTGGGGTGTGTGTGACAAGTCCTCAGGCCGTGTTGCCGCCACGCTTTGAGAAGCCATGGGTCAGTTTGGTGCTCAGCCAGGCCACTCTGGCCCAGACCCGACCCGCCCTCAACGCCCCCCTCCCCGTCCGCTTGACCTTTGACCTCTAGACCCAAGTCCCTTCCTTTCTCCAAGATTTTTTCTAGCCTCTCTGTACACTTGTTTCTGATTCTGCTTTACGATCAGTTGACCAAAAGGCCAGGCTTTTCCCTGCAGACTCACAGTCATGCAAAGGCTCCTGGGACAGTTCCTCTTTGTGGGATGATAGGTAGGAAGTGCAGGCTGGACACAGCCACTTTCAGGGTCCCGAAAAAGGCCCTGCAGAACGCTGGTCCAATGCTGTTTCTTCTTTTTGTATTAGTGCATGTTTGCAGTACATAATGAGTACAACATTTGGGGAGCGGGTACATGCACATGACCGGCTTCATTCTCACGTCCCCTTCGCCTCCCCTGTCCCATCATCTCTTGGTCCCCTTCACATTTGCCAAAGATCTATCTTCCTGTTTCCTACTGTTTATTTTTTATTTTGCTCTTTATTTATATCTTGGGCTTCTCATATAAGAGAAATCATATGATATTGGAGCTTATGTGTCTGATTCAAGCTGAATCCATTTCCCTATAAATGACTGCTTATCTTCAGTCTCCCTAGTCAGAGTCTCAGGCCCTATACAGGGTGCTGGGTCCTCCACCCACTTGATGTGGGGCTATGGATTTTTAAGGAATTAATATAAGTTAAATTCTGAAAGTATTGCATTTTTAAGAGTTTAAAAGAAATTTGGAGGTCCTTAATATTTTTTGTTTATGCTGATAGAGTTTGCTATCTCAGAATATATTTGTTTTCCTGATTTATCTTTTTATCATCTTATTTATTTATTTTGTTTGAGACGAAGTCTCACTTGAGTTCAGGCTGGCTCCCTCCCCTACTTTCATTCCACTTGCCAGGAAACTATTTCAAAATCTAATCTGGTTAGGCTTTTTCATATGTTAGGACTGGTGAACATACCAAAATTGGGATTAATATTTGAAGTAAGTAATCTACAATGAATAATGGAAAAAACAACAGATAGTCACTCCGAAGTATTTGTAGAGATTGATTCCAGGATTTCAGCCCCAGAACAGCAAAATCTGCAAATATTCAAGTCTCTTATATTAAATGGTACAGTATTTGCATATAGCTATGCATACCCTCCCACATGTTTTAAATCATCTCTAGATTACTTAAGACAATATGAACACTATGTAAATAGTTGTTATACTGAATTGTTTGGGGAATAGTGAGAAGAAAAAAGTCTCTCCATGTTCATTACAAATAAGTTGTTTTTCAATATTTTTGATCCACAGATGGTGGAACCCATGATTCAGAACCTGCAAATGCAGAGGGCTGATTGTATTTCTGCATAAAGTGGTCAGAGAGGCGAGGCTGTTGCTACAACAAATACTGAAAACTGGAATTGGGTAATGGGTAGAGGCCGGAACTGTTTTGAAATGAATACTGAGAGTAGCCTGTGTTGTCCTGACTAAAGTCTGAAGGGTGATTGTGGTGAACTCATTCCTGCCTAGCATGAGTTCTTGCTTTAGTACAAATAGAAATTAAAACTAAAGTGCAAATTTACAGGAAAAAAAAAAAAACTTTCATTGGAAAGTCAGAGGGAAGATAGAGAAGGACTCCAGTTTAGGTGGCTGGAGGGAGCCCGCTGATGGAGGGGTTCAAACTGGCCCACACACAACAATGAGAGGCCAGCTTTCAGGAATTGGCCGGAGGGCTGGGGTCCAGCTGATCATTATTGCAGTCCTGGTGTCATAGTTCTGGAATCTTATGGCTAAGGGATGGTTTCATTCCTAGGAAAAGTGTTTCTGTCTGTAATGGCCTTGCTTATGTGGGGCTCCACTTTTCCTGGAATGCAGGTGATCACAGGTTTGGGACAATGGCCCAAGACTTCTGTATACACCTGAACATCCCTGTAAACCTCTTATCTTGATGTCCTCAGTCTTGAAGGGGGATGAGTTCCTGTAAATTCTGGACTAATCAACCCTGTCTGGCCAGCTCTTAGACAGACATTCCCTAAAGAATCAGCATAGCTATATGCAGGGATTTAACTGAAGATTTACAGTAACAAATGGTACAAAATGAAGGTCAAGCTTTGTTCTGCTTTTAGTTATCTATTGGTCATTTGTAGGCCCAAGTGAAGAGTCATGGTTCAGAATAAAAATGGCTTTTAAGTCCCTGACTGTCCTATCAGAAAACAAAAATCATGCTTTTAAGGGCCCAGGATTCTACCTTTCCCCGAATTCCTAAGGCAGCTTCTGACTATGCCATGACTGCATCAAGGGTTAGAAGAGGAGAGTAATAGGGAAAGTCTAAGACATTTTGGACTCTATTTAAGTGGTGATGAGAGAAGACTGGTGAAAATATGGACAGTATAGACCAGTAGTGGTGAACCAATGGCTCGTGTGCCACACGGGCTTTATCATTGAAAGTTCTAAAAGGTTTGCCATCACTAGTATAGACTGATGAGGTTTCAAGGTAATAAAATATGGAGTAAAGGTCGTCTCTGTTGTAAAGTGTCAAGGAACTTAACCATGACCATGCCCTGGGACTTTATAGAAGACAGAACTTAAGAGCAACTAGGACATCTGTGTTAGTTACTTTTCTCTTGTTGCTAAGACAAAATACTCAACACTCAAATTACAGGACAAGGGATTTATTTAGCTCACATTTCATGGAGGTTTCAGTCCATAATCAGCTGACTCCAAGACAGAAATGGCAAATAGGCCTCACAGAGGAGGAACAACATGGCATGCACAAGGCAGCAAAGGTAACAAGAGGATTTAACAACATCTTTCTGCCCCTTTTATCTTATTCAGACTACCAGGATTAGGGCGGTGCCAAACTAATCACTCACATGTAGTGGTTTAGTAATCACACGCCCTTAACCCCAGCCTCATACATTCCAGATGCAACTACCTCTGAAAAAGAAAAGCCCACCTCATCTGCTTGAGGCTTTGGGGGGACATCTAAACACAAACCATAACAACATCTAACAGAAGAAACATCTAAGCATCGAAGTGTTCAAGGTGCTATATGGCTTCTTTTGGCCACTTACAGTAAAATGAAAAAGAGAAACATTACTTAAAGATGGAACTTAAAATCAAAAGGAAAACAAGACTGAAAGGGTTGGAAAGTTTTCAGCCTGACCATGTTAGAAATGAAAAAAAGCATGTTTTGGAAAGGATACCAGTGGTGTAGACATAGGAGATTAGGGTGTGGCAAAGCTAGCTGGGAAAGTAGGCATGACCTGTTAATTGCAAGAACCCAGAATTCATGTGCAGAACAGTCCCCAAAGCCCTGCACATGGACTTCTCTCTAAAAGTTGAGTAGGTTTTCAATAGGATGGCCTAGACCTGATATGTGCCTGAGGTATAAGATCCTAGCACTGCCTTTCAGGACCCATATGTAGAAGTTCTCATGGATTTCCTCAAGATTTGGGCAGTGTAAAAGGACACAGATGCCAAAAAAAACTTGGTATCGTGGCTTTCTTCACAATACCTACCCTGCTTCCTCTGGGGTATACTTTTGTCTTGCTTTTTCCTCTTTCAGTCAGCCCAAGCTTGCTCTGCAGAGCCAGTTTCTCTCTCATTCTTCACTTTTACTCTTTCAAATAAACTTTGCCCCTGCTTTTTGCTCATTTTGTTCAGTTCTTTGTTTGAGATGAGAAGAACCTGGAATCTCACTCCAGAAAGAGAGGTGAACAATTCAAAACCTGGTAACATTTATTTGGTGAGCCACTTTTAGAAGGAGCTACCCAGTAACAGTGTGGCCAAATGACCTTTGCCAAATAACCCTATATCTTCAAGTCAGTTGGAGACTGACCTTAAAGGCACTTCAAAGATCCAGGAGGAAAGCTAAGACTTGAGAACAAAGTTTCCAGAGAGGCACCAGGGGAATGCATATGCTGCTCTTTACCATCTCAAGTCTGCTCTCCACAATCTGGCCAGGACCCCTCAGCAGCCCAAGCAATGGCTCAGACGTGGCTTTGGCTCCAGAAAACACAAGTAAGTGGTAAGCTCTGGTGAGGTTGGAGCTTGGGGCTGGGGAAAATTGAACAACTAACTGGACAGAATGTCACACAAACCCATGGCTAACAGGTAGGGTGAGATGTTTTCTAAAAAGAGATGACATGTGCAGAACACAAGAGCCAAAATGATGTCAGGCTTATGGTTGAACACTGTGTTGCTATTTTCAGTCCTTCCTGTGAATCTTGTGCTCTTTATAGGGCCAATTGGAAGATGCTCTTTTCAATCCTTATCTGCATGTGGGCATAGTCAATCAAAAGACACTGTTCCTGATCCTTCATTTACATCTGGTGGGAAGCCAAGCAAGAGAAGTTTTAATCTTCCAGGCCAAGCAAGTTTTTGATAGGAGAAATGGCCCAAGTCCTTATTTGGACCCAGGAATTTTGGATTCTAAAGATCACTTTCTAGGTACCACTGCTCCCAGCACAGAGGAGTTGAGCCATGTAGGCACCAGCATCCCCGAGTCCCCCAACCCCCATAGAAATGAGAAGACATGTAAACGAGCCTCAAAACCAGACTTCCAGATCACCTACAGCAACCCCAAAGGGAAATGAGTTGGAACACTCTGATACTCAATTACCTAGACTCCCTGAACTGGCAACAATAGAGGATATGGAAAAAATGAAATCAGAAATAATTTCTCACATAACAGCAGAGATTGTGCCAATAGTTCAAGACATGATTAATAAATCTAGAGAGGAGGTGAGGAACATGATTGAATTCCAACATAGGAAACAAATGGAATCCATAAAACAGATGCAAACAGATTTCCAGGAGATTAAAAACTCCATTGATAGTCTATGCAGCAGAATGAGCCAATGTGAGGACAGAATTTCAGATAGAGAGGAAAAGATTGCAATTAGTGACCAGGAAAAGAATAATTGCTTTAAAATTGTAAGGGACCATGAGAATTCAATCCAGCAGCTGCTAACCAATGCAAAGAAAAATAATATAAGACTGATTGGAGTCAATGAAGAAACAGGAGAGAGTGCAGATGACGTTAAAAAAAAAAACTGTTCACAGAAGTAATGCCAGAAAACTTTCCAAGCAGGGGAAAGGAACTTGATATACAGATAAGTGAGTCATATAGGACTCCATCCAACTAGCTGTGATCAAGAAAAAGTCTACACATAGGCATATAACCGTTAAGATTCCAGAAACCCAACAGAAAAACAAAATTGTAAAAGCAGTTAGAGACAAGAAACAAATCACATACAAAGGAAAACCCATCAGAATCACAGCAGACTTCTCAATGCAAACCCTCAAGGCAAGAAGAACTTGGAGTGATGTACTCCAAGCCATAAAGGAAAACAGCCTCCAACCCAGATTGATGTACCTGCAAAACTATCTTTCAAAATGGATGGAGAAATAAGATACTTTCATGACAAAGAGTATTGGTATTTCATGAATACCAAACCAGCACTCCAAAGAATTTTAGACAATATCCTAGGAAAAGACAATGAGAATCACAACCGCAGGAAGCCCAGAAGAAGGAATCCATTGGGCGCGACAAATTAAATGTAAAGGGGGAGAATCCAACAAAAAGAAAAAGTCATGACAATGGTAAGTCAATACGTATCAGTTATAACCATCAATGTTAATGGTCTCAGTTCACCAATCAAAAGAAATAGATTGGCAGAATGGGTCAAGAAGCAAAATCCAACAATATGCTGCATACAAGGAGCACACTTAATTCAAAAAGAAACTCATAGACTGAAAGTTAAAAAGTGGAAAACAATACTCCATGTGACGGGAACCCCCAAAAAGCAGGAGTAGCTATCCTCTTTGCAGATCAAGTGAATTTCAAACCAACACTGATTAAGAGAGACAAAGAAGGACACTACATCCTTGTAAAGGGAACAATCCAACAGGAAGAGGTGACAATCATAAATATATATCCACCAAATGGTAGCGCACCCAGCTATATAAAACAAAAACTAACAGACATGAAAAATCATATATGCACTAATACAATGGTAGTGGGGGACCTCAACACCCCACTGTCACAAATAGAACAACTAGACAAAAAATAAGTAATGAAATACTAGAACTCAATCGAACTCTTGAACAAATGAACTTAACAGATGTTTACAGAGTGTTCCACCCCACAAAATCAGAATACACATTCTTCTCAGCTGCACATAGGTGGTTCTCCAAAATAGACCACACACTCGCTCATAGAACATGTTTAAGTAAGTGCAAAGGAATTGAAGTTTCCCCTGTATATTATCAGACCATAGTGCAATGAAATTGGAGATCAGTAGCAAAAGAAACAACAAAAATTTCATAAACACATGGAAATTGAAAAACATACTTCTGAATAACCAATAGGTTACAGAGGAAATTAAAGAAGAAATCAGACAATTCCTTCAATTAAATGACAATGCCAGTACAACATATTGGAATCCATGGGACACAATGAAAGCAGTCTTATGAGGGAATTTCATAGCAGTGAATATGCATATGGGAAAACAGAGCAAGCCCAATTAAACATCCTGATCCTGAAGCTCAAGCTTCTAGAAAAAGAAGAGCAGGACAAACCCAAAGTTCATACAAGGGAGGAAATTATAAAGATCAGAGCAGAAATCAATGCAATGGAGACTAAGAGAATGATACAAAAAATCAATGAAGCCCAGAGTTGATTCTTCAAAAAAATAAACAAAATTGACAAACCCTTAGCCAGCCGTATCAGAAAAAGGAAAGAAAAGACCCAAATCCATGCAATTAGGAATGAAAAGGATGAAATTACAATGGACCCAGCAGAAATTCAGAGGATCATCAATACCTACTTCGAGAACTTATATGCCAATAAGATGGAAAACACAGAAGAAATGGACAGATTCCTAGATACATATGAATTACCAAAGTTGAATGAAGAAGACCTAAGAATTCTTTCTAAACAACCCAATATCAATCAATGAAATTGAAAACATAATAAAAACATACCAACTAAGAAAAGCCCGGGTCCTGATGGCTTCAATGCTGAATTTTGCAAGACATTTAGAGAGGAACTACTGTCACTACTGTTTAAACTCTTCAGTGAAATTAAAAGGGAAGCAGTACTCCCAAATTCATTCCTGGAAGCAAGCATCACCATGATCCCCAAAGCAGAGAAAGATCCAACTGAAAAAGAACTATAGGCCAATCTCACTAATGAACATAGATGCAAAAATCCTTAATAATATACTGGCAAATAGAATGCAAAAGATCATCAAGAGGATCAGACACCCTGACCAAGTGGGATTCATCCCAGGGATGCAGGGATGGTTCAACATACACAGATCAATCTATGTAATACGCTGTATCAATAGAGCCAAGAACAAAAACCATGTGATCATCTCAATAGATGCAGAAAAAGCATTTGACAAAATCCAACACACATTGATGATAAAACCCTACAAAAAATTGGAATAGGTAAGTCTCTCCCTCAATCTGATAAAAACCATCTATGAAAAACCAACAGCCAATATCATACTAAATGGTCAAAAACTGAAATTCTTCAAACTAAAATCAGGAAGAAGACAAGGATGTCCACTATCACCACTCTTGTTCAATATAGTTTTGAAAACATTAGCCATAGCAATTAGACAAGAGAAAGGAATAAAAGGAATAAAGATAGGAAATGAAGAAGTCAAATTATCAGTATTTGCAGATGACATGATACTATATATAGAAGACCCCAAGAACTCCACCAAAAGTCTTCTAGACTTAATAACCAAATTCAGTCAAGTAGCTGGATGCAAGGTCAACTCAAAAATCAATAGCTTTTCTGTACATAAACAACAGACTCACTGAGAGAGAAATAGGGCAAACAATTCCTTTCACAATAGCATCCAAAAAACTGAAATACCTAGGAATCAACCTAATGAAAGAATTTAAAGACCTCTTCTCTGAAAACTATAGCATGCTGGAAAGAGAGATTGAAGAGGTTATCAAAAAATGGAAAGACATCCCCTGCTCCTGGGTAGGAAGGACCAACATAGTGAAAATGGCCATACTTCCAAAACTGCTATATAGATTCAATGCAATCCCAATTGAAATCCCAGCAGCCTACTTCATGGACCTTGAGAAAACAATCCAAAAATTCATTTGGAACAAGAAAAGACCCAGAATAGCAAAAGCAGTTCTAGGTAACAGAGACATGGCAGGGGGTATTACAACCCCCAACTTGAAATTATACTACAAAGCTACTGTTTGAAAAACAGCATGGTACTGGTGAAGAAACAGACCTGTGGAAAAAAAAAAAAAAAAGAAACAGACCTGTGGACCAGTGGAACAGATTAGAAGATGCAGAAACAACTCCAGACACACTCAGCCATCTCATCTTTGACAAAGGAGCCAAAACCCTCACTGGAGGAAAGATAGCCGCTTTAATAAATGGTGCTGGAAAAATTGGGTTTCAACTTGCCAAAGATTAAAACTAGACCTATATCTCTCACCATGCCCTAAACCAAAATTGAAATGGATTTGAGATCTAAATATTAAAACAGAAATGCTGAACCAACTGGAACAGAGGTTAGGTAGAGCTCCTGAAGACGTTGGTGTAGGAAGAGATTTTATGAAGAAAACCTCAGTTGCCCATGAACTAGCACAAACAATCAACAAGTGGGATCTCTTCTTATTAAAAAGCTTCTGTGCAGCAAGAGAAACCACCAACAGAGCTAAGAGACAAGCCACAATGTGGGAAAAAATTTTTACCTGCTGTTCCTCAGACAAAGGCCTACTGTCTAGAATCTATAAAGAACTTAAAAAAATCAGACCTCCCAAATTTAAAGACCCAGTCCAAAAATGGGCATCTGAAATGAACAGACATTTCTCAGATAAAGAAGTAGAAATAGCAAATAACATATGAAAAAATGTTCAACATCACTGGTCATTCGAGAGATGCAAATGAAAACAACACTGAGATTCCACCTCACCCCAGAAAGAATGGCTGCTATCATGAAATCAACCAATAACAAATGCTGTTGGGGCTGTAGTGAAAGAGGAACCCTGCTCCACTGCTGGTGGGAGTGTAGACTGGTGCAACCACTGTGGAAATCGATATGGAGATAACTCAAAGAACTAGGACTGGAAGTCCCATTTGACCCAGCTATTCCCCTGCTGGTTATCTTCCCCAAAGAAGTTAAAGAATCACACCACAGTGATATATGTGCACCCATGTTCACAGCAGCAGAATTTGTAATAGCTAAAACTTGGAAACAGCCCAAATGCCCATCAACTGGAGACTAGATAAAGAAAATGTGGAGGTTTTAAAAATATGGAGTACTACTCAGCCATAAACAACGAGAATTTAGAGACATTTATAGCTAAATGGATGCACACTGAGGTGATACTCTTAAGTGAAATAAATAGGGCACACATGTATAAATACCAAATAGTTTCTCTAGTGTGAGAAACTGAAAGTGTAAATAAGGACTAAAAGGTATAATAGATAATGTGAAATAGGAAGAAAGGGGCCAAAGGGGAAGGGGAAGTAGGAGGGGTAGGGAAAAGGAAAGAAGGGAATGGAATTAATATGTGAAAATGAAAAAAAGGAAACAAAGTCTTTGTAAATAGGGAGGGATGGAGGGTTTGAAGGGAAGGCAGGGAAAGGGGGAAAAATAAGAATCAAGAGAGATTATGTAAAGGTGCAAATTTCCAGTGATGAATGTCATTATATTGTATACCTAAAATGTACCAATAAAATAAAATATGAAAAAAATTACAGGCCTCAGAGATGTGCTGCACAAATCTGCAGTGCAGAGAGGCAGACATTGAAATGAAAAAAATAAAAAAGACCACTTTCTGTAAGGTATTTCCTTGAAAAAGACCAGCTCAACAGATGTATGAGTATTAAACCAGCTCTTGAGAAAATGCTTAATATTCTTGACAGAAATAATGAAACAGATATAGCTAAAAACACAAAGGAAACCAGTGAAATCAGTGGATGAACAGCAGCAACAACAACAATAAAAAGTCAGGAAAAAAAATAGGATTCACCAACAGATACAGAAGGCAATGACAGTAAATAACCAACACATCTTGGTAATCTTTCAACATTAATGGCCTCAACTCTCCAATTAAAAGACACAGATTGGATCAAAAAACAGAATCCAGGGCTGGTGGTTCTGCTGCCTGCCTCACAAGCACAAGGTCCTCAGTTTGATCCCCTTACCAAAAACAAAACAATAAAATCCAATGATCTCTTGCATTCAAGAGACTAATCTAATCTAAAAAGATATGCATAGTCTAAAGCTTAAAGGATGGAAAACCACATTTCATGCAGCAGGACCCTGAAAACAGGCAAGGGTAGCAATTCTAATATAAGACATAGTAAACTTCAAGCTACAACTGATTAGAAGAGACAAGGTCACTACATACTAGTTAAAGGAATAATTCAACAAGAAGAGATAACATTGATAAACATGTATGCACCTAATACTGGAGCATCTATCTTCATAAAACAAAAACTTGCTGAAATTAAAAGATGAAATAAACACTAACACAATCACGTTAGGGGATTTTAATACCCCACTTTCACAAAGAGATGATCACCTGAACAAAAAAACCAATAAAGAAATATCAGAGTTGAATTACACCCTTGAACATATGAATTTAATAGATATATACAGAATATCCTGCCCCTCTATAAGAGAATATATAGTACATTCTTTTCAACAGCACATGGTACTTTTTCCAAAACAGATCACATGCTAGTCCAGAAAACTAGCACAAGTAAATATAAAAGAATTGAAATTACCCCATATATACTATCAGAACACCATGAATTAAAAATATAAATCAACAACAAAAGAAATTTTGGAAAAGGCAAAAGCTGTTGGAAAATTAACAGTATGCTCCTAAACAACCAATGGGTCACATAAGAAATCAAAGAAAAAAGTAAAAAATTCTGGAAGTTAATGACAATGACTGTACAACTCAACAAAACCTGTGGAACACTATGAAAGAAGTTCTAAGAGGAAAATTCATTGCAATCAATGCTCACATTGGGAAAACACAGCAAGCCCAAATAAATAACCTTATGAGAAATCTTAAGATACTTGAGAAACAACAACAAACCAGCACCAAACTCAAAACTATAGGTTGATCTCCTTAATGAACATAGATCCAAAAATCCTTAACAAGATATTAACAAGTAGAATGCAGCACATTATCAAAAAGATTATATAACACAATCATGTAGGTTTCATCCCAGAGGTGCAAAGATGGTTCAACATACATAAGTCAATAACTACAATACATGACATAACAGGAACAAGGTCAAAAACCATGTGATCACATCAATAGATACAGAAAATAATTTTGACAAAATTCAACAACTCTTCATGATGAAAACCTTGAACAAATGAGGTGTACAAGGACCATACCTGAATGTGATAAAGGCTATTTATGACAAACCAGCAACCTGAAATTATACTAAATGAGAAAAAACTAAAAGCATTCCCCCTAAAATGAGGAACAAGGCAAAGATGTCCACTATCACTTTTTCTATTCAACATAGTACTTGAAATATTAGCCAGAGCAATTAGGCCAGGAAAAGAAATAAAAGGAATGCATACAGGGAAAACTCAAATTATCATTATTTCCAAGTGACATGATACTTTACATGGAAGACCCAAAGAACTGCACCAAATAAACTCTTACAGTTAATAACCAACTTCAGCAATGTAGCAGGATACAAGATCAATGCATAAAAATGATTAGCATTTCTGTACGCAAGATTCATTAATTGGATGAGAAGGAAATTATGAAAATAATGCCATTCACAGTAGCTTCAAGAAAAATGAAATACCTAGGAATTCACCTAAGCAAGGAAGTGAAAGACCTCTACAAAGAAAACTACGGTACTCTGAAGAGGGAGATTGAAAAGGACATTAGAAAATGGAAATATTTCCCCTGCTCCTGGTTGGGCAGAACCAATATTGTCAAAATGGCCATTCTCCTAGAATTGTTACACAGATTCAGTGCACTCTCAATCAAAATATCAACAGCATACTCTACAGATCTAAAGAAAACAATCCCAAATTTCATATGGAGCCTGGAGAGAACTGGAATAGCAAAAGCAATTTTGGGCATCAAGAGCAAAGCAGAAGGCATAGTAATATTTGACTTTAAGCTATACTACAAAGCAGTAGTGATAAAAACAGCATGGTACTGGAACAAAAACATATGTGGATCAATGGAACAGAACTGAAGATACAGAAACTTCTCCAGACACATTCAGCTATTTGATCTTTGACAAAGGGATCAAAAGCATATGTTAGAGGAAAGAGAGGCTATTTAACAAGCAGTACTGGGAAAACTGGTTATCCATTTGCAGAAGACTGAAACTGGACCATTATCTCTCATTGTATACTACATTTAAATCAAAATGGATCAAACATTAAAACAGAAACATTAAAGCTACTGAAAGATAAAATAGGTAAAACACTTGAAGACATAGATTTAGGAAAGGATTTTCTAAACAGAACTTTCACTGCACAAGAAATAACAGTAAAAATCAACAATGGGATTATATCAGACTAAAATCTTCTGTACAGCAAAAGAATCATTTAGTACAGTAAAGAGACAACCTACAGAATGGGAAAAAATTTTGCCAGTTACTCTTCAGGCAGAGGACTAATATCTAGAACATACAAATGCAGGCTGTGGATGTAGCTCAGTGGCACTGCACCTGCCTAGCAAGAGCAAAGTCCTGAGCTTGATCCCTAGCACCAAAAAAAAAAAAAAAAAGAATATATAAACAACAACAACAACAAAACCCACCCCTAAAATTAAAGACCCAGTCAAGAATTGGGCAAGAGAAATGAACAGACACTTCATAGAGGAAAAAATACAGCTGGTCAACAAATACATAAAAAAATGTTCAACCATCAGAGAAATGCAAATTAAAACAATACTAACATCCCATCTTACTCCAAAAAGAATGGAAATCATTAAAAATCAAACAAAACAAATTCTGGCAAGACTGTGGTGAAAAAAGGAACCCTCCTTCATTGTTGGTAGGAATGCAAACTAGTACAACCATTATGGAAATCAGTACGGAGGTTTCTCAAAAAGCTGAAATTAGAAATCCCATATAGCCCAGAGATCTCCCTGCTAGGTATCTTGAGCTTGAGACATCATACTACAACAATATATACGTATTAATGTTTATAGAAGCACAGTTGGTAATAGCTAAATCCTGGAAATAGCCTATATACCCATCAACAGATGATTGGATAAAGAAAATGTGGTATCTATATATAATTGAATACTATTTGACTATAAAGAATAACAAATTTGAGACATGTAGGAAAATAGATGCACCTGGAAAATATAATGTTGAGCAAAATAAACCAGACACACAAGCTTAAGACAAAGTACAAACAAAGAATAATAAAGGGTGGGTAGAAGGGACAAGGGGATGGATCTCTTGCAATAGGGAAGTGGACCAGGTGAACAATAGGCAGAGGGTGAGGAGGAAGGGATGGGGAAATAAGTAGAATAAACATATCCATGTACAAGAACATAATATCCTCGATTCATATTAGCATTATATGCCATACCATGAGCTGTGATTAATAATATCAACAGAATGAAAATTGAGAAAGGGGAATTAGAGTAGGAGGGAGGAAGGGAGAGGGAAGGAGAAAGGGATTAAAAAGAAAGAAAGAAACAAGCTGTGGTGTGCAGGTGTAACCACTCCCCAAGATGACTGTAAAGTGCATGGGCTGCAAACATGTACTAATAAAATAAAAACTTAAAAACGAGACCCCTTTCCCTTCCCCTCAGGTGGCTGTGGGGCTTTTCACAGCCAGGTCTCACTTATTTTCCACCTTTAGTAAATGTACACTCTCCCTGCCTCTTCTGAGTGTCTTGTCCGATTATTCAGCTGGCGTTAATTCTGCAGACTTAGCATGGGGCTATGGTGGTCTCCACCTAGATGGTGGACAGCCTGCCTGGGACCTGGGCACAAATTCATCAGAAGGGTGGAGGCAGCACAGAGAACCCTTTAACTATGGTGTGTGGGCTGCTGCAGAGACCCCAGAGAGACACTTACCAGCTGGTGCCCAGCTCCAGCCTACAAGAGCTTCGGGCATGAGATGCGAGCCCATGAGAGCTGTAGCGACTTGTGCCAAGCAGAGCCCAGGCCTTGGAGGGCCGCTCCAGTGTGCCCAGAAGGTGGGACAGGAGTGAAGGAAGATCGCCCTTTGGGTGTGAGATGGTGTTTTCGCTGTTGGACTTTGGATTTACTTGGCTCCAGTTATCTCCTTTTCTTATTGATTTCGCTCTTTTGGAAAGGAACATCTATCCTATGCTGTCCCACATTTTAATGTAGATAATTGCCTTGATTTCTCAGGCTCACAGCTGGAGGTAATTCGCCTCAGCGTGAATCACGCCTTGAGTCTCACCAGATCTGATTCAAAGAGACTTTGGACTTCCTCGTGCACGAGTACAATGTGCAGCTGAGCATTTCCTAACCTCATTTAAGCATCAAACCTCTCTTCTCATGTAATATTTATTAACTTTCCATGGAACCAGTGTTCTTAGGAACCTACTCTGGGAAACATAGCTAAGCAACACTTCACTTTGGAGAAATACCTCTTCACTTTTTGGGTTTGTGGCTCAGGGTTCAAACAGGCTCAGAGGCCTGGGTGTGTCAAGTGCCTCACTGGGCCAGGAAACCCAGTCCCTTAAGTAAAAGGGTAAATGGAAGACAGTGTGTGTGTTCCTGGAAGCCTCCTGGGCTCAAATCTTGGCCCTGCTGATGGTTCTTGGCAACTTATGTAACCTCCCTGTACCTCAGTTTCTCCACTTGTAAAGTGGAAATGGTCGTAGCAGTAGGCTTGTAGGACTGTCATGAGATCACACGAGTGGAAAGATGTGTAAAAGTTAGAGTGTCCTTGGCCCCTTGTAAGTTCCTGATGGCTAGCCAGCCAGGTCTCTCTACGCTGCCCACCCCCAACACAGCGGGGATCTTCCATTTCAGCCAGTGGAGAAACCGCTTAACCCTTTAAATTGCCTAGGAAGCACTGCCGTTAACCTCAACACCGCTAAAAGTTAGCCATTATTTGAGACGCCCTCACACTGCAGCTGTTTGCTGGATTCTGCTTAAGTGGAACTCTGAGAAGCACCTCTGTTAGCTACCTCGGGGACAGAGGGGTAATGTTCCAAGCAGCACCGAAAAGGGGCGCGGCCACCTCACCTCATGTGCTGCTGGGCTGCAGCCATCACCCGAGGAAACAGCAACAGTCAGAAGCCACCAGGAGGCTGGGGTGCTTTTTTAAAAAGTAAACTAAGTATTCTGAATAGATCCTTAAATGAGTTTATATTTTATTCCCTACTGATGCTGCCATATAGAAAATAAACCAGGAAAAACTTGTAGTGGGCTAAATCAATTACTTATCTTTATTCCAATATTGGGAGAAATACATTTAGTAACAAAGAATGTAGAATAATCCTATTTTTATATAATCGCCGAACATAAGACTACATATGTGTATTCTCTGACACTCTATATCCCCGAGGACACCTCGCCACAAGGGTTCTGCAGCTCACAGGGGTTCAATCTCCTGTAGTCAAAGAAAAATCAGCATAGAAAATGTGAGTCCTCACTCTAAAGATCATGCTGATTAATAAGGAACCTTATCCTCTTTCCTCCTCAATCTCTGAACTGGGGAGATTTCTCTTTGGGGGTCCTATAGGGAACACTTTGTACCCTTTGCTCCTTCCCTCACTTGGAGGAGGACAAGGAGGAGCTTTCCTCACAGTTTACCAGTCACGGGACCACGTCTTAACGGGAGAGATAGGGGGCATGACCTGCAAAGTGGCACTAAGCCACCTTGTCCTCTCTCTGGTGCTGCCTGCTCAGAGCTTCTTGGATGAGGAGGAGAGCCAGGACTCCTCATGGGTTTTCCTGACCTGTCTGAAGATGGCCAGCCCCTCCCTTTCTGAAGTCAGCCTCTGAGTCCCCCTTTTCTTCCTCCTTATCTCTGGAGCTCTCCAATCATAAATGCCTGTCTTGTGAGGCTAAGGGCCGGGGTCTTCCATGCAGGGGCTGCACGAGGGCACCCAGTCAGCTCTACACACCCACTCTTGCCACACACGGGGTCAGTTCTAGGTGTGAGGGGGCAGCCCTGTGGCCACAGATTCCAGCTGAGTCCTTTAGCTTCTGCCTTCCCAGGAGTTGCTGGTCCTCCATCCCCAGTGGATCCTTTGGTTTCCATTTGACACCTCTGGTTAGAACCCACAGCAAATTGTGTTAAAGATCATCCACACCAAATGTTTGAGGCTGACTTGGAAGAATAATAGTGAGAAACAGTGCATCCTGTAAGCAACTTCAATGTTACCCATAAAGTATTTCAAGTCTCTCAGGCTCACAGGATGAAGGCTCAGCTGCAAGTGTCCAGAGCTGATCTGGAGAGCAGAATTTCAGTGGGCAGGAAGGTCTCTAGGGATAAAACTCCAAGGCCCAAGCTTTACAACATTTTGCCCCTTCACTGGCTTTCCTCATCCCACTTCTCTGTGCCCCCTTTAGCTCTCCACAGCTTTCCTGAAAAGTTGCCTGTGTCAGGGAAATCAGAACCTGTGCATAAATACAGACCTATATTTAAATATCACTTGCACTTACAGGACCAGGCCAGACTTCTCTTTCACCAAGGAGCAAAATTAAATTTGGCCCCTTGAGATATTCAGTGAATTTAATAAGAAAAGACGGCTATT
Organism: Heterocephalus glaber; assembly: GCF_053883595.1. Lineage (NCBI taxonomy): Eukaryota > Metazoa > Chordata > Mammalia > Rodentia > Bathyergidae > Heterocephalus > Heterocephalus glaber. The sequence goes on along the minus strand of NW_028258312.1, from coordinate 18,428,106 downwards.
GATGTGAGAAATGAATTTTAGGTAAAATATCTCTGGGACCTAGTTCTTGAAAATATTTCCCAGGCTGGAAAATGATATTATGGAGAAGTAAATTAGGGAGCATGGTTTTCTTTCACAACCACATGACAAGATACTGGTCTCATAATCCACCCGAGGGGTTTAAATAGTGTGGCCTGGGCCACACAGACTAATTCAACACTGTTGACTGCTGTTTCTCCTCCAGGGCCATCTTTGGACAGCTACGGATGGGCAGGAGTGGCTGTCAGTAGGCCAGGGCAAGGAGCCAGGCTGGAAGCAGCAAAGATAAAGCAATTAGAACAAGACATTCTTAGGAGAGTGGAGCCCTCGGCTTCCTAAGTCATGGGAATGAAGAGAACGGTGGCTGTGTATGTTTGCTTGGTTATTCTCGTTGCTTTCCTCTGCCTGCCCCAGTCGGTGCCAGCTTTCATTGCTCTTTGGGCCATAGTCCTTTCTGTCCTTGTGTATGTCACAGAATTACTCAGCAGAACGTGATCTGAGAGTCTGCACCCTGGCCAGGGAGCTGCCAAGTCCCTTTGGCCCGCTTGGCAGACAGGACCCTGGCATGGAAGCCCTGCCACGCTGCTCCGACACTGCAGAAAATGAATGGCTCCAAAGAAATGTCACCCGGGAACTAACATCTGGGGATCTCCCAGATCCACACCCGATCAAGGACTCCTTCTCTGAGTTCTTCCTTCGCTCAGCAGATACAGATCCAGTGCCCACTCTGCTGGGTCTCTTAGTGCTGCAAACAGAGCACTGAGCAAAACAGGCACGCATCCCTGGCCCCAAGGGGCTTCCATCATAGTGGTGAAAAGAGGAAGTAAATAAATCAGAAAATCATACCATTTAGTGAGTGATAAATGTCACAGGGGAAAATGAAGCAAGGAAATGGACAGGGAATGCAGGTGAAACTGAGGGCAGGGTGTTCCATGCTAGGCCGGGGGACCTGGGAGCCTGTGCCGAGAAGGTGACATTTGAACAGGTACTCCAACCGTGGCGGAGCCCATTTGTTAACAAGCCCAATCAAGGCACACACGTCTTCCAGCCAGGTGTTTTGGTGCCTCGTTCATGCCTTTTTTTTAGATAGGTTTCCCTAGCTTGCCCACGCTAACCTCTAACACTTGGGAAATCCTCCTGCCTCTGTTTCCCAAGGAGCTCTGATTAGAGGTGCTGGCCACCATGCTGGCGGGCCCAGTGCTTTGTTGTTGCATATGTACAGTTGGATCTCCAGATATTGGAGGAAACTTTTCAAGTGCAAAACAGAAAAATAGGGCCCCAGAGAGAGAAGACTGATAAAGAGAAAGACCCAATATGCTAATTTTCTTTCCATATCCTTTCTTCCCTTCTGTCTTTTGACATAGACCTACCTAAAGGCACTTTGGTACAGAGGCAAGGGGCTTTCCAGCTAGGGACTCCTTGGCTTAGCCCCTCTTGCAGCCCACTGCAACCACGAGACCAAGTTATGGCCATGGAACATGCTATGGTTTAGATCTAAAATGCTCCCCAGAAGTCTCGTATGTTTAAAAGGTGATGGGATCATGGGGGTCCGATACTCATCAGTGGACCAACCCCTTAATGAGATCATAGCTAAATGTGCTATTGGGAGGTGCAGCCTACTCAGAGGTGGTGGGCTCCCTGGGCTCATGACCTGGAAGGGTGTATTCCTGTCTCCAGCTCCTCCTTTCTCTCTTTGCTTCTTGACCACCATGGGTTGAGCTTTCCTCCGCCATATACTTCCACCATGCCTCTTCTGCTTTGGAGCCAGCCAACCATGGACTGAACCTTTGGAAAACCATAGGCCAAAATAAACCTCTCCTCCTTTAAGTTGTGGTATTAGGTATTATGTCCCAGTCACAGGAATACCTACTACTACAGGGCATGAATGGAATGGATGAGTATAAGTCCTGAGTCCATTGTGATCTCGTAACAAATGCCAGCTGCCTGCTCTGGACAGTTCTGAGAGAGGGAAATAAGCTTCTATCAGGCTTTTATGTCTTTGTGATAGCAGCTTCACCTGTATCCCTATGTGGGTCACATGAAATAGAAGACTTAGCAGAGGAGAGAGACAAAGGGATCCCCAGCATGGTGGTGAAGGGAAATGGAGCCCAGATGGACAGCTCTGCCTGAGACATGGAGCAGCTGGTCCAACTGGAGCTGTGTAATTCTCCATATGGAAGGCACTGCTGTTATAATTTTTTCTTTAATTTGACCATGCTGGGGATGGAACCCAGGGCCTTGTGCATGCTAGGCAAGTGTTCTACCACTGAGCTACATCCCCTGCATTTTTTTTTTTTTTAGTTTGAGGACAGAATCCCCAACATTTTGTGTTAATGTGACACCACTGGTGCCAATGAACTGACACCAGTTCTTGTTTGTCCTTAGCATGCCTTGGGCCGATGACATTTCTGTTCTCATGCCACATGCTTGGCCACCTGAGGAATGGTGGGCTTTGACCTGCTCCTGAAAGCTCGAGTGGGCAGTGCTCAGAAGCAGGAAGAGCAGAGCTGCCCATTCCCACTGAACGTGTTTCTGGGGTCACCCAGGCCTGTGTCTCCAAGACTCACTTGGGACCTCTCTGGCTTCCTTGGAGGTGACTCTGGTAAACTCCCAGGGAAGCCGAACCAGTGTAGGACTCAGAGCCAGCCCTCAGCTTCTCATGGGATTGTTTATTGCGATTGTGGTAATAAGGCTGTTTCCTTACACAGCTAGGTTGATATTTGCTGTTGCTATTCAAAAGTAAAATGTACTGCTTAGGGATATCACAGGGAGTAAAACTATAGGGAGTGGCATTAGAATAAATACAACAGAAATGAACTCTGGTCACCTGCGTGGAGGGTTAGGAGACTAGGAGGGGCACATGGGCCTCTAAGGTACTTTGTCAAGAGCCTTAGAAACACTATTTAGGTCTTATTTCTGATCCTAGCAGATAGATACATAGATAAGTAGAACTGAACAGTAAAATCACTCTTCTATATGTCTACATTTTACAGTATTTTTTGTTTTTTTGGTTCTTCTGGGGTTTTCTTTTGGGGGGGGTACTGGGGATCGAACTCAGGACCTTGTGCTTTCAAGGGAGGTGGCAAAACCACTGAGCTAAATCCCCGCCCTGGGTCTTTTGTTTGAGACAGGGTCTCACTGTGTAGTTCAGACTGGCCTCAAACTCACAGTGATCCTCCTGCCTCCCAAGTGCTGGGTTTACAAGCATTCACTACCACACCTAGCCTTTTTTACATATTTTTAAATAGGTATAAGTACCTACGCAATTGGTTAAGTGTATGACAGGGTTTACAAGGAGTGGACCAGGAAAGGCAGGCTTTGAATACTAGTTTTTGGAACTGTACACAATGTATTGCCTTAATAAAATGGAATTATGCTAGACACTGGGTTTACAAAGATGGCTAAGTTGAGATTCTTGCCTTTGGGTTTTCCTGAATCTGGCAAGAGACCAATACAGAGGACTGACTGCAGTGTAACCGGATCAGAGTTGTGACCTAACTGCCGGGTACTTCTGGGTTACAGAAGAGGGAGCAATAGCCTTTTTGGTCGGAAGGCAGGGAGAGGAGAGGGGAGATAAAGGGGGAAAGAAGCTGTAAACCAGGTCTGGAATCAGGAGGAGGAATGTGAAAAGGGGAGGAGGACAGCAGGAGGAGCAATGCTAGGAGCAAGGAAGGGTGATGTTCAAGCAAGTGTGAAAGAGAATGTAAGTGAGGGCTCCGGAGGACCGGGGGCTGTGCCTGACCTGCAGGGGCTATTCATAGTGTGGAGCAGTGTGGAACCTTCGCAATCAGCCATAGCAAGGGAGTGGCCAGGGCCGATGGGGGAAATCCCAGAAACATAAAGGTATCATGTGGGTAATGGAAAACTGGGATCTAAAATGCAAATGATTATTAAAGTCTAAACATTATGAAGCAGCCTAGTGCTAACATGTTTGTCATTTCAATAGGAAATTTAAAAATTACATCAACCTTTTATATTTAAACAGTGATGACACCACCTGTCTTTAATTATAATGGTGGGGACAAACACAAATAAAGCTTGAAGGCAGTGTATTTCACATTACCATTATCCCTTGAAGTCTTGAGAATGTGGAACAAAGCTAGATACAAACCACAAGCCATCTGTAGATACTTCTTTATTAGAAATTAACTGTCCTCACTAGAGACCACAGAAGGAAATTAATCATGCAAATCTAGGACATACAATTAAACTTCTTGGTAAGGGATTCTTATATTTTCCAATTGTGGGAAATAAAAGGAATTATTTAGGATTGTGTTTCTCAAATTTAGCTTCTTTCTCAGATATATTCTGGGGGGTGGGGGCACACAAGTTTTCTATGATACCGTTTCCTCTTTTTTTCTTTTGTACCGGGGATTGAACTTAGGACCTTGTGCTTTCGAGGCAGGTGCAGTGCCACTGAGGTAAATCCCCAGCAGTTTTCCATTTCATGTGTTAATGTTTCTAGTAATTTAAATCACTAATACACTGCTTTAACAGTATTGCCACATGTTTGTGTCATCTGCCCCAAATCTCCACCCACATGGCTCCAGCGAACACCAAGTGAAGATCAGGACTTAATTTTTGTGTACAGGTTCTCACACTGGGTCCTCACACCCTCCATAGAGTTGGAGAACATCGAATACAGGTTATGAGCAGTGATTCTCAAGGTAGGGAAGGGAGAGTGTGTACAATTTGAAGGAATACGTTCAGCATATTCATTGGTTTCATCACATAAAGCCAGCTCAGCAGAGTAATTCTAGCTGATGGGCTGAAACCAACGGTAGACTATCCTGGGGGCGGGGGGTGGGTTAAACATGAGAAACACTGACTTAGAGGTAGAGGCGCTGGCCCTCAGAGAACAGTTAATTAGAAACACGTGCTGGAGAGAACATCTTTTGGAACTTGTCGTGGTCTTCTGGAACCCACGGGGCCGATCCAGAAGAAACCCACAGTAGTCCATCGACCTTCTTGGCACCATGGTGAGTGGCAAGTTGGTCTACTTTTTAATTGTGAGCCAAAAAAAGAAAAACAGCTGCTTTTGTTCAAAATCCCATTACCAGGAAGTGATATCGTCCTTTTGGGTGTCATCCAGCTCTCAGGGGGGACAGCAGCATGTGGTCCGCCTTGGCAGAAAAGAAACACAGGATTAATCTTCTTACAGGGTAGATGACTGTGCCTTCACTTCCCCTCATCACTGGAGCGCTCACTTTGGCTGTATAAACACACTGCGCCACAGATGGCCTTGGGTGGAGTCACCAGCCAAGTAAGGACACCACAGAATGGTGAAGGAAAAGGATTCGTGAAGGCTTTGTGAATAGCCCACTTGAGTGCCCACACTGAGATGCAGGGAGCCTGCAGGGAGCCTGCAGGGAGCCAGGGAGGTGGAAGCACCTTCCCCTCCCACTCTGCAGCTAACCCTGAAGTGCTAAACACGCTCCAGAACAGGCAGCATTCAGAACCACTGATTGGGGGTTTTTTGTTTATATTTTTTTGTTGTTTTGTTTTTTGTTTATTGAGACAGTCTCACCGCGTGTCCCGGACTGCCATCGAACTTACTTCGATTCTCCTGCCTCAGCCTCTTGAGTGCTGGGATTACAGGCGTGCACCACCACACCCAGCTCTAATTGGGTTTTCATGCTTTTGAGCCTCATGTAAGGGCAAAAAGGAAACAGATTGACAGCACTCTCCTGTGCTGGTTGCAGTGAGAAGATCTGTAAGTGGCTATTGGCTATTTTACGTCAGAGGACTCAGTTGTATTTTTTCAAACATTATTTTCCTTCTATTGCTGTTCTGAGTAATCGCCACAAATTATGCATGCCCCGGGGATAAACTACTAATTCTTGGGCAATAGATCCCCTCAAAGAATATTTTGGTGAAAGAGCCACTCGCTTCTCCTTTGACTGAAGAAACTGTCAAGTCTTTCTGAGTCGGGGCAGCAGATTGGCCCCCTGTGGACGCCTGCCAGGCAGACGGCTGGAGAACTGGTGGGGGTTACTCATCCGACCCACCAGCAGCCCAGGTCCTTTCTAAGTAGCCCATCACCCCCATGTTTCCCACTGAGCCAAAGATCTCCTTTAGGCTAGTGACTTTATTAGTGGCCTTTGAGAAGCCCTTTAGACAGGGCAGCTTTGCAATGAAGCAAAAATGACCTGGATTTTACATGTACAGAGAAGAGATGCAGGCTGCTTCTGTGCGCTCTGGCCCTGCCCAGCTGTCTTCTGGCTCTTCTTTCCTCAGCCTGCTCTGGCTTTCCTCCTGCTCCCAGGACATTCCTTACTTGTCATTACACACGGCCCTGGCCTGAGAAACTCTAGCTTCACCTCTGCTTGGCCGTCTCCTTGTGAGCCAAGCTCTCCTGAGGAGGGGCCCACTCGCCGCCAGCTTCCTGGCCTGCTGTCACATTGTCCCATATGTTCCAGGAATTACTGACCCACGTGTGACCTGCCTACCACCCAGAGTGTAAGTTCCAGGTTCCCTTTCGGTGTATCTCTGTATTTAGCTCAGTGCGCATGAAAGTGCTCAATAAATATTGGCTAATGAAGGCTGAGTAATGGTTCCTCCCATCAGCACAATCCATCTTTTTGTGAAATGTGAAACTCATAAATTATTGATGTGACAGTTCCTCAGATTGCTCCCAAATCATTCTTTTCCTCCTACAGTATAATTAAGTGCTGGCAATGGGTTCCAGTCTTCCCTGCTACCCACCTGGAGTCACTTTAGAGCACCCATCTGCTGCAGCCGGATCTTCAGCTCCCCATTTTGCTGCAACTCTACCAAATCACTGCACCCACCTATGCAGTCTTCACCAATAAATACCCGGGGCACCTACAAAAACAAACAACCCAGCAATTTAATTATGAGGCAATTAGAATGAGTGATAATTTATCCTTCTAAATATGTTCCGTGATCCAAAGCTTTCCCTGTCACTTTCCAGCGCTCCCTGCACATTCTCTTGGGACACACATCCTTGTGTTAAGAGTAAAATTATACATTCAAGAAGGCTTTTAAGCCAGAATATTTTTCAAATTGTGTAGGCTGTGCATTTGATTGTCCAACTTGTCAAAGGGGTTTCAGAATTTCACTCTATGGCAGTGTGTTTCAGGGAGAGAACATTTTTTGGCTATAGCCAGAACACCCTGACTCATCCTGGTTCTCTGCAGCTGGGACCACACCTGATACCTTAAGCTGGGCCACTGACCAGGAGGGCATTTATTTCTAAGTACAGCTTGAAAAGTATTTGCCTCTGGTCTCTGTGTCTGATTTGTAGATCTATCATTTACTAAATATAGTTTTCTCTCTCTGTTGTTAAAACGTAGGTGAGCTGTGTGCTCAACTAGGGGAGAGTGGAGTGGTATCTGGGTCTCCTTTAATCCTTGGTCCACTGTATGATGTTTAAATGCTGCCACCCCGGGACCAAGGACATTCACCTGGTTTGGTTCATACATGGCCTGGGCGGGTGACCCAAGGCCATACTGACAAGGTCATTGTACTTGCTGAATAATGGCTTCCTGTCCAGTCACATTCCTGCTGTTGCTAAGAGTACCCACACATTCTGGAGTCCAGTGGGTTTTAGAATTCTGGGGGAGGAGAAAGTTTCTTCCCTGCACACTCAGGCAGCTTCCAGGCCAACAGTGTCCCAGAGGCTTATGGGTTATGAGGAAGGTCCCTCCTCTCCTGGACCACAAGGAACATACAGTACCCCAGGGATGGGACAGGAGGGCAGAACACAGTGAGAATATTTTTCAAAGCATTTGATTTTCCTCAGAAAACATAATACCGTAATTCAAGTGAATTGCTTCAAAAGCAAGAAAGAAGAGGAAAAGGGCTGAATTACTATAGATAAATTCTTATAGTATTTTTATTAAGAAAGGGGTCCAATGCCAGCCGACTTTAAAAATAAAAGCTAACACTAAAAATAAATCCCGTGTCACAATCCACATCTATTTCCTGTGCCCCGAGAAGGGGAAAGGACCCACTGGACTGCTTTCTGGCGAGTGCCTGGTTGCATTCCACTGGGCCTGAGAAATCATTTTCATCAGCGGAGAAGAGAAAAGCTGTAGAAGAGGATGGTGAGAAACCTAAAATTTCCCCAAGTCCTGGCCATTGCTTCAGAGAAAATACGGTTCCCTCTGCCCCATTTTGGGGGCCTTCTATCTTCTTTCTCCCCAGAAACACTTGGCTTTGGCTGGAACAGTTGACAGGATTCTAATGTAATTCCACTGCAGAAGTCCTTCTGCTAAAGGTGTGGCCTGATTAAATAAAAACCGTCTGAGCTTTAAACGAGGAAGCCACACATTCATCCTTGAACTTCTGTATTTTCAAGGACAATGGGGCAATCCTCATGACTCCGCAGCCTGCCAGGGCTCCACACCACATTTCCGCCTTCAACTGACCAGTGTGTTGACGAGAACGTCTGGGAGTGAGGCCTTCTCTCCTTGGAGTTAGTTCTGACAGCATCCTGGAAGGACTGGTTCAAACCCAGATTTCTATTCTCCTACCCCTCTCTGATTTCCAATTCGGGAGGTCTGTGTAGGGGCTGAAAGAATTTACATTTCTAACAAATTCCCAGGTGCTGCTGCCACCCCAGGATCACATTTTTAACACCGGTCTACCCTGAGGGGCCGTTTATTCCTCCAGGGTAACTGAGGCTTTGAAAACTACAGCCCCAGGACTGTCCCCGACCCCAAGACAGTGACCAGGGTGTCCCCGGGCGGAGTCTGTGCTCACACCCCATCTGGCAGAGAATCTGGCTGGGCTGAGAGTGGAAAGGCCGCTCTCCCATCCCCCTCACCCGGCGGCCTGGACGGCGGCAAACCCGCCTTAAATCACACACGGGGCACAGCATTCTCTGGGATGCACAGGACAGCGTGGGGCCCCAGGGAAGGATGCAGGACACAGAGGAGCTGGTGACCCTGTCCACCCTCCCCCGCTGTCCAGAGAGGGAAGAGAACGATCATTAAAGAACAGGCTCGCACGGGCCCTTCCTCTCCTGGAGCAGGTTTTCCCACCTCGCACGCGCCTATTTAAACCTGCTTCCCGCACGCTCCAGCCCGCCCAAGCCCTAGTCATTTCTCGCCCGAGCCACTGCTTCTACTCCCAAGCCACACCCTGGTCTTTGCACCATCTCTTCCTCCCAGCTCCCAGAACGACCCCTGCCAAACTGAGTCAAATGGAGTCGCCCCTCTGCTTGAAAACCCCTCACGGGGTGGCACCTCGCTCCAGTACCAGCCACAGTCCATGCACAGTGGACACTCAAGTTGCCAGTACGACCAGCCTGACATACAAACAACCTGGGTTAATTAGGTTAATGGAAGATTCATCTGCCTCTTGTTATCTATAGCACGTACCCAGGTAAACATCCAGATCTTAGCTGTACTGACTTATAACCAACCCTCCCTCAGGAACTGACTGAGTTTGTAAGTCAAAGGTCCACTGTAATATAATCAGGAAGCCTTCCTCACCATCTCCCATTCTGTCTCAGATCTCCTCCTTTGCCTCTCCTCACTCACAATGCTACAGCCATACTGGCCTCTTTGCCATTCCATGAGCTCGCCAGGCACATTTCTACCACAAGACCTTTGCACTTGCTGCTCTCCCTGCCTGGCCTGCACCCCTAAATTCCTATATGCCTTCTCCATCACCTCATATAGAAACCTACTCACATATTCCCCTCTTAGGCCCTGACGGTTCCATTTACTTCCTTGCTTTTTTTTTTGGCACCAGGGATGGAACTTGGGACCTTGTGCTTGCGAGGCAGGCGCCGGAACCCGATGGTTCCATTTAAAAATACCCTCCTGTCCGCTCCCCTCCTTCTAAATTTGTTTTCACTTACCTCCCTAAATACCATTTCATTATATTTATTACCTTTACCACTAGGATGCAAGTTTTAAAAGGGAGGAGAAGCTTCATCCACCCCACCCCACCCCACCCTACCCCATCCACTGCTATTTTAACAATGTCCAGAAAAGTGCCTGGTACACAGATGTTTAAAAACTTTTTTTTGCAACCCACCAAAACCAACCTGTATGTGAAGAAAAACTAAGCTTCCTCACACAAACAAAAATTGAGAGAATGTGTTGCAAAACAGACCTGCCTTGCAAAAAGTATTCAAAGATGTTCTTCAGGGAGAACGAAGATGCTGTGGTGGATTAAACTCTACTCTTGGAAGAGGTTAGAGGAGGAATAAACACGGGCATTGATCTAGGGCCCTGGCCCTAAACCTAATGTAACGCTAAACCCTAACCCTAACCCTATCCCAACAAGCTCATCTGACTGAAGCATGAGCTTCTGCAATCAATCAAGTCCTGCTGAGCTCTTCCTGTACCAGCAGCACAACTCACTGTAGGGTAATTAGGATGGTAACTACTCTCACGTTTTCAGTCTCCTTGATAGAAACAGAGATCAGGAGGCAAACAATTTGGAAGGACTTGTCCTTCTCCTTAGGGGAATGCATTGTTTTTTGGGGGGTTTTTTGGTATCAGGGATCAAACTCGGGTCCTTGAGCTCGCGCAGCAGGCATCGAAACCACTGAGCTAAATCCCCGGCTAAAGACATGATTTTTTTTGTTTTTTTGGTCCTGGGAATTGAACTCAGGACCTTGTACTTGTGAGGCAGGCAGCAGCACCACTGAGCTAAATCCCTGCCCTGGGGAATGCATTCTGGACTCCAACTGTGAATATATTCCTTAACATGTTAAAATACTCTTAACGTACTGCTACAGATACAGCGTTTCTTTAAAAAGAAAAGAAAGCAAAAAAGTCGGTAATGAGGTACTTTGCTAGAGAACAGAAGCTTCTGGGCTAGGAACAGTCATTCCCAAACTGATGTAAATTGAAATCATGTAAGGGTCTTTCAAACCGCTGGTGCCTGGCCTGGACCAACTCTGACTTTGTGGTGTAATTGGTCTGGGGTATGACTTGGGCATAGGGTTTAGAAAAAGAATCCCCCCTGGTGACTCTAAAAATTTGGGAAACACTGGCTAAGGAGTAGGGGCAGGGGCAAGGCCACAGGGACCGGCACTGCGTCTCTGCTTCAGGACCTCCGCTCACAGCAGCAGGGCAGCATATTTCACCTTTTCCTGCATCGCAGTGCTGATTTCTGGTTGGAAAGAAGGGGAGAGATCTCTAGTGCTGTACACCCAGAACCCAAGAAAACCTGGTAAGTCAAACCCATGCTGAAACGGGACACTTGCTTCTACTGACTCGGAGTCCTTGAATACATCTCAGGAAGGGTGACTCCGGCTCAAGCACCAGGATCTGGTTGGCTGACCATCCCATCGTAAGCCCTGGGCACTCAGAGTCCCACAGTGTGCTTGTCACAAGGGAGACCTCCAGTTACCCGCTGTGGCCTTGTAGCTGGATCCTTGGACCCGAGGCTATGACTTGGTAGGGATCACAGAGCAAGCCATTGTGAGAGTCCAGAGGAAATCTGACCCATTTGAAAAGTCCCGCCATTAACTTAGAACATGGGGCAAACAGAGAAACTGGAGAACTGTTCCACTGGGAGGAGTAGATAAGAAAAGAATGAGCAAATAGGGTTAGGGTTAAAGAAAGCCTAGAGAAAGGACTGAGGGGCGGCAGGTCCCATGTGGCCATGTGAAAGCAGAAGGAAGTGAGCTCAGGGTTCCACGTTGCATAGCAGAAATGTGCAGATCAAACTGGCCTGCCAGCCCCGTCCTGCTGCCAGCCCCGCACGCTGAGAACTGTCAGTTCCCGGCAGGGCTTGAAACAAAGCCTCCGGACATAGCCTCTAGACTGAGACTGAGACTGAGACTCGGGGCCTGCTGGGGCGCTGTGGGTCAGCTGGGCTCCCTCCTCGGCTCGGAGAGGACCCTCTGGCTGTTCAGCTGCCCATTCAAGGGCCCGAGTCTTCTCGTGGGCTCCCTCCCCGGCAGCCCACACTCCACACCCTGAAGGACAGAGCGCTGGCAGTGTCCTAGAAAAGGCACACACACTTATTCATTCGCAGCCCTGGGAAGAAAAACCAGCCAGGATCCTTTCGAACACACCCCACACTCACCGTCCTGGCGCCTGTCAGCTCTTCCAAATAGTCTTGAACCTTGTTTGTGTTGCTGATGGCTGTGATATCCACAAATTCCAGAACCCCTTCTTTGAAGGGCAGCTGACTGAGGATCTCTTGGGTCTTTCTGCAGAAGGGGCAGGTGGGCTTGATGAACACAACCACCCTCTTGGGGTGGATTTTGCCCTTCACAAACGCTTCAGCCATGCTGAGGGCTGCCGTCTCTCCAGGAACCTCTAATTGCAGGTACAGCGCTGAGCAGGGCCAGCTGGCTCTTATCTGCTAAGGAACCTCCCAGGAGGAGGAGTCTGCCTGGTAGTGTGCGAGTTTTAAAGGGACAGCCGGTAAGTCACTGCGCGTCTGGAGGGCTCACTGCTTAAGTTTGCGCTGTAAAAGCACAACCTGCTTTTAGTCCTTGGTAGCTATGGGTTGGATGATTCTGTTGTCCTCAGAGCATCGGGAGTGCCTGATTTTGGCAGAGATCAGAGTTAAGCCACCCTCCCAGGAAGCACAGACCAGCTTCGGAGGCCCGTGGAGACAGTGACCTCCCAGAGCCAGTTCTTTGTTTCCTCCCTCTTGGAGACACGGTTGGTTTTTAAAATATAAACACAATTATTCGAGGAAGCAGAAGCTTTGGCACTTCTGTAGAGAAAGGGATTGAAATGGTGACTTGCCAGCTGGGGTGCTCAGTGTTGGGGTGAGCGTCGTGGAATCGGCACTCAGCATCGACAAACTCTGAAGAGTGCACACAAGCATCTAGACTTGTAACTTCTCTTAGAAAAGTCAGGCCCAGCAATACTGAGCTCAGCATCCCTTACGGCAGCTGCCGTGGCCATGTGGCTGTGGTCCTGCTTTGGAAAAGGCATACAGTGGGCCCTAGACACGGATAGGATCTGCCTTTGGAGACACCTGCCTCGGCCCATGAGCATCTTCAATAGCAGTCCAGTCTGCAAGCAAATTCTGACACCCCCGGGGCTTCCAACAAATCGAGTGAGGATTTTCTTCTGACTGCAGCCTTGCGTTTTCATTGTTTTGGAGTGGAGAAGGGCAATAACTTAGCCACCGTATTCACCGTGTTAGAAGGCAGCAGCGGGGGCTGAACACTCGAAAATCTTTTGCTCTTCTCCAGGGTGCCTGTCCTCTCCACCAGGCAGAGCAAAATCCTTCTACTCCTGGGTTTCCTTCAGACTCCTCCAGTGTGTGCCAAGTTAGATTAAACAAATCAAAGAAAATTCAATTATCCTTTTTCCCAGGAAATGTTACATTGAAACCAGAGTACAGTAAGTCCCTGACTACTAACATTCCATTTGGGAACTTTCATAGGTGTACTGTATAAGACTCACTTTGTCAGCTTACAAATGAATCCAACTTATGAACAATTCTCCTGGAACGGAAATTGTTCGTTAAGTCGGGGACTTACTGTACTGTACTGTACTGTGTCTTCAAAGAGGTGGGGCCAGAGCCAGGGCTGGATGCCACCACTGTCATGTTGGTGGATTTCCAAGCAGGGAAGAAAATAGACTCCCAGAAGCAGCTTTTTTGGAGGGGCAGCTTTGTGGCTCTTAATTGTTATGTAAATAAAATTGGCAAAATGAGAAGCTCAGATTCTGGGTTGTGAGAGCTCCAAGCACAGCACTGTGGTAGGGATGTGAGGCTACAGGCAACATGGCTGCCTCAGGCCTTGAGACTTCAGACCCAAAGCCTTACCTCCCACAGAAAAAGCTCAAGGTGAGACTCTCCCCTGTTCTCTTTCTGTCTCAGACTCAGGCTGCCAGGCCAGCCCCCAGCCTGTGGCCAGGGCCCTCGGTCCGTGGCAGGACTGTACCTGGCTTTTCCCTCAAAATCTTTCTTTCCTCAGTGTCTGCTGTGGTCTCTCCCTGCCACCTTCCGTTTTCCTCAGAATGTGACCATGTTTAACTCTCTCCCGTGTTAAAAACCACGAGCACCACTTCCTGTGTCTTGCTTTCCGGCCTCTGCCCTCTCATGTACCTTGGTATCCTGCTTGTCATGGGTACTTTTTTTTCTTTTGCCACTTCCTCTTTCCTCATCTCATTGCAGTCTGGCCTTGCAGTCTGACCATGCTGTTGAAACCCCTCTGTGTTGGTAAATCACCTTGCAGCTAGGTACCTTGGTTGAATCTAACCCAGAAGTTAGGTGGAGTGAATCAACCCCCGGACCATTCAGCAGAGTGTCATCAGGGAACTGGGGCACCTTGGGCAGAGGATACAGAGGGTCTACATCTGCTCCACCGCTTGGCCCAGGACTGATGTCTGAAGCCATAGGGCAGATGGACATGAGACACAGCTGGAGGTGTTTTTGTGAGACAGGGGAGACAAACAGATGAGATGGCAAACGGAGGGGGTGGCCCCTTCATTTCTCAGAAAACACTGTAGCTTCAGCTCATCGAAACTTTGAGCAGAGTCCTCTGCCACATTGGCTTGTGGGCCAGGTGAGTGTGTGTGTTTGTGGAGGAGCCGGCGTGAGAATCCCCAGGTCCTTCCAGAAATGCTTAGAGGAATGGAGGAAACTTTTGGAGATGTGTTTTTGTTGTGCAGATGGTTGGCAGCAAGCTAGTGCTCTATGGGAAATCTCTGGAATTATTATTCATTTGATCTCACTTGTACCTATAGGCTGACAGGGGTGCATAAGTCTGGCTACAAACAAGTATTTTCCAGGTTTTTTCCTCATTTGCTCACTTTGCAGGATTTGACTGAAGATCACTGCGCCCTGCAGAAGCCCTCTCTTCCCAGTGCCAATGGCAGCATGAGCTTTTCATCCTGCCTGGAGATCCTGGCTCTGCCTCTTTCTCAGAAATTTTGCCCATACATGGTATATTCTGGGGCTCAGCTTTTTTGCAAGCCCTCCTGGTGAGATCGTATCTCCACATGTGGTTCCCAATAGCACTTTTCTGCTGAGTATGACATTTACTTTTCTTGTCTGAACCCTCTCTCCTAAGGCCAGGAATGCTTTGCCTCCTGAGAAACCACATCTGCAGGTCCTTGGCCTCTCAGCATCCCCAGGACCAAAGAGAAGCCTGTTCCTTCCACACCCCCGCCTGTCCCCCTGCACAGAGGGTCATCCACCCACTTGGCCAGGGCATCTTTATGGCCCTGCTTTTCCTTACGCACACTGGCCAGGTGCTCAGAGTTGTCCTCTCAAGTCCCTCGAAGTCTGAAAGCCCCACAGCCCCTGTGGGCCCAGCCTCCTGCCTCTCACTGCTTCCTTCTCCTCAGCACCTCCTCCAGGCCCTGTAGCCGCTCCACACTGCTGCTGTAGAAGTGCAAATGCTCTCATCCCTACAAGCCTTCTAAGTTTCTCCTGGGCAGATCTCAGCATCCAGGCGAGGAGGTGGCCTGGACTGACCTGTTCTCCCTGAGTCCTCTGCCCTCCCCTCCCCCTTCCCCATATCTTCATTTGCCCCAGCTACACAGACTCTGAGCCACCGCTGTCCTTCGGCCACTCACATCTCTACTCCAAAGGACTTGCTGGCACTTGTGCCCAGAGTGCTCTCCCACCCTTCTGTGTGGCTGAGGCCTGCTGGTGCAGCAGACCCAGTCCAGACTGTGGTTAGCTAGAAGGACCTGCGAGCGTCAGCCCTCTCTCTCCAGCTGAGCCCCCGTGATAAGCTGGGCCCTGGCCCATCACATGTCCTTGTTCTTTTTCATTAAGATTTTGTTTTCTAAAATGAGTTCCTTGAGGACAGAAATAAAGCTTTCATACCCGAATAATCAGAGCTCAGACAAGCAGCTATACACTGCTCTTTATCCAGCCACCCATATGTCTAGCCAAGGTATATTAATCACCTGCTCGGGGCCAGACACCAGGATCCCCCATATGCAGCTCCAGGCCTTAGGGATTTATAGTATAGTGGGGGACACAGTGATTCAAGGAAAAAGGCTGAGAGCTTTATGTACAGCATCCCTGACCCCCGCAGCAAGTTTGAAAGGCAGGTATTTTGGATTGCAGACTGGCTAGAGGAATAAGGAAATGGTTCCTGACTTGGAAGACTTTAAGTTCAACCCAGGTCAGGAGGGCAAACTTCTTCCTCCCAACACGATGTGTCTTCCACTTGGAGAGAGCCTCTGGTGGGCACAGTTTCTAAGATCCAGGCACAGTTTGGATGAGGACTCTCGCCTCCCAGTCCTTGTGATCTGAGTGTCCCTGGGCCCCTCTGAGGTTTCTTGCTGACATTTAAGTTCAAGATGGTAATATCTGGTGCCTTTGCAGTTGTTCAGCACACACTGGTCTTACCCCTGCTATTGGGCTCATGGGAGACAATAGTCTCTAACATATTCACGCCAGGTAACCCAAACTGAGCCCTTCTACAGGGAGAAGGGAGAAACAGCCTTTTATTTCTCCTTTCCCAGCCCTCAGTGCCAAGGCAGCGTGTCTCACAGGATATCCTGTTCCCACCCACAGACTTGGCCTGCTTGCCACACACAGATGCCAATTAGTGGAGAGGGAAGGCGGTGGTAGAGAAGGAATTTTATTACTTTGAACTAGCTGATCAGAAGATAGCAGAGATTCTCATCCCCAGAGGGCCATCTTGTCCAGGAGGCTGATTTAAAGACAATTTTTATGGATCATAGATAGGTGGGTGCCTTTCCACAGGTGAAGTTACACATATCGGATCCTAGTCACAAGGTATTTCTCAGTTCTTCAGATCTCAAGAACAAAGGCCATTGTTGCCTTGTGCTATTCTTATCATCGATTAGTTTGCCCACTTGTAGTTCCTGACATATTACTAAAGCCAAGGCAAGACAGGAGTGGCTGTCCTGAGGCCCTCCTGCTGATCACCAAACCCAGGTAAAGAAAGAAAACAAACTTCACCTGCTGATTATGAAAGACAGGGGTCAAAGGGTGTCAAATAGGGAGTTGGTCCCCATGGTGAATGGCATCATTACATTCTGCAAACATGTACTAAGAAAAATAAAAGTTTCGAAAAGGAAGTTGGCCTGAGATCGCGTCTCAGTGTTGGGCTTCCATCCCTGCTGCTGTGTTGGGGACAGGTGGATGGCTCATGGCTACTTTGCAGCGTGACTTGGATTCTTTCTAATACACACTAGGGTACCTGGGGGCAAAGCAGATCAACTCAGAGTTCTGAACACGCAGAACATAATGTCCCAGGTTTTGAAGCTGCAGCATCTAGCCAGGTTTATCAGTTAGGATGTTTCTGGTACAAAGTAACAGAATATGAAATGGGATTGAAATTAAGATATGTTAAATACATGTATGAACTTCACAAAATAAAACACACCATCACATAATATAAGCATGCACTCATTAAAAACAAAACTAGTTTTGATTAGGAGAGTTTAATTTCCTCACCTATGGGGAGGCCCAGGGGTAGGAGTTTGGCTCTGAGGCTTGGTGACTGCAGGGCTTGGAGCTGGGAGCTCTGAGATTTTCTTGGGCCTCACTGCCCCTATTGTCCCGTGATTGCAAGCTGCAGCCAGTCTACACATCCAGTATCCACACACCCGTGCTCAGAGGTAGGAGGCAGAGGTGGCAGAGGCAGGCATTCCTTCTGACATGCTCATCCCCAGCCCGGAGGTGGGATGCCTCATTTCTGTGGGTGGCAGTGTCCACAGGAAATGAGAAAAGACCATTCTGAAGTTATCCCACAACAAGCCTCACCTTGGTTCCAATTACGACGCAAGCTCATACCTGACCCACACACTAGTAACAGGATGGAATGATGGTCCCTCTAGGGGAAAGTGGGTTCATCTCTAGTGCAGAGCTGGTTCCAACTTCTCGTGACTGAAGACCTCTGATGGAGGAATTCCCTAGGGAGGATGCCAACTCCTAGAACAAAGTAGGAAGGAGCCATAATGGAATATCTCTTAGGTGAACAAATCTGAGAGTGCTGAAATAAACAGCAGGGCTTCTGCTGTTGACTCAAGGATTTTATCTACTTTGATTCAACACAGTGCCTTCCAAGCCTATGAGTTCTCAGCAAGGCTATCAAAGTGAGATTGATTGAACACATAACCATTGCCCTACAGGAAGTATGGACACTGCCATTCGAAGTTAAGTAAACAGAGTGGGGACGGTTAGGGAACTCTGACCCTGGCTTCTGGCAGGGGGGGAGCAGGCGTGGGCGTCACACCCGGGTCTGTGAATCCCAACCAAGTGCTTTCTCCCCTTCTCCACAGTGTTAACTCTAAGGTCTTGGAGGGAGGGCAATTTCAGGCTGGACAAGGCACCAAAGACTACCTACTGTAACCCCAAACCCGAGTGCAGCATTGCTGCTCTGCCCACCCTGCCCTGAGGCCTCCCCGGACCAGGCAGGAATTGGCATCCCGGGAAGGAAGGAAGGCTGAATGTACCCCAGGGAGGTGGAGGCTGCTCTCCAGGGCACTGAACGGCCAAGGCTAACACAGACCCGACTTGCAAGTAAGGCTGAGGTTTTATCCTTTTGTTCCGAGAGGGCGCATGTGTGCAAAGACTTCATCTGAGGGAGAATCATAGCTGTGCTAGTGAGAAAGAAAAACATGGTTCCAAGTAGGAGTGGAGATAAATTCAATTCACAAAGCTAGGCTTCTCTGAAAACACACCTGAGGACGTTTTTGTTGGAAATCTTACCGAGCGCCAGTTCTATCCTTGGAGCTAGACTGAACTTCACACAGCTAAAAAGGCTCAGCAAAGCCTCACTCAAACTAACACCTAAAACAGGCTATTCCTGTCAGCGTCTTACTCCTGGTCTAACTTTTATCCAGATACGCCTTCTTGTGTATTCATATCCAGGCCCCCAGCAGTCTATAAAGTGGCAACCTTCCTGGCTAACACCCTTGTTGGAAATAAAAAATAAGACATTGACAAGAGCTCTACTTAAATACCCATCAAAGGGACAACAGTTTCGTATTAATATACCAATATGGCAAAATGCTTTAGAATGCTTTTTATTTATTTATTTTTATTTAAAAAGGTTTTTTTGGGGGGATACTGGGGATTGAACTGAGGACCTTGTGCTTGTGAGGCCAGCACAGCACCACTGAGCTAAATCCCCAGGCCTTAGAATGCTTTTTAAAAAGGAGGCAGACTTATGTTAACCGGAGCAGAATAATGTCATGGCTACAATGTTAAGAGGCAGCATAGTTATGTAAACACTGGTAGACTGAGTGGGACTTTGTTGTCCCAAGCTGAGGACAAAGAAGGGTAAATACTGCACCATGTATAGGAAGCCAGCAGCAATAGACCAGACTGCCTTTCTAGGGCCGCTAAAAGTGACAGAACTCTCCTGAGGACCATCAGCATACACTCCCTGCCCTGCTATCCTAGGCCTGATAAAAATGTTGGAGTTTGTGCCTCCCCCCTGCACCAAACCAGGTAGGACGGGCTCCAAGAGAAGCCTTCTTACGGAGTGGAGTAGGGAAGAAGGGGAAATTCGGATCTCATTTAGCAGCTGGTCTGCTCCCCTGTGCCTATGACTAGGGATGAATAACCTTGGGAGAAACACCAAAGTCTGGCTTGGAAGGAAGGTGTTTCCCATGGGGTGAATCGACACCATAAAGGGTCACAGCCTTGTGTGATCTTATTACCTCCACCTGCTTGTCTTACTGCCAAACAGTCTCTTAGCCACATCCCGGGTCATGGGAACTTCTTGGAAGGTATGGAATCCCACCAGATCTGCTGCAAATGCTTGTCCAGGAAAACTCACCTCATTTAGGGATGAGCAGTCGGAAAGGACCCATTGCCAGATCTGTGTTTGGATAGTGGAAGAGGGAGAGAGTTGGGGGTTGGTAGAGAAGAAACATCACCAAGGAACTACAGGTATATGGATGAAGATTCTCCCATGGCATTGTTTGTAATAATGACAGTAACTACCCTAAAACCCGAGAAAGACCCAAACATCCATCAAAATAGAACTGATTACACAAGTCGGAATAACTCTATATAACTGGCTGCTTTGAAGCCATTAAAAATAATGACCTATCATTAGATGCCAGTAGCACCACTTCTACATTGTAAAAACGAGGATGATGTCTTTAGAGCATGCCAAATATCCCCTGGAGAGCACCCCACCATTTAGAATAACTAGTCCAGATGTGACAGGCATGAATCATGTCACTGATCCTTTCTTTTGGCAAGCAGATACACACTAAACCCCATGATTGTGAAGTTTTATTGGTATAAAGTCATGTAAGCTAAATTTTGAAAAAAATTAAAGCTTCAGCATTATAGAGATAATTTTGATCTAATACTTTAATTATCATTACTCGCAGTTTGCTTTTAAAATATGCTATGCAATTTTGACTTTCATAATGAAAAATCTTTCTTGAAGAAAATTGAGTTGTATCTGTGTATGCCAGTGTGGAAAGGTATTAAGGATAAAAATTTTAAGTGATGTATTTATTGAATAAGAAATATACAGATATTTTACAAAATCCTAATAATAGAAAAAGTATACAATGACAAGGAAGTTGCTTTTTTATCCTTGTCCCCAAGTATTCTTTTTTTTTTTTTTTTGGTACTGGAGATTGAACTCAGGTCCTTGCACTTGTGCAGCAGGCAGTGAAACCACTGAGCTAAATCCCCGGCCCCATCCCCATGTATTCTGATCCTCTCACCAGGGGCAACTTCTGTTCCTAGACTCTTGTGGCTGGATATAATGTTGACTTTTTCTTTTTACAAAATTCAACATTTTGATTCAAACTGATCTGGTGAATCAGTTTACAAGTTTTCCTATGTGTTTACAGGTGTATGTGTTAAGAACATATGTAACATGTAATATATAGACACAATACATACATAAAATCAACATTTTTTCTGAAGTGAACCTCAAGACCCCTATTAATTAATCAATTAATTAATATAATTAATAAATATCTTCAATTATCTTTGAGGACAATGACACAGTCAGATGGGGAAGAGGCAATTATTTTCTATCCTTCTTTATTAAATATTTACCGTATGCATGTATCACTTTTAGGTTTAAGTTTTTTACTTACTTAAAATAGTGATTGGGAGGAAAGGAAGTGGGGAAAACCCGTGTAGACTGGGTTTTAAAGAACTTTGGTAGAGAAGGGGAAGACATAGAACAATAGCTTACAGGGTATGGCAGGACTGAGAATAAAGATTGTCGGTAGGAGGGAGCCTTACATATGTGTTTTGTTTTGGGCAGAGGAAGCAACAAGTTGAAGGAGGGAAGAGAATGCTTGATGGAACACAGTCACAGGCAGAGCTATGCGGAAGGGACACAGGGCCTGCCAGGCTGTGGGGTTTACATTGGCACGAAGCAGGGCACGCCTTGTGGCAGTGCTGGGTGGCAGGGACTCTCAGGAGGTCCCCAGGCAGGGGCAGGCCGAACGGCCACAGTGTAAGTCCAGGAGGAGGATTCTGGGCTCCTGACACTAAGTTGAAACAGCCAATTTGGGTCCCAGCCTGGGCAGGAAGCAGGTGGAGCTGGGAAAGCAGGAAAGAGCAGAGTAGGGAGGCACTGAAGTCAAATGAAGATGGAAAAACTGGTTCAGGGGCAGAGCAATCAATTTTAAAAATGCTCAGTGACAGGAAATTCAGGCTCACATCCAAACACACGGTGGTTGCTTGCTCTATGACTAAAGTATAAGCAGCAATGTCAGAAATGCTGAAGTGAGCAATAAAGATTTAAAAAAAAAACAACCCACAGCTTCCAAACTTTTCTTGGGAAACAGAACTGGCTAAAATGACCCCATGAGTAAATGAGGTCTGTTTGACCAGGGAGGCGGTCCTTCAAGAGAAAAGCAAACCACCTGGGCTAATAAGTTACTAATGCATCAGGACATTAAGGTTTTTCTTTTGTTGTTGTTGTTGGCATCAGAGGTGCAGCAACTGCCTGAAACAGAAGTGACAGCTACATTTATGCAAAGCTGGTTGTAAAAAACCTTGTTTAAATGTGAACTGAGATCTTTAAAGGAAATGAATCCCTTAGGGACAGAGTTAGAAAGGACAGCTCTTCCTACTCACTAATAATCACTGGACACCTGTGGAAGTGAGCCTATTACTTGGAATGGCTCATCCAAAGATTTTGAGGTAAAACTGAAAGAAGTGGAAACTGGGAATAAAAATAAGAACCAACAGTAATTGTTGAACAGCACCACTAGAAAGTTTAGAAAATGAATCAGCAGGGAACTGTTAGGCCCCCTCATGGAGGAATCCTTTCCTCCATTTCTTTTTTTCTAGGATCTTTTCCTTCATGAGATGACTTCCGTGCTTCATTACTGTTCTAAAAAATATGAGGTTTAATTAATGGACTCTCATGCAGATAGATGAGACGCACCTTCCAGCATATCCAATGGGTAGGATGCAGTTGTCAGCAGCAACAAGGGGAGAGATGCTTGGGATCCTAGTGTCTGAAAATCAGAGTCGGGAGCCATGTGTGTGAATTTTAAAATGTAGGGTAACAATAGTGTGTGTGACTACATATGAATGAAATGTATCTATGTATCTCAATTTGACTTTCAAATGAAAAACATACTAAGATTAAAAAAAAAAGAAAAAGTTTCATTAGAAAGAGTACATGGTAGGGGGCTCTAGCTCCAGAAACCAACAAATATTATGCTGGTCCTTAACAAAGGAGAGTCAGAGAAATGGGCAAGGATTCCAGATTGAGCAGCTGGAGTGGAAACATTCTGGATGAAGGGGTTCAGATCCGTCCCCTACCAAGGCGGAAGGGCTTTCAAGGATCAGCTGGTGGGTGGAGGATCTGGCTGACTGTTATCTCAGGTCCAGCTTTATAGCTCTGGAATCCTCTGGGCTGAGGTCTGTTTCCATGAAAGGGCCATCTGTGGTGTGGTTTCAAAGGTGTAAAGCTCTGCCTTTCCTGGAATCTGGGTGATGACAGGTTTAGGACAACGGCTAGAGACTTCAGGGTTTAGCTGATAAACATCCCTGCAAATCCCTTATTAGTGTCCTCAGACTTGGAGGGGGATGGGATCATGGACATTCAGGCCGGACCAACCCTGCCTGGTCAGCTCCTGAACAGGCTCTCCCTGAAAGATCAGTGTACCCATATGCAGTGCTGCGAAGGGATGGACCCAGGGTTTGGCTCAAGATTTACAGCAACGAAGTGAAAGTTAAGCTTTGTTCTGGTTTTTGTTAACTATTGGGAATCTCTAAGTCTAAGTGAAAAGTCGTGGTTTTTAGCAAAATTGGCTTTTGAGTCCCTGACCACTCACTACAGAAGGAAGCACAAATCATGCTTTAATGAGTAGCAGGGAAGGGCCCAGGATTCTGCCTGTCTCTGTTCCCATGGTGATCTCTCTCCCGGTCGTGATTGCCATTCCCCCATGAAAAACTTTGTCCTCCTTAATGTTAAGGAGGAATAGGCAGGGCCGGGGATTTAGCTCAGTGGTGGTTCCAGCGCCTGCCTTGCAAGCGCAAGGTCCCAAGTTTGATCCCTGGTACCAAAAACAAACAAAACAAAACAAGGAGGAATAGGCAAAAATTCCTTTTAATGTTATTAAGTATTTTTTATGTCATGAACTGTTTTACTCTGTGGCTATACTTTTCTCTTGGGTTTTTCAGACCAAGTAGGTAATTAAAATTAACCTCTTTTTTTCCATTAAGGCCTGTTAAGGCTTCAGGGCTTACTTTTTGGGGACACATGAGGAGCCTTTTGGTGCCCTCAGATTTTCACCAGTTGTGTCATCTGCCAGGATGGGCCAATATCTTGTGAGCAGTGGCTTTTTTTGGTAGGATGGAGACATTCCCTTTCTAGTGACCTTCCTTTAGCAGTTCATATTGTTTGATCCCTGTCCTCTGGGGTCCAACAATCCCCCTTCTTAGAGGCTGGGTGACTCACCAGAGTTGTATTCTCAGAGGTGTCCCATTATGCCCTGGGTCCTGGCTAACCTTGGATGGCAAGGGCCTAAATATTGGCTGTCCTCTTACCCCTTTTATCTATTTTAGCTCTCTAAGCCTCAATTGTTGAATGTCTAGAAGATCAGTTACACCTGTCTTGAAGTGAGAGTACTAGGTCTTAACCTAACTTTTGTAATTTTTGTTTTTTGATACTGGGAGTCAATATTACATCCATTTATCTCATAGAGGATGGCCTAGCACCCTAAAGTACTGTTTATGTTGTCTGAACAAGCATGGTGGACCCTAAGTCTTCCCCTGTGGTGCACATTATAGCTGCCCTGCTTCCCCACATCCCATCTGGCTCCCAAGACAATAGGTCTCAGCTGATTATGATGGTGGCAGCCACCCTCCCTCCCTAACAACTCGAGGGGGTTACTGGGGGACTCAATTTCCAACGTGCAGAGTAGCATAAGAGACACCCAGGGGGAGGAAAGTCCCTAAAAATGAGGAGGGGACTTAGGTTTCAGTTGGCCTAATGATTGTGGAGAGCACTGAGACTGAGAATCCGTAACTGTGTGTTTGTCTTCAGAAAAGGGGGCCTGCACCAAATCAACCCATAGCACAGAGGACGTTTAAAATCTTAGGCCTTTACATAATCAGTTTTGATCCTATCTCACCACAAAACTCTCCTGGGAAGCTTTCAGAATACCAGCCTCGGCCCCCCAACCTTGGACCAGTTAAGTTAAAGCCCTGGAATCTGCTTAGATTTAAGCTTCCACCTAAGACTTCCCTCCTCAGAGGAAACCCTCTCAAGGGTGGTCTTCTTGTCTTTGTGGGGAGCCAGGGGATTCACTTGGTCCTCGAGCTGCCAAGCCTTAGGAAGCCTACCCATCCTGTGAGGTGCTGGCTGACCATCAGTATTGCTCTCCTCTGACATTTAATCCAGGGACAGAGCTCTCAGGGACCCCTGCCTTTGCCTCCTGACCAAGACTCTTTGCTTGGGCAAACTTTAGTGAGGCTTCTGACCCTTCTGCTAGGCCCAACTCTGTGCTTTTTGTGAAGAATCCTGAAAGTCAGTTTAGCAAGACCTCTCCCCATCTCTGATACCTGACCGCTCTCGTAATCCGATTGTCCCTGACATGTGATCAGGGAGGGATCTCATCCTCCACCATCCCCTCGGTGATGTCTCATCACCCTGGTCTGTCCTCACTAAGATTCCCTTTAGGTTGATTCCAGTGAAGCTGGAATCCTCCTCAACCCCTGAAGCTTCCTCAGTACTTTTTTACCTGCCATTTGTTGGCCCTATTGAGTTCCGCACCCACTGCTCATGCTGCATTTGGAGCGAACCCAGTTTCTCCCCACCAAGGCAAGACCCTGTTGCTATGGTCCCATACCTAGCGCAATGGTCCTGTGAGAGATCTTCCTCACTGTGCCTTAACAAGGGGCCCTGAGTAGCTTTGTCTTTAACACTCCCTCTGGGGATATTATCACTTATTTCTGAGAAGTGTGTTTCTGTCACACGTAAAGCTCAAAGCTTTACTGAGGCGATGAAGTGTTGGGTTGATAATTCTTAAGTGAAATTTTTTTGCCATGCATTTAACTTCTCCTTCAAAGAACAGACCAAGCCTGGTGTTCCATTTCTGGGTCCCCTCGACTTGGGTAGAAAATGGGCAGGGTGTTGAGCTCTTCTGTTCTTCAGAATAGCAATACTGGTTTTGAAATGTGAAGAGCAGCTGCAGAGTGGCAGAAGATGGACCCTGGGCTATGGGGAGAGGAAGAGAGCAGTCAGAGAGGCCAAGAGGATGGCAGGTGTGGAGCATCAGGAGCATGAGCGCCTCTCACAGCTCAGCACCTGAGCCCAGGTGTATCCGGGCTGAAGACCGAAACAAGGCTGTGGCTACCTGGGGATGAGCATGGAAGTCCCCAAACTGGGGAACCCAGAGAAAAAGGATCAAGGACTTCACTGACTGGAGGTAGCCGCACTTGGGAGTCACCAGCTACTGTGATGCACCCACCGCCCGCCCCCGTGTAGTGCTTCTGGATGGTGGAAACACTAGGACTCTAAAGTTCTCTTACCATCCCAAGGGAAGAGCAGGGGTAAGGCGACTGGGGACCAAACTAGTCTCAATTTTCTTTAGAGAAATTAAATGTGGCAGTTCTTGCGCTCCAGAGTAGCAGGGTGATTCACACCATATGTAGGGCCTGCTTGTTGGCTTAGTGGCAGATCATTGAGGACCGGTGTAGGGTATAAGTTTGGTGTGTGGAGAAATGAGGACATCTGAAAAGACTCCACGGAGTGGAAGGTGCCCGGTGTGGGAAGGCGGGACTGGAGCACTTGGTAGCAGGTGTTCAAGAAGCGGCTTTAGCACTGGAAATCTCTTCAGCCTGTGAGGTTTAGCTATAAGGTTTCGTCTTCCTCCTCGAGAATACTTGTCCAATGCACCTGGGGGAGTGGCATTGCTATCAATGGGCAACTCCCACCACCCTTCTCATCAGAAATGCTTTTAAAGTAACTATGGCTCATTGTTCAAAAAAATATGCAAACACGTACTTCCTCCTATTGTTGACTTTAGCCTTAGTTCTTCTCTCCAGTTGCAACCACAGTTATTGGTTTCTTGTGTGTCTTTCTGGAGATACTTTTGGAGTATTTTTTCTTTAAATAGTATCACATTTGCTACCATTATTTACTTTGGATAGATGTAGCTCTAGCCCTTCTTTATACTGCTACCTAACATTCCATTTCAGGAATGTACCATAACACTTAGAATCAGTTTCCAGTCCAGCAGTGAAGCAACAATGAATGTCCTTGGGCCAGTGTGTTGGCTTGGACAACTGGCGTTGCAGAGGCAGCTGAGAGATACTCAGGAGTTTGAAGTCAGAGGACCAGGAGAGATTCCATCCTGGGGAGTTAATACTGGGGAACCCTGGGGCTTCTCCAGTCAAGGCAATGGGGATTTGAGGGTGACCCTAAAAAGATCTCAAGGGTCAACATTTCAGTTTTGCTTCTTGGCAGAATCCCAGAAACACCCTGACAAACCTTCCCCAGTGTGTCTGCTTGAGAGCTGTAAGCAGAGAAACATCTTTCCTCTATCATGACCTGAAAGCTCTTCATAGAATCCCACTGAATCAAATACACAGCAGTCACTTGGAATCTGGGGATTGTTTCCAGGACCCGCCCGATAACAAAATCCTTGGATACCCAATCTCTTACACAAAATGACATAGTATTTACATATAACCCAAGCACACCCTCTTGCATAATTTAAATAATCTCTAGATTACTTATGATACCTAATACGATGTAAGTGCTAGGTAAATAATTACATATTGTATTTATTAAGGAATAATAAGAAGAAAGTCTGTATGTGTTTAGTTCAGGTGCAATTTATTTCTGAAGATTTTTGATCTGTGGTTGGTTGAGTTCATGAGTGTAGAGGCCAAAGTGTAGAGGCCTCCCAGAGGCCAAAGGCTGACTGTAACTTATTGTTTGTGAACAAAAATATAGCACCTTATTATTTTTTCTCCGAATCCTTCAGTAGAGATCTGTATTCTTTGCAAAGACCTTCCAGTTATTTCTGGGAATCCGCAGAGGGTGTGTTGCATGCGTTAGAAGGCAGGTCCTCTCAGTAACCACATGGTGTCTGTGATTGTGTTTATCTTCTTCTCCATTAGGAGCCTATCTTCCGGCCTGCTGCTGTTTACCTGGGCCGAGCAGGGCTCCTTCTTCGGACATCATACCCGGTTCTGCCTGTAAGCGTGTTGTGTTTGTTCCTTGCCTTGTCACCATGCTCCTCTCCCAACAGGCCAGGGCAGAAATGCTGCCCAGTTGGCTTTTGTGTCTTCAGCACCGGATCCATGTTCACGGATTACAAAACCAAGTGCTTCCCATTCTTTCAGGACCTACGAAGCAAATGATTCCCCTTAGGGGGAATCAGTGGGTGGGTGGTGTGTAGACAGCTGCTGAAGTTTGAGATAAGTGGTAGGAGCTGCCCACTGATAGCAATGCCACGGACATGCATGCAGGGCTTCATTCTGCCACACAGCGACACGCCTGGCTGTTACTCATCTGTGCTAATTCTGGTCCTATTACTGAAACGACAATCAATTCTAAGATGAAGAAATCAGTTGGGAGGGAGGTTTGCATTTTTAAAAAATGAGAAAAACAATCATGTAATCTCCATTTCTTTTTCTTCTTTGCCTGGTGGAGTTTTAGTGCACCATAATCAGATGGATGAGGCCCTGCTGGGTTATATTCAACTGTGGGGGTGCGAGAGGTGCTCTTGGGAAGTGCTGGGGGACCCCTAGCTGGGCGTGCAGGGCTGCGGTCTGGCCAGCATTCACCAGTGTGTGGTAGTGAGTAGCGGTGGTTGATGTGTTGTCAGAATTTTGCACTTAGAAGGGGCTGGATTCAATACGATTGGGAAACACTCAACTGCGTGGTTCTGGCTCCGTATCAGCTGGGGTGAGACCTGCTGAAAATCCCCATCGTCACCTCTTCTGTGGCAATTCTGTCCCTTTTACTGAACGCACGATCGACTCCAAGATGAAGTCAGTCTGGAGGGAGGCGTGTCTATGTGTGTGTGGGGTCAGACAGCGAGATTGGAATCAGCCGCCCTTCTGGTCTTCACAAATACCTAGCCTTCCTGAGCCTTTGAAGGCTCCTGGCCCAGGGGGGCTCTTGCTGGAGGGCTTTGAATTTGTCTGCTTGCAACAGGTGGGGTTTTGCCTTCTGTCAAGAAAGCCTGGGTAAGGATGAAGCCAAAGCCAAATAAAGCAGGGATGGGAAAGACGGCTTCCTGGACCCTTCATTTGTGCCCTCCTCCCGCCCCCGCCCCCGTGGCTGGGACCCGCCCCCCCCCCCCCCCCCCCCCGGGCTGGGCCTCGCCTGCCTTGCAGATTCACCCTTGTGCTTAAGTGGGTTTGAGGTGGCCTTCTTTCATCCAGTCTTCACAGCAGCAAACTGTGGGGACACCTCCTGTTTCCTCTTCACTAGCACAGTGGAAAAGCAATGGCGTCCTTCTCTCTGAGACTTCCGCATAGATTTCCCCGCCTCTTCTATTTAAGAGTTAGCCTCTGTGTTGACCCTTAGCCCTTGAAGCTAGTCTCAAGTTAATTTCACATTTTTAAAAAAAATAAGGAGGAAACAGGAATTAGTGAGAAATAGTCAACATTTTACCAAGAGATGGGAGTTATACATAATCTGCTGTTTGCCAGTATATTCACTGCTAGGCCTGGATTAGAAGCTCCATGACAGTCCTGCTTTTTCTTATTTGTCCTGGAGGCTTTTTTTTTTTTTTTTTTTTTTTGGACAGTACGGGGGATTGAACTCAGGACTTTGTGTTTGCAAGGCAGGTGTGGCCCCACTGAGCTAAATCCCCGGCCCCTTGGAGCCCTTTTAAGAAACGGTAGTAAAGTAGCTCTAAAAGATGGGGAAGAAATTAATTTGCCAGGACAGACTTTTTGAGTCCTATCAGTATGTGTTTGGAGTTTAATAGGTATTAGATATGCACTGCATGTCTGTTTCTCTGGTAAGAGAATATATCTTTCTAAATGGAACCAGGGGAGTACATGTACACTGTCTTTGGGTTCGTAGCATTTGGCAAATACACTTTTCTACCCTGTGGGCCAGGAGGAGGTGTGGTGTTCTCGTTTCCCTGGGCTCAACCTGTTCTCCCTTCTACAGCAAATCCAAAATGTTCCCTACATTTAAGCATTTAGGGTTCAGTTCAAGTCTTGTGTGACCTTGGGAAAGTTCCCCACATGCTTTAATGACCTCAGCTATAGGAGGATATTGTCCAAATATCAGTGGTTTTGACTTTAGGACAAAGAAAAAGGATTCTTTGTTCAGACAAAGCTTACACAGAACCTCAACAAAATAAACTATCAATCTGGAGCTGCTTGGTTGAAGTGGGGGCGGTAGGCTGGGAATCCCCCTTGACTGTCATCCAGGTGGCTCCCAAGGTACCGTCATGACTGTCTAGAACTTGGAGGAATCTTCAGAGCCCAGCCAGATCCTCTCCCCGATGTTTTCCAGTTGCAAACACCAAGCGCCTGCTCTCCATGAGGCTTTTCAATAGCCTGGCCCTTGCAAACTGCTTCCTTTCCTGTGCTGCTGAGTCCTTGTAAGTCACACATCCTGGCCTACGTTTGTGAACTGATTTAGACACAGAGACTTGTCTTTGACGCTTAAAACATCCGTGGGTTTCCTTGGGAAGTGGCTCGGAACTTATTTGGGAAGCAGAATGTAACTGAAGGAACTCCAGGAAGCAGGAGAGAATCTGGATGTTAGTCACCTGGGGGACGTCCCGTCCCTGCTGGCTCAGAGCAAGTGAAATCTGGGAGGGAGGGCGCTACAGGGCACAGCGGGCCAAGGCAGACCGCAGGCCCTGCTCAAGGTCCTCCTCCAGATCTCCTCTTCCGTGGTAGCTGGATGTCTTGGGAGGTATCTGGATGACCTGCTCACGGCCTCGCTGTCCAGCATCGCTAGGGCAGCCCCTAGAGTGAGCGATTAACTTACTGTTGACAGCTCCAGGAGGGGAAGCCTGGGGCAGCCATTAGTACCTCACCTGCCTTAGTGATTTTCTTGCCTCTACAGGTGGAGTTCTCCTTCCCTGAATAGAGTGTCCTTCCACTGTCATCTTATCTCTGGGGCCTATGAAGATCTTACGGGATGTAGGAAGATAATTCACATTGAAGCCTGCTTAGGACTCTCTGAACCAGGCTCGAAGGGCAGGTACAGATGTGGTTGGAGCTCCACCTAGTGGAAACGGAGAGCAGTGCATAGGATGAGTGTGTTAACTCCACTGAAGGGTCGATAGGTAAATCTCGCGTCTCCTATCAATAAAAGCAATTCCATTCAAGTATGGTTCAAAGAAAAACTAAACAGGATATGTTTTTTGCTTACTTTATTAATGATTCCCAAAGAATGTCAGTGTTATTGTACTAAACACAAATTATTAGATTTCTCGATGATAAGATCCTTAACACCAGTCTGTTAATGATCGCTAACGTTTACAAAAGAAATTAGAAGTTATGTGGCCATTTCAGTGGGCACTCGCTGCTGAAAAGCAATTCAGACTGTCAGAATGTCTTTTCAAAATGCTGAATCTTGGTGTTGTGAAAAGTCCAGTCCGATACTTAGCATTTTCTTCGCCATGGAACTCTTTCTTATGAAATCTTATTCTGGTGCCTATGTTTAGATTTATAACCCTTAGAGTTGGCAGCAAGGGAAATCATGAAGTTGTGTGTTAGTATATTCAGATTCAGGGTACACATGAGGTACAACTTAGTAGACTATGGTTATACTGAGTTTTTCAACAAACATTTAAAAATAATTAGCATGAAAGAAATGGTGTGGGGGGGGCAGGCCTTTCACCCCTGTAATGGTACTATAGTGAATTGAGTCAATTTGAGGACTTTTTTGGAATTGTCTTTGTATCAGTGTATACTGATCTCATGAAACTCATATTCCATTGCTTTGGGTTCTGTGTCATTGTAACTAAAACCCGCGTTCCATTTACAGTTTGATCAACTTTCTTAGTCATCGGGCTTCTCAGATGTTGTCCCTTTCAAAAAATTAAATTTCCCTAAAATATGAGAAGACGCTGGTTACGGACCTCCCAGTATGTCACCATGACTAACTTCTCTAACTCTAGGAGACATTTTACTTTTGCAGAAGGTCAAGGTGATAGCTTTCCAATAGTCTGAAGCTATGAGGGGAGGGAAAGACGGTGAGCGAGTGAATTAATATCCAATTAGAAGGCTTTCCTTTCTCTCCAATTAGAAAAGTTTCAAAGGGATGTGGAAGTAATAAGATGAGGATGAAGGCGAGGAGAATGAGAGCCTTTACAAAGAGAAACTGCACCCCCAGCTTCAGGATGGTGTTGGCACAGCGCGGATGATGGTGGAGAGACAGACTTGATTCCGATCACAGAAGAGGACAGAGAACTAAATTTACAAAGCAGTTCACAAAAGTTAAAGTCAGATGCAAGTTAAATTGAGTGCTTAACTAGTTGTAGTACCTACCAATCGAGTACTTTGGGAAGTATTTGTTCATTTAAGAGAAATTAAAAATAATTGTATAAATATAATTTCAATAACTTGAATTATTTTACACAGGCAACACATGATTGGTTTCACATCTGTGCTTGCTGGCTGAGGAAAGGTGTTAGAATGTGGAGTCTCACCCCCCAAGTTTGAATCCTAGTCTGACATTGGGCAAATTACTTAACATCTCTAAGTGACAGAGTCCAGGTCTGTACAATGAGAGTGGTGATAACTGCACTCCAGGAGAGGATGTTGTGAGGAATGGGGAGGAAGATCTTCTGCATCCAGCAGTCTTGCTAAGGAGAGATCAGAGCTGACTACTGTGTGTCTTAAGTCCAGCTCTAACCAGCAGATGCTGGTAAAGGACCATGAACTTGCAGTGCCCACGGGATGCTAGACTCTGGATAGAACTGAAGATTCTTTCCTGAAGAGTGAGCAATACCCAACCGTGGTTAGATCTGCAGACTCATTCCGTCCTTTCCAGAGAACTGGATTTGGATCCTTAGTTAGCAATTAACCACATGAGCCTCTCCTGTCTAGTACTGTGACAACCCCGACTTTTCCCTGCCAGAGAGCTATTACTTACCTTGGTGAATTTCTCCACGAGCCTGTGGCCCCATGTATGGCAAATTAATAAACTCTAGACTAAGCTTTTGATTTTTATTTTTGTGGTCGTGGGAATTGAACCCAGGCTTTTGCATTCAGCTACACTCCTAGCTCTGTTTAATTTTTATTTTATTGATTCATTTTATTTTTTTGAGACAGCTTTGTAGTTCAGCCTGGCCTTGAACTGATTATGTAGCCCAGTCTGGCATCTGACTCACAGGGATTCTCCTGCTTCAGCCTCCCAAGTGCTGGGATTACAGGCATGCATTAGTGTGCCTAGCTTCTTTTTTTATGTTTATTTTTTATTTTTGAAACAGAGTCTTACTAAATTTTTCAGGCTGGACTAGAACTTGCAATTCTCCTGCCTCAGCCTCTCAGAGTGCTAGGATTACAGACATGAGCCACCACAAGCTTTTAATTTCTATGTATCTGTGTAGTCTGTTATCCTCTACCTACCCATCCATTCATCCACCTTTCCATGGCTTTCATTTATTTATTAGCTTTGGTGTCTTTTTTGTTGTTGTTAAATTCTTTTATTGGTACATTGTAGGTATACAACACAATTACATTTCTCATTGGGAATTGTGCCTTTACATGATGCATCTTGGTTCTTATTTTTTCCCCATTCCTAGCCCTCCCTTCACCCCCTCCACCCCCTCCACCCTTCCCTATTTACAAAGACTTTATTTCCATTTTTTCCATTTCTCAGCATTTTTCCTTTCCCTTCTTTCCTTCCCCCTGCCCCTCCCACTACCCCTACCCCTTTGGACCTTTTCTTCCTATTTTGCATTATCGATTATTCATTCTAATCATTGGTACATTTTAGGTATACAATATAATGACATTCATCATTGGAAATTTGCACCTTTACATAGTCTCTCTTGGTTCTTGTTTTTCACCCTTGCCTA
The DNA here is from genome assembly GCF_053883595.1 of Heterocephalus glaber. Lineage (NCBI taxonomy): Eukaryota > Metazoa > Chordata > Mammalia > Rodentia > Bathyergidae > Heterocephalus > Heterocephalus glaber. The sequence continues at coordinate 18,394,729 of NW_028258312.1, read as the reverse complement.
GCCCTCCCTTCAACCCCTCCATTCCTCCCTATTTACAAAGATTTTGCTCCTATTTTTCCATTTTCTCATATTAATCCCATTCCCTTCTATCCTTTCCCCTATCCCTCCCACTTCCTTCTCCTTTGCCCCTTTTCTTCCTGTTTCACATTACCTATTATACATTTTAGTCCTTATTTACACTTTCAGTTTCTCACACCAGAGAAACTATTCGGTATTTATACATGTGTGCCCTATTTATTTCACTTAAGAGTATCACCTCAATGTGCATCCACTTACCTATAAATGTCTCTAATTTCTCATTTTTTATGGCTGAGTAGTACTCCATTTTATTAAAAAACCCACATTTTCTTTATCCAGTCTCCAGTTGATGGGCATTTGGGCTGTTTCCAAGTTTTAGCTATCACAAACTGTGCTGCTATGAACATGGGCGCACATATATCACTATGGTATGATTCTTTTAATTCTTTGGGGAAGATCCCCAGCAGGGGAATAGTGGGGTCAAATGGGACTTCCAGTCCTAGTTCTTTGAGGTATCTCCATACTGATTTCCACAGTGGTTGCACCAGTCTACACTCCCACCAGCAGTAGAGCATGGTTCCTCTTTCCCTACAGCCCCGCCAGCATTTGTTATTGGTTGATTTCATGGTAGCAGTCATTCTTTCTGGGGTGAGGTGGAATCTCAGCATTGTTTTCATTTGCATCTCTCGAATGACCAGTGATGTTGAACATTTTTTCATGTATTTATTTGCTATTTCTACTTCTTTGTGTGAGAAATGTCTATTCATTTCAGATGCCCATTTTCGGACTGGGTCTTTAAATTTGGGAGGTCTGATCTTTTTAAGTTCTTTATAGATTCGAGATAGTAGACCTTTGTCTGAGGAAAAGCAGGTGAAGATTTTTTTCCCACTTTGTGAGTTGTCTCTTCACACTGCTGGTGGTTTCTCTTGCTGTGCAGAAGCTTTTTAATAAGAAGAGATCCCACTTGTTGATTGTTTGTGCTAGTTCACGGGCAACTGAGGTTTTGTTTATAAAATCTTTTCCTACACGATGTCTTCAAGAGTTCTATCTAACCTCTGTTCCAACTGGTTCAGGGTTTCTATTTTAATATTTAGATCTTTAATCCATTTTGATTTTAGTTTAGTGCATGGTGAGAGATATAGGTCTAGTTTTAATTTTTGGCAAGTTGAAACCCAATTTTTCCAGCACCATTTATTAAAGAGGCTATCTTTCCTCCAGTGAGGGTGTTTGGGTCCTTCATTGAAGATGAGATGGCTGAGTATGTCTGGTGTTGTTTCTGCATCTTCTAATCTGTTCAACTGGTCCTCAGGTCTGTCCCTTTGACAGTACCATGCTGTTTTTATCACAGTAGCTTTGTAGTATAGTTTTAAGTTGGGGATTGTGATACCCCCTGCTATGTCTCTGTTACCTAAAATTGCTTTTGCTATTCTGGGTCTCTTCTTGTTCCAAATGAATTTTTGGATTGTTTTCTCAAGGTTCATGAAGTAGACTTCTGGGATCTCAATTGGAATTGCTTTAAATCTGTATAGCAGTTTTGGAAGTATGGCCATTTTCACTATATTAACCTTCCTACCCAGGAGCAGGGGATGTCTGTCCATTTTCTGATATCATCTTCAATCTCTCTTTTCAGAGTGCTACAGTTTTCAGAGAAGAGGTCTTTGATTTCTTTCATTAGGTTGATTCCTAGGTATTTCAGTTTTTTGGATGCTATTGTGAAAGGAATTATTTGCCCTATTTCTCTCTCAGTGAGTCTGTCATTCGTATAGAGGAAAGCTATTGATTTTTGTGTGTTGACCTTGTAACCAGCTACTTGACTGAATTTGATTATTAAGTCTAGAAGACTTTTGGTGGAGTTCTTGGGGTCTTCTATATAGAGTATCATGTCATCTGCAAATAATGACAATTTGACTTCTTCATTACCTATCTTTATTCCTTTTATTTCTTTCTCTTGTCTAATTGCCGTGACTAATATTTCCAGAACTATATTGAACAAGAGTGGTGATAGTGGACATCGTTGTCTTGTTCCTGATTTTAGTGTGAAGGATTTCAGTTTTTGACCATTTAGTATGATATTGGCTGTTGGTTTTTCATAGATGGCTTTTATCAGTTTGAGGTAGAGACCATCTATTCCAATTTTTTGTAGGGATTTTATCATAAATGCATGTTGGATTTCATCCAATGCTTTTTCTGTGTCTATGGAGATAATCATATGGTTTTTGTTCTTGGCTCTATTGATATAGTGTATTACATTGATTGATCTGCATATGTTGAACCATCCCTGCATCCCTGGGATGAATCCCACTTGGTCAGGGTGTATGATCTTCTTGATGATCTTCTCCATTCTATTTGTCAGTATCTTATTCAGGATTTTTGCATCTATGTTCATTAGTGAGATTGGCCTGTGGTTCTCCTTTTCGGTTGGGTCTTTCTCTGCTTTGGGGATCAAGGTGATGCTTGCTTCCAGGAATGAATTTGGGAGTATTGCTTCCCTTTCAATTTCACTGAAGAGTTTAAACAGTAGTGGCAGTAGTTCCTCTCTAAATGTCTTGTAGAATTCAGCAGTGAAGCCATCAGGGCCTGGGCTTTTCTTACTTGATAAGTTTTTAATTACATTTTCAATTTCATTGGCTGATATTGGGTAGTTTAGAATTCTTAGGTCTTCTTCGTTCAGCTTTGGTAATTCTTATGTATCGAGAAATCTATCCATTTCTTCTGTGTTGTCCATCTTATTGGCATATAGGTTCTGGAAGTAGGTATTGATGATCCTCTGGATTTCTGCTGGGTCTGTTGTAATTTCACCCTTTTCAATCTTAATTGCATGGATTTGGGCCTTTTCTTTCCTTTTTCTGATAAGGTTGGCTAAGGGTTTGTCAATTTTGTTGATTTTTTTGAAGAACCAACTCTTGGCTTCGTTGATTTTTTGTATCATTCTCTTAGTCTCCATTGCATTAATTTCTGCTCTGATCTTTATAATTTCCTCCCTTGTATGAGCTTTGGGGTTGTCCTGCTCTTCTTTTTCTAGAAGCTTGAGGTGCAGCATCAGGTTGTTTAATTGGGCTCATTCTGTTTTCCTAATATGGGTATTCACTGCTATGAATTTCCCTCATGAGACTGCTTTCATTGTGTCCCATAGATTCCAATATGTTGTATTGTCATTGTCATTTAATTGAAGGAACTGTCTGATTTCTTCTTTAATTTCCTCTGTGACCCATTGGTTATTCAGAAGTATGTTGTTCAATTTCCATGTGTTTATGAAATTTTTCCAGTTTCTTTTGCTATGGCTCTCCAATTTCATCGCACTATGGTCTGATAATATACAGGTGATAACTTCAATTCCTTTGCACTTACTTAAACATTTTCTGTGTGTGAGTATGTGGTCTATTTTTGAGAATGACCCATGTGCAGCTGAGAAGAATGTGTATTCTGATTTTGTGGGGTGGAAGACTCTGTAAACATCTGCTAAGTTCATTTGTTCAAGAGTTCAATTGAGCTCTAGCATTTATTACTTATTTTTTGTGTAGCTGATCTATCTATTTGTGACAGTGAGGTGTTGAGGTCCCCCACTACAATTGTATTAGTGCATATATGACTTTTCATGTCCATTAGTATTTGTTTTATATAGTTGGGTGCACCAGTGTTTGGTGCATAGATATTTATGATTGTCATCTCTTCCTCTTGGATTGTTCCCTTTACAAGGATGTAGTGTCCTTCTTCATCTCTCTTAATCAGTGTTGGTTTGAAATCTACTTGATCTGCCAAGAGGATGGCTACTCCTGCTTTTTTTCTGGTTCCTGTCGCATGGAGTATTGTTTTCCACCCTTTAACTTTCAGTCTATGAGTTTCCTTTTGAATTAAGTGTGTTTCTTGTATGCAGCATATCATTGGATTTTGCTTCTTGACCCATTCTGCCAGTCTGTTTCTTTTGATTGGTGAATTGAGACCATTAATGTTGATGGTTAAAACTGAAACGTATTGATTTGTCATTGCCATGACTTTTTCTTTTTGTTGGGTTCTCCCCCTCTACATTTAATTTCTTGTCATGCCAGATGGGTTCATTGTGCTTTGCCTCCTGGGGTTGTGATCCTCAATGTCTGTTCCTAGGATATTGTGTAAAATTCTTTGGAGTGCTGGTTTGGTATTCATGAAGTTCCTAAGGTGCTCATTGTCATGAAAGTATCTCATTTCTCCATCAATTTTGAAAGATAGTTTTGCAGGGTACATCAATCTGGGTTGGAGGCTGTTTCCTTTTAGGGCTTGGAATATGTCACTCCAAGCTCTTCTTGCCTTGATGGTTTGTGTTGAGAAGTCTGCTGTGATTCTGATGGGCTTTCCTTTGTAATTGGTTTTTGTTTATTTTCTCTAACTGCTTGTAGAACTTTGTTCTTCTGTCGAGTTTCTGGAATCTTAACAATTATATGCCTATGTGTAGATTTTTTTTTGATCAAGGCTGTTTGGAGTCCTATATGCCTCACTTACCTGTATGGCAAGTTCTTTCCCCCTGCTTGGGAAGTTTTCTGCCATTACTTCTGTGAAGAGTTTTTTTTTTATGTCATCTGCACTCCCTCCTGTTTCTTCATTGACTCCAATCAGTCTTATGATATTCTTCTTTGGATCGTCTAGCAGCTGCTGGATTGATTTCTCACGTTCCCTTATAATTTTGAAGCAATTTTTCTTTTCCTGGTCATTAATTACAATCTTATCTTCTATATCTGAAATTCTGTCCTCACATTGGCTCATTCTGCTCTGTAGACTGTCAGTGGAATTTTTCATCTCCTGGAAATCTATTTGCATCTCTTTTATGGATTCCATTTGTTTCCTATGTTGGGATTCCATCATGTTCCTCAGTTCCTCTCTAGATTTGTTAATCATGTCTTGCACTAGGAGCACAATCTCTCCTGTTATCTGAGAAATTATTTCTGATTTCATTTTTTTCAGATCCCCTTTTGTTGCCAGTTCAGCGGGTCCAGGTGGTTGCGTATCAGAGTGGTCCATCTCATTTCCCTTTGGGGTTGCTGTAGGTGATCTGGAAGTCTGGTTTTGAGACTTATTTACGAGTTTTCTCATTTTGATTGGGGGGATGGGTGGGTGCTGTTGGCACCCATAAGGATCACCTCCTCTGAGCTGGGTGAGGTGGGACAGGGGCAGGGAGCAGCAGTAGGGATGGTGGCCCAGAAGCCCCTTCCTCTGGGCTGGGAGCAGCGGAAAGGATGGTGGCCAGGAAGCCCCTTCCTCTGGACCAGGTGCAGTAGGACAGCAGCTCAGAAGCCCCTACCTCTGGGCCGGGAGCAGTGGGACTCAGTACCATGGTCTGATGGTCCAGTGTCCTCTGCGTCTTTGTAGTGTGGAACCAGGTGGCTGTACAGAGGAGCAGGGCCGGCAGGGGGGTGGTGTCCAGTGGATTGCTGCTGGGGGGCGGGCTGATTTGGCATGTTCCACACGACCCACGACCTCGGTAGGGTGTCCGCAAACCTGCCTGTCTGCAGTGGGCCAACCCGGTGTGTTCTGTGCGACTCCCGTTTGGTGTCTTTATTTTATTTGACAAACCTAAATAAGTTATGCAAGTAACTTAGAATAGTGCTGTACACACGGTAAACACTGAGATGTGATAGCTATTATGTATTCACCCACTGGCATCTTGTGTATTTAATTATACCTCTATGAAAGTATGCATGAGTATAATATATCGAGCCTCAGAAATAGAAGTTTGTAAGCAATGATGTGGTATCCTGGGTGGAAGAGGCTGGCATATCCAGGTCTAAGTTCAGGGTCAGAAACTTTGAAATTTGAAGGTTATTCATTCTGATCCTAACTTCTGGGTGTTTGCAAATCATAATTCTGAGCTCTTTAAGGAAACAGGGTTAAAGGCAGTTTGTTGGCCGATGAGTGTTCCAAAAGCCGAGCTTGGGCCCCTCCACGTGCACACAGGCAGTCAGCCTTGGCCTGGCACATTTTGTCAGTGAGACACAGTACCTAAGCGAGGTTTATTTTGGCTCAAGCTTCAGCCCCTCGAGCTCCAAGGCAGCATGCAGGGCTCAGGGGCCTGGTGGAGGAAGCTGCGCATGTCACGGAGGCCTGGAAGCAGAGATATCCCTTTCCAGCTCAGGCCCCCATTGACCCGTCTCTTCCCTCCAGACCCCACCTCCTAACTGCAAATCAATATAACGCCCCCATAATCCAGGCCCTGCCTACGAGCAGGGAGGCTTTGGGGGACATCTAGCCATAAGCCCTAATGGATATCAGACTCCTAGCATAGCAAAGTGTGGGCTTTTGCCTCTTAGAGGAAGGACATTTCTTAGTAAGTGATATCAAACGAGGCTATATTGCTTCCCAGACCTGCTGCTCTGTGTAATCTGAAGCTCTGGGTCCTGTGTTTGCCCAGCTGGCCAATCACTGCTACAGGGGTAGCATCCAATACCCCCTCCCTGCAGCCCAGGGGCTGCTGATACTCACAACCTTCCTCCTCCTGGGCCACGGTGGCACGGGTTTTGAACTGGCTGTTCAGGAAATGTCTCAGGTGATTCTGAGTCAGCCCCTAAGTTCTGCAGAAGCATCAGACATAGAAATTGATGGGGACTCCGAGGTCAGGGACTCAGGGCTCCTGCCTGTGGGGAGAAAGTCTATTTCTGCAGGTCAGTGGAGGACTTTGGGAGACTCCATGGTACAGATGGCAGGGTCACTCAGAGGGACTGAACAGGGCGGGGCATGGCTCTGCTTTACATGTAAGCTATTCCTCTTCCAATTCTCCTTGAATTAAAAAGAATTAATCATTTATTTAGAAGCGCCACTTCCAGCCAGTTGTCCAGTTGACACGGTTGAAGCTCCTTCCATCAAAACAACACTGAAGAGGCTCAGGAAGGAAACATGGACTTAGAAACCAGCAACAAACCATCTGCTCCCCTTCTCTCCTCCCTGAGCTTAGGGGTGAATTCTGACCCGAGAAGCTGTGAGTGGGGTGACAGCGAACAAGAATGCAGATGTGGTTCTACTACTGGGGGCTGTTACCCCTTCCTTCCCGATGCATGGCAGTTGTGTTCCTCCTATCCTTGAGCTCACAAAATGGGAAAGCTCAACACCTGAGGAGAAGAATTATAATAAAAGGAAATCAAAGCTGCACGCTACATACTATCAGAAGCAAAAATAGAGACTCTATTAAGAGAAAAGAATATATTAGCAATTTTGAGCAAGAATAAAAAATTATATAAAGAACCCAGTGGAAATATTAGTTCTTAAAATAAGGTAACTGAAATAAAAGACATAATATATGATGGACATAGGATAAGTAAGCGGAAGAATGAATTGGTAAGTGGGAAGACAAACTTAAAGGAATTTTTTTTAAGAAAGAGTAGAAAAAGATAAAGAGATGAAAATATAAAAGGAGAGCTAAGTTGTAAGGAGGTTAGACATTACCATCCCCCAGATAATAGAATTCCCAGATAAAACAGAGCAGGAAGTACATGAAGAAATGATAGAGGGACTTTTCCCAGAATTAAGGAACATAGGAAATTATTATTTAACTGGGCCTGTAGCATACCCCACGGGGAGAAGAAGAAAAACCCACTCCTAGACATACTAAAAAAATTAGGAGCATCACAGACAAAAAGTGTAAAACTCCAAGAGAAAAAGCAATCATTTTGGAAAAGAACAGGTGGTCAGTTGCCAGGGGTCTTCCCCACCGAGTGCAGGATGTAATTAACAGATTTACAATCTCATATTCCGACCACATTCAAATGGGAGGATTTCCCCTCATAGAAGGTTTACCACAAAAACCCACACTGAAAATACTTCGGAGGAACAATCACACATGTAAAACAAACAAATGATGAAGAAGGGAAAAACAGGTCACCAGTATCTTGGTAAAATTAGAATTGTCTGAAACTTAATCTTCTCTTAAGTGGTCCATGGTTGGGATGGTTGGTTTCATTTCCACAAATCCATAAGAGGAAAATTCTGTCTGCATGAAATGGAGGGGATGGGAATTCATACAAAGTAGCCGACGAAACGGGGCTCCCTCCTGGCACTCGGCTTCTCCCTTCGTTACTCCATTAACTGCTGGTCCTCTAGCTTAACTGTGGTCTTATTTCTTCAGTTCATGTCGTTGCTCTGCCGTAACCGCTGTAACCGGTCCCTGAACAAGAGTTTGTGGCTCCTCGCACATTTCAGATTCAGAAATCGTCTCTCGGACATGTGTGCACGAATGGGTGTGTGCTCTCACACGCGTCCCTTGTCCCCAAGGCACCCCAGAGTTCAAGGTGACTGGGTCAGGGGATGCTCGTGGTCCCTCCATGGGCTGGTCCAAGTTTACTGTGGAAGGCTCTTTCCCGGGGCTGAGGCTGGGTCCCGGGTCAAGACCCTGTCACCCTCACCAGCCTTTGCCCTGGTGTGGCTGCTAGGCTGCCGGCCTTGTAGGGAACTGAAAGGTGCTCAGAGCAAACTTCAAGGAAAGGCAGTGGACACTGCCCACACCTTCCAGATAACCAGGTCTGGATTAGGTCGAGGGGCAGCCTTTGTTACCACCGCTACCCCGGTGTCTTGTTTTACTCTTCCATCAAAGCAAATCCTAACTAGGAGGGACCTCCAGGGGAGTTCGTGGCGATGACTCATCGGGACAGTTACGTGACCATTTCTCTTTCATTTTCTCCCACATCAAATAATCCATTCCAGGGATTATCTTTTTATATGTAAAAGTAGCCATTTTCAAATGGGCATTTTAGGAACAGAACTGTTTTCCCAGAGGAATTGTTTTTTACAGAGGCTCAGAGAATTAAAAACAAAAATGAGACTGTTAAAGTGGACCTGGAAATGAGGGCCTGGAGCCTTCCTCTCGCCTCCTGCTCCTTCCTGCTCCTTCCTGGCAGAGCATGGCCTCTAGAACGAGCCCCTGAGTGTGTGACCATCCGTCAGTGTTCCTGGTTTTAAGCAGAAAAGGATTTATTTCAAAGCACTGCATGCCCTGGGAGGGAGAGGGGGCGGGCTTGGAGGTAGGAACAAGGCTCCACAGCATTTTGTAGTGAAGATGCTGGAGCAGTCGGGGGCACAGGAGCCCGCTGGGCACAGCCGTCCAGTGGCTCATTCCAGGGAGCCTGACCGTGGCCTGTGATCCCTGGGAGGGGCTGAGCCCTGAGGCTTCCGCTGCTGCCACTGCCTGTCCTCCCTGGCATGGAGCCTGCCTAGTCCTTCTTCTTCCTTCTCCCCCTTCTCCTCCTCTTCTTCAACATTAATTTGGTTTATTGCCCCCAGTTCTCAAGCCAAGCTCACACCCTGGACTAGACCCTTACTCATGCTTTGTGCCTGACTACACAGCACCCCGAATCTCTCTTATATCAGTGCCTGCCACTCTACCCTTTGATGCCATTTAATAGACATTTCTCAAGGTGCCCACACAGGCCTCTAGCGATTTAAGGAGCCAGTTGCAATTTCCAGTGACCCAGCCTTCTGCTCTGTTGCTTGGCTCCCAGTCATTACTTTAACCTGCTGTCCTCTCCTGGGCCATTAGGCAACAAGTGTGCAGTCTCTGCGATGGCAGAGCCGAAGACATGCTTACAGGTGCTTTTCCTTTATTTGCAAAACTTACTAAGTTCCTACTCCATTTAGGGAAGTAGGCCACTGACTTTGAGCCAATGTTGTTCCTGGCCCATAGAAGAGTCAGCCACACAATGTTTTAAAACTTTCCATGGGTTTAACTGATGGCTGATGGCGATACATAAATAAAAGTAGAAAGTAGAAAATGAGAACAGTAAAGAAGAGAGAAGCAGTCACTGTCCTACCTTTCAAAAACAGTACAATTAGCATTTTCATTTATTTCCCTCTGGTTATTTTTACTTAGGTAAAAAAATTAATAGACTTCATTTTTGAGAACAATTTTTGCTGTGTGGTAAAATTTAAGGGAGAGTAGCACATTTGTTACAACTAATGAAGAAGTATGGATTTGCTGTTATTAGCTACAGTCTGTTGCCTGTGTTAAGGTTTACTTTGTACGTTGTACAGGTGTGGGTTCTGACAAACATATAAGATCGATATCTACCATTTTGACATCACAATGAGTAGTTTCACCACTTATCTTTTAGGCTGTCAGTTCCTACCACAGTGCACTTCTGTGCACAGCTGCTTTATCTATTTCTCGCAGGTGAGATGACACAGGCCTCCCTTATGTCACCAGGTGGGCACTCGGCATGGTTATAAACACCCATGAATGTCAGGGCGTGCTCGATTCTGCACTGGGCCATTGCCCTGACCATGGATGTTCATGTTGCTGACAGATTTCTCTTACTCTATAGGCTGTTGGAAAATTCGTTCATGAAAATAGCTTTCCAGGAGTTGATAGCACTCAGGGGAAAACATTACTGTAGGAACAGCAGAGCGTGTGTCCGCCAGCACCTCCCAGACAAAGGGCCTTTGTGTGGAAGCCGGTGCCAGCCTCCACATGCCTGCTTGCACCCTGGACAGCCGTGAGGCTGGGCCAGGGACCTCGCCTGCTGGGTCTCAGGTTCCCTCCTTCAGGAAGGACGGGAGGCACAGGATTCCCTCTTGCTGTCAGCTGTCCAGGGTGCCCCATCAGCCCTACACCTGGTAGTGGTTTTTAATTTAATTTTTTTTCTGTCTTATGGTGTTCAAGGAAGTGAACTGGGGCTGTGTAGGAAGGTTTTGATGAAATATGTCACTCTGATCACCCAGCGAGGTCAGACTGCCTCACAGGATCTTCAGACTGTGTCCCCCTGTCCGGAAGCTTTCGCCACAGGACAGACAGCAGGCATAGTGTCCCTCTGCCATGTCTTACGGGAAGGGCACCCTAGAGTTAGTGAAAATAATAGTTGTTTTCTTTATGCTGAGGAACTGATAACCACAAAGCTCAACATCTGCACAGCCCTGGAATGCCCCTTTCTTACTGGGTAGCTCCTAGTTGAAAAAATTTTTTATTCGTATGTTAGTATGGTTGTGGTACGTCATAAATATGCTCACTGTCGGGAGTTGGTACCTGCACACCCCGCGTCTCCCTCCCTTCCTACCCCCTCTCCTCCCTTTCCCTCCCCATCTCCACAGTCCGCCTCCTGCTTCTGTACCGCAGGGCCCCTTTGCAGTGTGGATTCCTCCTCCCCACTGTCCCTAGCCGGCATGTGGCAGGACTGGAAGCCGAGTCAGTCAGCGCTTCCCACACCCGCCCCAGCTCCCCTCACAGTCTGGTCCCTTCCCACGGATCTGCGAGCCTGTGGGTCCCAGCAGGCCCACGGCCTCTGTGCCCAGAGCACCCTTGTTTGTTTGTGCCCTTGGAGTTCGGCCTGTCCCCTGACCTCTGACCGAGAACTATGTGTCCCAACCATTTCCCAGTCTGACATCGTGGCTTACAAAACAAAGTGCAACGGGGCTCCGGGGCTCCGCTCTCCTCCAACCCTGCCGCCACCCCCAGGCTCTGCAGGAGTGAGGGGTGTGGTCCAGTGGCCATGAGTCAGTTTGGCCCTGAAATAAATAGGAAAAGATACCCTTGAAAGTTCAAATTCTGCCAGGGCGCACATTAGAAGCACAGTCTTTGGGCCCCAAAGACCTGAGTATGAGTCCTCCCTTACCCCTGTGCTGTCTAATTTCAGGCAGCTGCCTCTACCTCAGTTTCCTCAGTTTCCTGTGGGCAAAGCAGGGCTGCTCACAGTGTAGATCTCACAGAGCACTGCAAGGATTACGTGGAGAAAACCGGGGTGAAGGCCTCGGACCGTGCGGGTGCAAGGAAGCCCTCCGGATGCTGCAGTTTTTCTTATCCAGTAGCCAGGAAAACCTAGAACCATCTCCTCTGCGGCCTGGTATTCCTAGAACTTCGGCAGACGCCTCCACGCTGCCGGGCAGTGGTGTTAAACTTACATACTGCTTAAATAAAAATTTCATTACAAACTATATAGAAGTGAAACCTTAAAGAAATAAGGGTTGGGGGTTTTTTTGTAATTTTCTTTGTCGTATTTTTGTTAGTGCACGTTTGCGGTACATAATGAGCACATTCCTCGTGGGGAGTTGGGACATGTGCATAACACATCTCAATTCTTTTTACTTCCCCTCCCTCAGCCTCTCGGCCCCCTTCCCACGGGAGGGCTGGTTTGGAGGAACCGTCTGTATTTCTGCTAGGGTTTTTATTCTTGTAACCAGGCCTGGCAGGGGAGAAGCCCCGTTCCCGCCTTCCACCCCGGCGCCCGGCAGGGGGCGCTGCGCACTCGCGCTGTCCCCAGAGTCCCCGAGCGGCCCGCCGGGAAGTGGGCTGCGCGGCACCCGGGCTCCGGCGGGGCGGCGGACGCAACCGATGACACACGGGCCTTTGTCGGAAGCGATGGGGATCTGGCGTCACCGCCCGGTGGAAAACAAAGTGCTTCTGCCGGGCTGGCCGGAGTTCACGTTTGCTCACCAATGATGCTGGGCATTTCCAGGCAGGGTGAGTTCATGGGGAACTGCAGGACCTTGCTGTGACTCAGATTCAATTTCTGTAAACGAGAGTCTGATTACACTTTCTTGCACTTGGGGCGATGATTTGAACTTTTAGGTCATCAATTGTTTTTGTGCTAGCTGAAGAGTTTTGAGTATTTCATAAGCCCGGGGGGGGGCACTCACTCCACTCACTCGGGGACTCGTGGGCGATTTTGTCACTGATAGGACTCCTCCCCCATCCTCAAGGGTTACTTCCCTAGCACCGAGCCCTACAAATGCTGGGGTTTTTGTGTGTCTGTCATACATGCCTTATCATGAACTCCCAAGACGAGCATGAGTTTCATTTTCCTTCCCCGTAATTTTATTCATAGAAGATTCATTCTTACAGGAGATCTTAGCAACCCCGACATACGGATTCCTTTTCCTTTCCTTAAGTGGAGAATTTTCACCTTGTCACTTAAACAGTTCATAGCTTCTCTTTGGCAGATTTAAGTTGGTGGTGCCATTACTCTTGCACTGGGGTTGTTACTAAATAAGACTTACATGGACACAAGCACTGCGCACCATGATGGACATTCTGATGACCACAATGGCTGCTCAGTGACAACCGAGTGGGTGTCATGTACAGTGTGCATACATTGGTCAAAGGGATGGTGCCTGCCGTAGGCCAGACGGCAGGGGACAGGGTGAGATTTCATCATAGCACTGTGAATGGTGTGCAATTTAAAATTTGAGGACTGTCTATTTCTGGAATTTTCCATTTAATACTTGGGAACATTGTTAACCATAAGACTAAAACCACAGAAATCAAAACTGTGGGTAAGGGGGCAACTCCTGTATACTGTTTGTTTACATGTTCAAAAGTGTTCTGTGTAGAAATCCGAGAGAAACATGCCAAGCATTTTTTTCTGGCAGGAAGCCCTGGAGGGGATTTTTCCTGGGGAGAGGGATGGCTGGCCAGGCTTGGTAGCAGGAATGCAGGTGACTTGTGAGGTGGGAAGACACAGCTCAGAGGCAGCTCCTGTCCTCCTCCTTCTCCTCCTCCTCCTTTTCCTTCTCTCCCTCCTCTCCCTCCTCTCCCTCCTCTTCCCTTCCCCTTCTTCTTCCAACATTTAGAAAAATATCATGGAATTGATCAATGACTACAGTTGATCTGTTCTGAAGATTTTGGCCAAATTTGTGAGGGAAAGAGACAAGATGTGGTTAGAAACTAGAGAAAAACAGCAGACTGGGAGGGTTGGAAAGGATTTGAGCAAGCGAATCGGAGGAGCCTGGGTATAACACCCTGGGTTCACACCAGGAGAAGCCCCTGAAGAGAACCAGCCTGGGAGGGAGGATGAAAAACATCATCTGCAGGAGCAGCAGCGGGCCTGAGCTTGTCTGGGCCATGTGAAGGTGGCTCTGTCACTTGCTGCTCTAGTGCTCTGCTCCTGATAGTCCACTCTCCATATTTAAGGGGAAATACATCCTCTAGAAGTTCCCCACACCCCATTCCTAGTTCTGGCCAACTGATCCCTCTGGATTTTTTCTACTAATTTTAATCTCTTTTTCTCAGTTTGTGAAATCCCAAATCTCTGTCTTTGAAAAGTTTTCCTACAGAAATCTCTGTGTGTGTGTGTGTGTGTGTGTGTATGTGTGTGCGAGCGTGCGTGCCTGTTGATTTAGGTACTTTTTTTCTTTTTTAATCTTTAAGGTTTTTGCTCAGGAAAAAAATCTTGGGGACAGGATAACGTGGGAAACTTCTTGCCCATGGTCTCTCCAGTGCCTTCTCTCCCTTCCTGGCCTCTTAGGTGTGGGTCGTGTGGTTGTCTTGCCGATCTCTTGCTCTAGTGGAACTGGGTAGGGGCTGAGAGGAGGGGTGTTAGTGGGGCACTGGGCACTTCTCAGATGCAAGGGTGTGAATGAACATCCCAGGTAAGCAAATGGACAACCAAACACATAAGCGAGCAAACAAACAAACAAAATCCCACACATTTGTCCAGCCAAGTCCAGGAGACCTAACTCTGTCCAACTGAACTCTCCCATGCCATGACACACGGGAAACATGATGCGCTAATGCATACTCTGTTCCCATGGATGTGTGCAGTGTTATGAGTCATTTTGGGCTTGTGATGTAAATTCTATCCCTTTCTTCCTCGCATACTGAGCTTGAGGATAATGAAGAAGTTCTCATTCTGTGTGTGTGTGTGTGCGTGCGTGCATGTGTGTGTGTGTGTTGTGTTTATATGTGAGAGCGAAGGAAAGAGCTGAAACTTTGCCAAGTGGTAGGTTACGATTGCTCCAGGTGCCTCAGGGCAGTAGGGAACAATAAAGCTTGAAAAGAAAATAATTGTGATCAACACACGTAGACTCCCACACGTAGGCCATGCTTTTGTTTAGCACTTTTTAATATCTGATCTTTGCCAAAAGGGTAGGGCAGATTCTAGTGTGGGGGAATCCTGAGACTCACAGAAGGCTTGAGTGGATTTCCAAAGACCATTTATGTCAGAAATGCAATTAAGTCTTTCACGTCCCAGTCATGCCTTTAAACTTCTGCCTCTCAGCCCTTTGGAGGTGACTGGGAAAGACCAGGTTCTGGTCTTAAAAGTGCTTCATCCTCTTCAGAGAAGCTGAGGTCAGGTGCCTCCTACAAGTCAAGAAGCTCTTGCCAAGCAGGCCCTGGCTGTTCTGGGCTCTTGGGTGAAGGTCCTAACCCTAGGCGATGCAGTCTGGTGGGTGAGTTCTGTACTCGTGAAGCACACAGATGGGAGGCTGCTGGGATACTGCTCCATCTTCTCAGGTTGAGAATACCGATTGTATCTGCTTTGGGAGGAGTGTGGAATGTCAGCCACACTTTCACCACGTAGCCCTTGACCCTTCCCATGGACTGTTTGCATATGGAGATTTCCTGCCTGTATCGTTAGCGTCTAATTCTCCACTGTTGCTCAAGTGCACGTGGCCATGCTCCACTGACTCATGCCTGATGGCTCTGACAGAGCCAATGACTGCGGAATGGAAAGAAGTCAGCATGGAAAGCCCAGGAATGGTCCTGTGGCCTGCCCTGTGGGTTTCTGCTGATTCTTCAGGACAAGTTGCAGACAGTTTAACTTTCAGAATCATCAGCTCTGTTTGCTTCCCTTCTTTGTGCTGCATTGGAAAAAGGATATACTGTGGAAGAAAGGGCACTGGGTGTGGCCAACATCCTAGGCCAGTGGTGGTGATCCTATGGCACCCGTGCTGCAGCGGGCTGTGGCTGGTTATGGCTGAAAGCTCTAAAAGTTTCGCCAGCACTAGGCCATTCCTCCAGGTGGCCCCTTCGGCCCACATCTGTGGCCAAGGCCTCATGGTGAAACAGCTGAGTCACGACTTGCTGCTCCTCTGCAATTACAGACGTCATCACCTCATCTGACACGGAAGGGGTGTGGATTGGACATGCAAAGTGCATTAGGAAGAAGCAAACCTGTTTTCATGAAGTGAAGGCTTTTTCCAAAAGTCTATAGCTTAAGTTATAAAGACCCACAGCAAGCATCTCCCCTTCCTGCCCCTACTCTATGGGAGATGAAAATCCAAGGTAAACTGCTCTATAAATCTCTCGTCCTAGAGACATGCCTTCTAGTCACTGTGCTTCATGTTCTCAGCAGTCGTGACTGGCTAATGTACAGGCCCAGCCACTCTGTTGCTCCATTTCTCCTCACTTGGGTGGTGAGCTCACTGTCTCTCAACACCTTATTTAGAATCACCTTCACGATGAGTGTGTTTGCCCCGAGTCTTGTCCTATTCTATTATTTATTATTTTGCTTCTGAAACTCAAAAAAATATTTTGTTGTTCTCAGGTCGTTCCCTGGGTATGGCATGTCTCCTGATGACTGGAAGTTCTTCCAGCGCAGAGGTAATACCTTTGGATGCCTTTTTGTTCTCCCTTCTGCTTCTTCCTTCCCCCGGGCTATGTGCAATATCAGAGGCACCCAGTGTCATTTCCAGTCACTGCCAGCCCAATGTAGTCCCAACCGAGCTAGGAACAAACCCCCTTCCTCCGAAGTTCATGTGAATGCCCCCCCCCCAAGTATCCAGGACATCCGAACTAATTAAATTTTATATTCCACCTCTACCAAACATGACCTTGCTGAAATCTCTCCCATTAGATGACAGATCCAAATGTTTCTATCGCACGGTTGCTATTTGCCACATGCTTCCTGGACAGGTTTCCAGGTAACCTTAATAGTTGCGTGCTTCTGGGGAAGAAGGGGGAGAAAATAACTCACCTCTTCAGTAAGTGGTTTTAAAAATATAACAGCATTTAAAAGCTTTTAAAGAGCATTTCTTTCCTTCTGGCTGCTTGGACTCTGTTTGCTTTGTGATAGGAGCTCCTCTAATGCTCTAGTTTGGCAACATCTGACCGAGACAGAAGGCAGGTTGAAAGAGAGCAGATTGATTTTGTCTTTGGAGGGCTTTCCATGGGGGGCGTGGGAGAGAAACTGCTCAGGGAAGTGGTGGTCAGTGAGGTTTACCTCTCTGCATGTTCTTCACTCATGTGTAAGGCTAAACAGATTCTGTCTCAGCAAGAGACACTGTTGGAGCTGTTTGTCCTGGAGGTCTCAAGGAGGTAGTGGGGGTCTGGAAGGCAGGGCACTGGGGCTCCCATAGCCTTCCCACGCACCCTCATTTCCATCCTAAACTTTCTGGGGAAATGGGCCCAAATTGCTCCTGTGTTTTGATTTGATGTGGCCACAGAGTGACCAGCCAGGCTTACTCCAGGGCAGCTGGTCTCCAGGCTTCAAACTAAGCCTGATTGTCCAGTTTTTGGAAACTGGAAGGTTTAGCCTCTGCCAGGGCTTGGGGTTTACTTTCCTCATTGCATTGAGCAAGGATCTCATGTTTACAAAAATCCCAGGCACCGGGATTTCTTCCCGTCAGGGCAGAAAGAGGAGGAGTAAGGACAGGATGTTGAGTAGATTTCACAACTTTTGTCCCTTCATTCTCGCCCAGCAAGGATATGTGAGATCCTGGAGATGAGGGGATTTATTGGTTATTTGAGTTCTGAAAATATAATTTAATTTTCACTGTAAATCAAATTGTTATGTTTTCCATGTATAGTTTTATTTTTTCCAAAGCTATTCTTAGGGCCACATTAATAAAACATCTACGCTATACTCTAAATGCTCCCTGAGAAATGTTATTTCTTGGGGTTTTTTTTTTGTACCGGGGATCAAACTCAGGACCTTGCGCTTGTGAGGCAGGTGCCAGAACCACTGTGCTAAATCCCCTGCCCCTCTTGTTTGTTTTTGGTAAGTTTGTTTTGTAAGTTTTGTAAGTGGTGTTGTGATTCCTTTGAAAGGTATACATTCTCTACCTGGTTGTGTGTGTGTGTACGTGCATAGCTCAACGGTTTTGAAGTCAAGTGTTCATGCAGTATCTGGTGCTACCTACCAACTACTAAAGGAATCTCAAATCTTCTTGTTTTTCCCATCCATCTGATGTGGTCAAGAGCAGATTGCTGCACCATGTCCACACAGCAACCATGTCCACACTTCAGGTATCTCCCACAGGCTCTTCCACCACACTTCCTAGGTCTTCAAATAAATATATCAATGCCCATTTATATAGTGGGTCTATGTTGGACTTAATTAAAATATGCACATACATCTTTTAGAAGACATTAGATGTTGGGGGTCATACAAGTTCTTACATATGTGAAGACAGTAACCAAATGTACTTGGTGTTCGTGAACTCTCTAAAATGAAGACTCCAACCTCCCACCGTGCTGAGGAATAAAGCTTCATGACTTGGCTTTAGACTCTAAAAGTACTGGGTTTCACAATTTCCTTAATTAATTGGAGCCCTTCAAGGGTGGGCCAAGAGGAACTAAATAGTTCATGTGAAGGCAGGTTGAGGCTTGCAAGTCCCAGATTTCCAGCAAGATTTAACTCTCTGAGTCACATCAACTTTGGATGGCAATTTCACTGGGGAGCAGGGAGGAACAGATCTGTAGGATTCTAGAAAGCAGTGCCTCAGAAAGACATTTAGAGTCTCCACAAATCAGAAATATCTGGATTCATGTTCTGCTACTCTACCTTTCATAATTTAAAATAAAGACCATTCAAAGCCACACGATAACTATGAAAAAATTCTCCCATGATAACTACTGGGTCGATTAAAATATTTTCAGTTTTTCCTTTTTCATTTCTGCCATCCTAAATACATGCTGGGTCCCTTGTTACTTACGTTAGCAAATCTAGCAAGACAAGATCAGAGCAGCTATGGAGGTGCTATCTGAGAGAATATAGGTGGCAGGCTGGGGACAGCTCTAGGTAGTGGGTAGCATGCCTACCCAGCTAAGGGTCCGAGTAGAGGGACAGCCCCAGCAAGAGCTCCAGAGTGGGTAGATTTCACGACGTATAGAACAGTTCCTTTTTGGTTCTGAGTGCTGGTTACATGGTTTATGACTTGCACATATTCATCTTCTGGCTAGAAGGCTGAAGACAAACATATACAGCTCACTAGGAAAATAACCAAGGAGCTAAGTGTAATGGGGAAAGCAGGCAGCCAATCCTGGACAGACAAGGGTGGCTCATAGTCCTTCACAGCTGATGAGAGGCCAAGCCAAACCAATGTGTCTGTCCCTCAAAGGTCAGCCATCTGGGGCTTTGTCAGACCAGGAAGGGAAGGGAGTTTCAAAGGGCCCTTTGTGGAGCACACACTGCCCTGGCCCCTGAGATTCAGCTCAGGATCTGGAAACTTGTGTAGCAACCACCTGCAAGCGCGATGCTTAGATACCAGCCAGGCCTGTCCCTGGTCCCTGCACTCCCTCCCCTCCAACACTTTTCTTTTTATCAGCGCTAAGGTTTCCCTTCAGGTGGGAAAGAGGTCATCAAAACAACAACACCAGCTAATCTAAACAAAAAGTGCCCCCTACTTGCAATATGAAATAGCCAAAAGCTGAAGTTATTTACCTATTTGTAGCTAGAACCAAAAATGTTAGATCATATTTTTTGTTGTGTGTTATTCAACAAACTATGTAGGAAATAGATTTTTGAATCCAAGACATTTTTGTTTGTATCATAAATCATACTGCCTAATGGAATAGGGAATACATTAAAAAATATATGTATATATTGAGGCATGGGCTTCTAACAGAAACTCAACGTATAATATACGTTATATAATGCGTATGTATGTACATATACCCCAACATACATATACCCAAACACAACAAAACTATGAATAGATTAGTAAGAAACTTTCAACTTGCTAAAAGTTGAAACATAAAGTAGATTCTCACTTGTGATTAACTTCCTCTTTCTTTTGCTGGGTCATGCCTTCTGTGTGTATTGTAATTTCTTTCTTTTACTCAGAATGGCTAATGATGTCCTTACATTCCTGTCTGTCTTTTGTATTATAAATTATCAATCCTCTCTCTCTCTCTCTCTGTCTCTCTCAGAAAATCTGGGAATTGTGCCTGTGCTTGTTGTTTTGCTCCTAGGGCTCATCAAGTTTTCAATCAGCACATAGTCCTTGTTTGTTTTCTGTACTTAGTTTCACTGGCCCAGCAACCTCCAGAGCTCCGGGCTCTTTGGCCTTGGTGTTTGAGGAGAAGACCACACCCAGGAACAGAAGGCCTCACCTGCCCTGGCTCACTTTCCACTTTCTTGTCTGGGGCCTTTGGGTGGTCCTTTAGAGGTCCTCTGAGATTCAGCCTTTGCAGCTGCTTACCTCACAGAGTTATTGGGGACATCAAACAAAATAAGGACTACCTAGTACTACTCAGATATAAATTATGTTACTATTAATAACGTTTCTGTTTTATAACCAAGACAAAGGAACACTGGTAGTAATTCATTTGGTATGTTTTCTTTTTATTCTTATTCAATTTGCATGTTCCCTTCTTCTATTTCTGTCCATGGTTCTCTTCAAATTTTGTAAGTCTAAAATGATGCTGTCATTATTGAGTCATGACTGAGTCAGCCATTGAGAACATGAGTCAGCTGAACCTCAGGGAAGAAGCATTTCAGGTCCAGGAGGAACTGACATGATGGAGTCCACATCTGTGGAGGATGAAGAACCTTCTTCTTTCATTGTAAAGTTCTTAATGAAACCCTAAGTCCGAGATACAAACTAGAACTTCCAGGCCACAGAATTCAGGAACTCAATGGACAACAACAGAGTCCGAGGGATTCACAAAAGCTTCACAGTACACATTTGAACTTACAGGCCTGGTAACCTATAATCATCTTTGAAGACAAGAATATCATCCTCCCAGCCAGCTGCATGAAGCAGGCCAAGCCTATGGTTACGTAATGGCTTGCCTTGCAGTCCTGAAAGCTTGCTGACAATAGGTTCTTTCTCTCCACCCTTTCATTGAAGTCTCTTAGTCTAGGAGGGTTGAATGTCTCTTAGAAGCTTGGGCTCAATTAAATTCCTTAAGCATTGGTCATTATCACCCAGCATGTTTCTATTGTGATGGATATATTTATAAATCAGCAATTCCAGTTCATCTGTGAAACCTATTACGAGGAGTCTTAGTCTTTGGTTTTGAACTGTGGTTTCGTAGAGTGCTTGGCCCCTTTTCAGAATATTTTTTAAAGCATAAAACAAAATATTCAAGACACCAAGGAAACCAATTATATTGAAGAATAGTTATCAAACACTTCTTAAAAATATGAATGATGTGATTCTTTGACATAGGTGCTTTATTCTTTTGATGGTTGTGGCAGTACTGGGGATCGAACCTAGGGTCTTTGCATGGAGCCACATCCCTGGCCCTGTTTTAGTTATTATTTTGAGACAGGTTTTCACTAAATCCATAAGTTGCCCATTCTGGGCTTGAATTTGCAATCCTCCTGCCTCAACCTCTCACAGAGCTGGGATTACAGGTGTAAGGCACCATACTCATCTTAGCTGCTTCTTTATTAATATATGAAATGAGATTTGCTGGTAGGTTTAATAAATATTGCTCTCTTAAAATGGTCATGAGTTTACATTTTACATATTTATTTTAAATTATTAGCAACAACTGCTGGCTGATAAAGTCACAAGTAACTCTTGTGGTTTGTTGTCTACCTTCATGATTGAAAGAAGTGCTAAGTTTCAGTTAGAGGTTAGTAAAAATAAATAGGTCTTCCCATTCAAATTTATAGAACCGCCACCCCATGAATTCTAAGCAAGAGCTCATCAGATTTCTCTAGGCCCCAAGGTATGTGCCCTCGCTGCAGGGGCAATTGTTTCTGATCCATAGCACAGTCGCAGGGGCTAAGGACAGCATTGCCTGCGTCTCTTCTTCAACAGCCCCACGTTCACCGTTCAGTCCAGCCAGCAGCTTCTGTCCTGTGGGTTTAGCAGCAAGAAGTGGTCAGAGTAATTTGGGACCTAGGGTCAGTGTACATGGTACTTGCTTGTGTTTTTGCTAAGGTGACCTTACCGCTTCACAACAGGCAGTCGGGGTTTGGGATGACTTGTCACAAGAAACTTTCAGATAAAAGTCAGCTGAGGCCCATGCCCAGGTGTGGCATGAGAGTGGAGTGTGAAGAGACAAGAAGTGTTCAGGCTCAGGCACCAGAGCCAAGGTTGGGCAAAGTTCTGTACAACTTCACCCCCCAGCCCTGGACCTCGGGTGCCAGAGGAATGTGGTCCAGTGAAGACATCTGCAGCCACTTTCCAGCACTGAGCTGAGTACCACATGAGCAGCACAGTTTGTAATAGCTAAAACTTGGAAACAGCCCAAGTGCCCATCAACTGGAAACTGGATAAAGAAGATGTGTTTTTTTAAATAAAATGGAGTACTACTCAGCCATAAAGCATGAGAAACTAGAGGCATTTATAGCTAAATGGATGTATATTGAGGCCATACTCTTAAGTGAGATAAATAGGACACATATGTGTAAATACTGAATAGTTTCTCTAGAGCGAGAAACTGAAAGTGTAAATAAGGATTAAAATGATTAAAATGAGGGTCAGGGATTTAGCTCAGTGGTTCTACTGTCTGCCTCGAAAGCAGAAGGACCCAAGTTCGATGCCCAGTACCAAAAAAAAGATTAACATGAATAATAATTTGAAATAGGAAGAAAAGGTCCAGAAGGGTAGGGGAGGTGGGAGGGAAAGGGGAAAGGAAAGAGGGGAAAGGAAAAATTATGAGAAAAAGAAAAAATGGAAACAAAGTCTATGTAAATAGGAAAGGGTGGAGGGGGTGAAGGGAGCACAAGGAATGGGGAAAAAATAAGAACCAAGATACATCATGTACAGGTACAAGCACCCAATGATAAATGTAAATGTATTGTGTACCTAAAATGTACCAATAAAAGAATTTAAGAAAAAAAAAAGAAATAAGCGTAAAATCAATCAGTCTGTCTATTGTCTATCTGTCTGTCTGTCTGTCTGTCTATGGCTGGAGGAAATTGGTTTTAAGTTGAGGCCAAAAAAGAAGCAAAGGATGTACTGATTTCCAAAATTAGGCAACCTCTATGTAGAATATGTTTAAGAAAGCAGGAGGATTTAATAGACCTTAGAAATAAGCTTTAACATTTCCAGTGGCATAGTTTTTAATATAGACAGAATTTTTTAGTAGATGTTGCTATTAATGTTTCTTATTTTAGTGTGTATAATTTTTCAGTGAATTTTATTGGCATTGACCAAATTTTTTATACATATATATGTATCAATGTAGAATATGTGTTATATATTATGTATATGTAGTTGTTTATAAATCTTCAAACATGTAGGTAGCTAACACACACGCACAAGCTAGATAAACAAGAATTCCTTTGAGAACATGAAGGATGGTAAACCAAAGCCATGATGTGATAGGGGAAGGCTCGTGCTTCTTTACTTGTTAGTCACTGAGTCACATACCCGGTATTTCCAGATAAATGTCCCAGGGAACTACACATGCTTTGAGGATTGAGTCAAAATAAGATGAGAGAATTGCTATGAATAGAAATGAGAGAACGCGAGTTGGTGGTAGGTTTAGGAAATGTGGAAATGAGATCATATCCAGAGAACAACAAATTGACTTTGGAAAATAACCCTTCTCTGAACTGGTGAGGAACATGTAGTCTAGCTGGAACACAGAGCCCACCAGGGGTTCTGGGAAGTGGAATTGGTTGGCTTCGAGTTCCTACTCCTGAAACAGAGATCACTGGAGGAGCAGGCTGTGGCTTCCAGGTCAGGGCCATCTGCTCTCAGGCGGCTCTGTTCAATGCCACGTGCTTCACAGCAGTCTGCCTGTGCCCCATGACATCCTCACTGCTGTTCTGAGAAGCAGTGTGGTCTCTCTGTTCGCCACTCAGTGGTTACTGAGTTTAGCAGAAACTCTCCTGCCGCACTAATATCACCCTCTGCCCTCAGGTGTGGTGGCATTGACCCTTGCAGTCCCCTTCCATGGAAGGTTGATGGTTAAAGACCCAGCCATCGTTCTATCCAGAGTTGTGGTTTCATATTTTAACTATGGGGAAAATAGCACCGTGGAGTTTCCCTAGGATGGATCTTCATAGTGCTCTCAATGGAACTGTGCAACATTTAGGGTTCTTTGCTCTCGGGAAGAATCTGATCTCTGCTTTGCTTTATAGAAGTCATTTCCTTCCTGGAACATTTAGAAAACCACTACACACTGCGTTCTGGGAGATATGGGAGGATTAAGAATGACCTTTAGCTGAGGAGGGAGGCGGCAGAACTACAAGAGATTCTGGCCTATTTTCTTTTCATATGTATCATGTTGCACCTCTGTGTAAAGCACTGGTAAAGTCTCAGGGCCAGCCTCAAATAGACCCTAAATATTCCCAGCAAATTGGCCTTCAATCAGTAGAAAATTTGTCTAATTACACTCCAGGGCAAAATCCAGTTATAATCTTCTAAAGGTGTCTCCCATTTAAAGGGGAGTGGGTTGGGATTTCTTTCCAAAGGAGAAAGATAAGATCAGACCACATGATGCTAACACCATTTCCTTGAACTGGGTGTTAGCTTGATATCTTGAAAAGCACTTTTACAATTTTCCCACTTGATTTTTCAGACAGAAAGCTAAGAGAGCAATGCTATATCTAAGAGTTACACAATTTATAAGAGATATAATCAACAACAGGGAAAAACATGTATTTTAAAATTTCTCATGTGTTAGTTAATAAAACAGGCATGGCCATTAAAGGGATGAATCATGCTACACATACAGACTTCATTCTGAAAGAAAATAAATGTATACAGAACACCTACTCGAAGCCAGGCATTGTGGAAAGATCTTAACATGCAGGATTCCACTTGATCCTTACCACGGGTTGGTGGTATTAGATACTTTATAAAGTAAAAAAGTGAATGTTCAGGAACAAGTGGCATCACTGAAGGAAGATGGTAGTCCTAGGTGTGCCTAATGACACCCAACCCCAAAGCCCACTGTCTTGCCATTGTACCATCCTGCTTCAGGCTACACAGGGTGAATGTTACCCATTATTTCTTTGCTTTCCTCACTTTTACCATCCCTTCAACTGAATGTGATCACTCTTATCTAACTCTCCATAGCTCCATTCATCATCATCATCATCGCCATCATCATCATCGCCATAATAAGGGTGATCATTCATTGAGCCTATTTAGTGCTTCTTATTATAGTTACTTAGAGATTTCTCTTCTTGCTCAGGTTACACCATATGTTCTCAAGGTCTCAAGTCTTACTCATTTTTATCTTTAGCAGCATTTTGCATACTGTTCTACATCTATTATCTCCTAAATAAGTGTTTTTGAATGAAACTAAGTGAAGTGAAATGCTCATAATCCAAGGAGTCTATAAATAAGACTGTTAAAAAAATTAATACTCTAGGGAAAGATGAAAAATGTTTTCTTTACTCATTGCCTTGAAGCCTACCAAAAATGACTTTTTATTTTTTTTAATATGGGGATTGAATCTAGCACCTTCACACTGAACTACATTCCTATCCCCTTACATTTTTCTTTTTAATTTTGAGACAGAGTTTCACTAAATTACCAAGTTGCCCAAACTGGTCTCAAATATGTGATCCTCCTGCCTCAGACTTCCGGAGTGCTGGGGTTACAGGTGTATGCCACTATGCCTGTCTCAAAATGGTTTTCTAAACTGAAGTTTTGATGTGCAAAGCCCATCTATAATGAAACTAGGAAATAGCCAGAATCTCAAATCATATAATCTGCCAAATATATTGAAACTGGATCAAACCAAGAGAAACTATAGAGAGCTCAAACATACATTCTTGACTCCGGTTTGGATGTGGGTTTCTCTGCAAGTGACAGAAGAAACCCTTGGTGCTATTCTTACTTTGAACAAGGACTGAGGTTCTCGATAGGACCCAGGAAAAATGCAGAGCATTCCTCGGGCAGTTGGTTACACTCCGTAGAGATGAGAGGATGGTTGGACAGCTGGAAGGAAGTTACTGGGCAAGATATGTTTATTTTCCTCCAAAATAGAATTCCTATTTCGGAGGGGAGGCAGGAAACATGAAGAAGCAGTAATGGTAACCAGCTTTACCCTGGTGGAGCTGATTCAAAGAAAGCCTTTCCAAATAAACATAAACAACCATGGGGGCCGGGATTTAGCTCAGTGGTTCCACCGCCTGCTGTGCAAGCGGAAGGACCTGAGTTCGATTCCCCAGTACCAAAAAGAAAATAAATAAATAAATATAAACAACTAAACAAAAGATTAGAGCTGGGAGTTGCCCCCACGCCCCTCATGCCTGACATCCTGCCTGGACAAACCACTGGTCTGAGAGGTCAGACAAGGTGGGGAACTCGGCTCTCGTGAGAGACCAGACCATATCTGAAGCCTGCAGGCCACCCTGCTCATCCCCGACACTGCGCTGTAATTAGCAAACCAGGAGAGAACTGCATTTCTTTTAGAGCAGAATCTGTGTTTTTACCTGGACTTAGACATCGACAACACCAAAAACAAATAAAGACTAAACCTAAAACATCAGAGGGAAGAAGCTGTATAGTCAAAAGGCAGGTGAAGAATAAACTCAAGATTATTCCACCCAACCAAAAAGTTTCATATTATCTACATTCTCAAAAAAATTAAAAAATATACAAACCCTTTGTAATGAATTTTAAAATGAGATATAGGAGGTCAAAGAAAAATAGGGAAAAGAAGATGAGGTAAGCTAAAAGGGAAATGAAAGAAGGATTTTCATTCTAGAAATGAAAATCCCATTAGAGCAGAGAGTGTTGAAAATACACTCAGTGGTGGAGTCAGACTACAGAGAATAAAATAGCATTTAAGTTGGAGGGGGGGGACACCAAATAAAATTAAACTGGGAGAAGATGACAGCTATTAAAGGCAGCTATTAGCCAGCCAACACACGGAAGAATGGCATTTCTGATTTAGACAAGACAGCAAATGAAGCAGAAAAAAATGTCCCAAGTAAAATGAAAGAAAATTCTACTAAAGAAAAAGATGATGCAATGTGTAGATTTCAGGTGGGAAAACGTGATCCAGGAAGATCACCAAGAAAACACATAGTAAGTCAAGCTACTGAACTGTAAAGACAGTGTAAGAATTCCATGAACATATAGACAGAAAAGGCCAATTTCTTAATGGGGGGAAAGATCAGGCTGCCCTCAGGTGTTTCAATGGAAATATTCAACTAGAAAAGAAGGGGACAATAAAAATCTAGTTAATCAAGAGACAAATCAAAATAAAGTCTCAGGAATGGGAGAGCAAGGTCAAAGGCAAAGGTCGAGCCTTGAACCTGCTTAAAGATAGGGCTGAAACCCATGCATGTAAAATTCACAGTCAAAGAACAGAATGCTGGAGCAGATGTGGGGGAAGGAACTCTACTACGTTGTTGGTGGGAATGTAAACTAGTATAACCACTATGGAAATCTGTGGAGATTCTTCAAAAAAACTAAAAATAGAAATTCAATTTGATCCAGCTATCCCCTTTCTATGTATCTTCTCAAAAGAGTCACAATCCTAGTACAGGGATACATGCATACCCATGTTTACAGCAGCACAATTTACAACAGCTAGATCTTTGAAACAACGTACATGTCCATGAACAGGTGAATGGATAGGAAAAGATGGTATTTATGTACAATGGGGTACTATCCTGCCGCAAAGAAAGATAAACTTGACCCTTAGAATTTTTTTTTTTTTTGGTACCGGGAATCGAACTCGGGTCCTTGCACCTGTGCAGCAGGTGGCGAAACCACTGAGCTAAATCCCCGGCCCTTGAAAGATAAACTTGAGGGATTTGTAGGTAAATGCATGCAACTTAAGGACATAATGTTAAGTGAAATAAGTCAGACACATAAACTCAAATATCACATGCTTTCTCTTATATGAGAAACACTATATTTATTATACTATATATAATACTATATATAGATATATAATATACCCAAATAGAGAGTAAAATAGAAGAGAGATAAATAGGAAGCAGAGAGTTCAAAGATTTTCCCAGATTATATATTCTGTTGTTTGAAGAATATTTCAATATATATGATAATTTGTTTCATTTATGTTACTAGTTTATCTTAGTTCATTGAAAAGAAAGTTTATGTTATCAACTGTTCCTTTTTTGTAAGAAACTTTTTTATTCATATTTCCTACTGATTACTTCAAAGATAACAATACACAGTATAATGACTATTGTTATTCTCTTATTTGGCTATGAAATTTTGTTTTTTTCATAAAACAAAAAACAACAACAAAAAGAACAGAATGCAACATGTCATAATATAATACAAACATGTAGCATAACATGATATAATAACATAATACATCAAAATTGTGGGCAAGGAAATGAGGAAATTAGCTTTTATTTTTCTTTCCTGATCTATAGCATGGAGTCATAGTTACCACCAAAACTTGCTGAATTCAAGAAGCAAAATTCAAAAAAAAAAAGAAGCAAAATTCACTTTCTCATTTCTCAAAATTAATGATGTACAGTGTTTCAAAGTTTTGTATTTATGAATGATTTCTGAACAGCCTTTGTCAGTTATGGTGTTTTTTTTTTGTTTTTGTTTGTCTAGAGAGAATTTGATGACTAAGGCAAGAATTAATAATTAAAATGGTAAGCCACTGAGATAAAAAAATAATTTCTCTGGCCATTGTTGGGAATGGTTCCTGTTTTGTTTTTGACAGAAAGTCTCACTATGCAATTTAGGCTGGCCTTGAACTCATTATGCAGCCCAGGCTCTCCTTGAATTTGTGGCAATCCTCCTGAGTCAGCCTCTCAAGTGCTGGGATTTCAGGCATGCACCTCCACACCCTGTTTTTTTTTTGGGGGGGGGGCGGTTTTTTTGGTACTGGGGATCAAACTCGGGACCTTGCACTTTTGAGGCAGGCGGCAGCACCACTGAGCCAAATCCCTGGCCCCTACACCCTGTTTTTTACTATTAGGAATAGTCTGAGTCTCAATCAGGAGAACTTATTACAATGCATAATTATAATATAAATGATAGTATACCATACAACTGTTAATAAGAATAAAATAAGCCAAGAGGGACTATCATGGTAAGACATCCAAACAATATTGTTAAGTAAAAACTTAAGTTGCAAATCTGCAGTTTGGTATCCTATTTGAACACAAGAAAAAGAAAAGAACTGCATGGAGATATACAGTCTCCTTTGAAGCCTGGGATTGGTGAGTCAGAACAGGAGCCTTCTACTTTTTGCTATATTTACTATGCACCACTTGAAAGTTTTTGCAAAGAACAAAATGGGTTTTTTACATCAGATGAAGAAGTCCAAGGTCGAATCTTTGTTTTTAATTGGATCACCATTACAGACACGGTTGCTGAGTTGGGGAGGTGATCTGGTAACATTGCTTTGCTCGAGGGTGTCCCTCAGACTCTGTTCCTATCCCAGTAGCACTTCTCAGGTGCACTCAGGACCCAGTGTCCACACCTGGCCCTCCTGTCTGTCCTGTCCTGCCCTGGCTGTACGGGGTCCAAACTCGCCCTATGATTTCCAGATGTAGTATTACCTCAACATCTGGACTTGATGTCTGGCAGTGTTTTTTTGTGGGGGTGCAAATACTTTTTAATGGGTAATTTAAAAAATATAAAGACACTGCAGACCTCTGCACTGCTGCCAGCACTGGCCACAAGGCCACACGCTCCTTTGCACCCAATCCTGGTCAGCTGGACTGGCCATTTCCCCTTTGTTGTTTACTATGCCCCTGCATTGTCTTCAGACTAAAGGAACACATTGTCTTTTCTATGGTATGACTTTCGTTGTTGAATTGCTACTGCTGATGTGCCTTGGTTATGAGCTCCGATTTGCCCTTCTTGGCATTGGCAGTAGGAAGTCTGTTCAGCCATGCCTGGGTCCTTTCATGGAAATTATATGCAAATTCTCTCTGTGTTGTCTGCACAGTCAATCACGGCTCCTGCCCAAAGACCCAGAGTAATGCGACAGTTTGTACCAGAGGACTCATCCCGTCCTTGCCTTGACATCTTGAGTGCTGTTGGAAAGGGACTGAAAGGTGACAGGGACATTCTTCTGATTCTCCATTTTTATTCTTCTATACCAGGCCACTCCTGGAATGCTTCTCTATGGACCTTGATTCAATTCAATTCTTTAGACACAGAGTAAAGGAAAACTTTTCTGAAAAGGGAAACTTTCAACCTTCGGTTGTGGGTCAGTGTTTATACTCACACTTAGTGAGCAGTATGTACTGTTTTAAATTGGCACCAATGATCACTCAAAAATCAGAGACAACACTTTTTGGCAGTATGGTTGTGGTAACAAGAAAGCACTCTGTGGCCATCTTGCCTGAGCTCAAAGTCCAGCTCTGTGGGTCTCTGCCTAGCGGTGTGACCCTGAAAAAGTTACTCAACCTTTCCATGGCTCATCCATAAAGTGGGGATATCAGACATGGATAATTATGAGGAATAGATTATTCAATTGTTTCCAAACCACTACAGCAACACCAGGCATAGAGTGAAAGTTATGTGTTTGGTAAAGCATTTGAACACAGCAGAGTTTGTTTCCTCTGTGTTCTTCTCCAGGGAATGCTTGGTGGTGACTTTCAGATTGCAAATGTCCTGAGGGCAGGGACATCATTTTGTTCACTGTGTTATCGTCAGTGCCTGGAGTGGCCCTGCCACGTGGTAGATGTGCCATAACAATCTGTTATTGAATGAATGAGTCATCCCACTGAGGCAAGGCGTCTAGAGGCAAACCATTATACGTGGATAGGTTTGATCACCTATTTTTCTTGTCTTCTTTCACATTTTCCCTCTTCTGTATGTTTTCATATCGTAACCTTGAGTAGTCACATCGTAGACTGCAGGATCCCTTTCTGTCCTCTACTTTATAATTTCTTGGATGAAAATCAGCTAAGTGTTGTTCAAGGGTTGATGAATCCCAGTGTTTTTTTAACAACAACAACAACAACAACAACTGTAGCTTTAGGGCTATAGTTTCATTCCTAAAGGAATTATAGTGTAATGGAAGCTGTTATAGAAATGTTATTTAACATCAGAGCCTGCGTTTCTGAAATTAGGATATAAGGGATGGTGACTTTCACTTTGGGTGCGATCACTTGTGTTTTCGCTCATCTTTCTATCTGGCAGAAGCTGGTCTCTATGTTTGAGGACATTCCCCAAGGGTGTGGACAATTCTCCATGGTGAGGAACAGAGCGTTCCAGCCAACAACCATGTGAGTAAGCTTGGAAGTGGGCTCTCCAGCCCCAAAAAAGCCTTGTGCCGAGTACATGCTGTCATCAGCTGCATTGTAACCTGTGAAGGTTCCCAACTAAGCCTCTCCTAGAATTCTGATTCTCAGAAACTGCATGAGATAACATTTAGTGTTTAATCTACTAAATTCTGGAGTGATTTGTTGCATAGCAATAGACATATATTTGGAAAGTGTTGGTACAGGACATTCAGTTTACTATTTGGAAATTTCTTGAATGATGAGGTATTTGTGGAGCATGTTCATAATGAGACCAAACAAAAAAAAATGAGTCATATTTTCAGAAGTACTAATCTTTAAAATATATGACCATTACAGAATTTTAGATTTCTTTCAGGCTAGATTTTATGGAGGGTAAGAGTGGAGACAATGGATGGTTTTGAAGTTTTCTTTGCAGTTCTGTCATTCAACTTCTGAGCACTGGTAGTATAAGTTTTTAGACAAAAGAAACCCACAGAAATACAAACTCTCTGTTGCTTCTTTTTTCCTTTTAGAAATTATACCAAAACTATGTATCTTTAATCTCCTAAAAAGATTAGAAATAGGAGACAAGAAATACTACCAAATAATAAAATTATTAAAACATAGATGAAAAGACACCACTGACTACAAATGTGGGGAGACAGGAACATACCAGAAAACCCGATGAAAGCAACCAATTACAACTGAGCCCTAAACTTAGTTTTCAGCTTCCCAGGCTGACAAGCAAATAGGACAACACAGTGGGCTCCAAAGTTCTCTTTATCCAATTTAAGGAAATATATTGGCTCACCAGAAAAGACATACTTTTACCTCCAGCACAAAACTAAGAAAATTTTATTACATAGATTTATAAAGAATGGTGGATTACAAAGAGCTTTTAGAGAGTGACGGGATAAACAAACAAAAGGATATTCTGTGTATAGCCGTTTCTTTTTTTTTTTTCTGTTTTGGTACCGGGGATTAAACTGGGGACCTTGCACTTGCAAGGCAGGCAGTGGAACCACTGAGCTAAATCCAAGGCCCAGCCATTTCTTACAGGGACCTCAGCCCTAGTAAAGAGATGAGGGATTGCAGCATGGCATTCTAGTGATCCGATTTGTTGCAGGAATAGTTTTTTTTTTTTTTCCCCCGAGACAGGGTCTCCCTATGTAGTTCAACCTGGCCTTGAACTCACTATGTAGCCCAGGCTGGCCTTGAACTTATTATGTAGCCCAGGCTGGCCTTGAACTTGCAGTGATTCTCCATAAGGAATCATTTTTAACAGAAATTCTAAGAATTTTCAGAATGTATGCTCCTTGCTATAATGATTCCAAGAGACTCTGATAAAGTGAGTACACCGTGGTGTCCATCCCCTCTTGGGGAACATATCAGCATATTAAAGGTTGAGAAAAGTCCTTCATAAAAAGAGAAGCCTTCTCTGTTAATTCCAGAATTTTCCAAATTTCTCTGGCTCAGTGGCACTTGGGTAATGCTGCACACATTCCCTGATGCTCATTCGAGAGACACCAGCCTCACTCGAAGGCAGCCCTTGCTTTTCGCTGTGCACTGACTGAACTGTGTAATTCTAGCTCTCTTGCTCTGAGAGGGGACCGATGATGGTATAATTAAAAAGTCCCTGGTGATTCCAATAAATCAGAAGGCTGTGGATCCAGATTTGGCCTCCAGTCAGAACCCTGTGGAGAGCTCGTGAAAGCAACTGCTGGGCCCATCCCAGAGATTTCAGAGAAGTAAAGTTGGGGCAGGGCCCGGAAGTTGGTGTTTTGGACAGTTGCTGCTGCTGGTCAGAGGACACACCTGAGAGCCGCTACTCTGGAGCATGGGTTGGGGTGGGCTGTCCAGCTGTCCTCGCTGAGTATTCGTGTCAGTTCTACTGTGGCTGATAATGCAGATTACACAGAGGTCAGGAGCAAGGGATCGGGACTGTGAACAGTGCCGAGTGCCCTTTGTTAGGGGCTACAGGGAGATCCAGATGTTGCAGCACTCAAGAACCCAGGCAGCAGTGACCATGCAGCGTACCAACAGGTGAAACACAGTCTGGCCACGGGGATGGGACCCCACTCCAGGCAGAGCACAGGGAGAGGAGCCAATTACACTAGGGGCAGGGCCCCGGGGTGGTGTGGAGGAGGTCAGGGACCTGTGCAATGGCCTCAACCCAAGGGCTGTGTGAGCAGAAAGGGAGGCATTGTCATGGTGGACTGCAGTGTTTCCCAGCTGGAGTTAGACAGCACGATGAGGAACACCTGGCTCAGAGCACAGGCAGGAGAGTGGAAATTACACCTGCCATAAAAGAGGTTTACTTCGATACTCTGGGGAAAGTCAACTTCATTGAGGCAGAGCATGAACGGGCTGTGAGAAGAGGTTGCTGGGTCCCCTCACTGGGTGCCCTCAAATCTTGGGCAGCAGCACTGAGCCCAAGGATGAGCTCTTAGAGCAGGCTGGTAGGGATTGGGGTATAGTAGAGAGACAAGAGCTGTGTCCTCATCCAGTGCTAGTACTAAGTGACCCTTCAGGGCCTGGTTCTTCCTGGTGTGTCCTCCCACCTCCCACCAAAAATGGCTTCAAGGGAAGATCAAGTGAGACCATCTGTGCAAGTGTTCAGAAAAGGCATGAAGGTGTAAGTGGTCAAATGGCAAAGAAAATGCTCACTGTGCATCCCCACTCTTGCTCATTTCCATTTCAGAAGGGCTCCTCTTTAGCTTTGCTGACCCTTTGGCATCTTCCTCCCAACCCAGGAGTTTTAGTTTCCTGCCTGCCTCCCAGTAACCTGGTGGAAGCCCTGCCTCAGGGATGGTCTACCTGGCTGCTGACGGCACGTTTAATAGTACAGTAAGTCTCCAACTTATGAACATTTAAGCTGTGAACTTTCACAGATGCCAATGGACCTCGAGTTAAGAACATTCGTAGATGGGAACAAATCTTGGAAGCAGCTCACATGTCTGCCGGGCTCTGTCTCAATTGTGCTGCTGGGTGCTCACTGTACAGTGCCGTAATGTGCAGCGGGGCAGTGCTCGCTCAGAGCCCAGGATGTCTGGAAGCAGGAGGGAAAACAGCGGGATGGGGAGGGACTGCTAGGAAGCGCAAAGCAATAACCATGGAAAAAAAAGTGCAAATTATTTAAGAGATTGTACCGAGGCAAAAGGATAGTAGACATTGCTCATTCTTATAACTTGAACTATTCAACCACTGGCCCAATTCTAAAGAATAAGGACAAGATTATGGAACATGCTAAGTTTCTTATCCTTTACATTGTGTATTTGTGTCAAAGGCGTGTAAGACCCACTTTGTTGGACTTACGAAAAAATCCAATTTAAGAATGTTCTCCCAGAATGGAACTCATTTATAAGCAGGGAACTTAAGGTACACTTTATTTCTCTTTTCCTGACAGAAACAGTCTTTGGGTGATAGGGCTCCAAGCCCAGGAACAACCACCCAGGGAGGGCACCAGCCAGGCTTGGCCCTCTGTGCTCTCCTTGGGCCCCCGCCTCTGACTTCTGGGAAGAGCGAGGGCTCCACAGCTCCTCAGAGAACCAGTCACAGTCGCTCCTCAGCTCAAATTTTCTCATGTGAAATCTCATGGACCAGCCTGGAGTCCATGGGCCCACTAATATCTATTTTGGAAACTTTCCTCAGAAGGAATTGGTAACATGAGGCCTCTAGATAAGAACCTCAAGCACGGTGATGTCTTTGATAAGACAGTATCTGAAATGACCGGACTCGTGGAGGGAATCATGCCCGGGTTCATCATCCCAGAAATGGTCCATAAAGGCAAAGCAGCAATGGAAAGAACAAGTTCAACAACAACAAAAGCGAGACCCTAAGTGGCTTTTATCACTGAGAAGCCATCTGGACAACATGCGTGTGTGAGCGGCACAAGCCTTCCTCTTACTGCAGGCCTTTCTGACACATTCTCTTTCTGCTCCTCTCCTCCCATCAGGCAAGTCTTAGCTCCATGCTGCTTCCCTGGGGGCCTCACCTCACTCCCTCACTGCTCTTTGTCCTCTTATCCTCATCCTCACAGCTAACCTTATTTTGCAGCATTTTCCACAATCAGAATCAATTTCTATAATTCACGTTTGTCTTGTTCAGTGCTATTTTTCTGCTACCAACCACAAAGCCTAGGTTCGTGTAAATATGTGCTGAATTAATGCACAGATGCTAGACTGAGAAACTCACAAAAATATGTAACAGGGTATAACACAGCACTTTCTGACAGCTTTGGTTGAAGGCACAAGGCAATCGGTGCTATTTCATGTCGGTTTTCCTCCACAAGAAAAAGTTGCATTCTGAACCACATATGCAGGGTTGCAGAGGGAGTGATGAAAACCCTAGTTTTGCTCCCCCTTGCTTCTGGCTCCTTTCACTGGCATGAGGAAGGGGTGGCAGTTGAGAAGTCAGTGGACTTCTGACTGACTTCTTTTGGAAAGCAGAGAGTGTCTGTAGAGAACTCATGTAGAAAGCAGTGCCATGAAGACCACTTAGAAAAACTGACTGGTGTCTCTTCACGCTTGGGAACTCAGGGCTGGTAATTCATGTCTCCAAATAAAAGTCCAGAGTTGAGGATGCACTGGGGAAGTTGCTGCACTCCCAGCATTGGCCCAAAGTGCGAGTCTGTGGCTGGGATAGGAGGGTGGATGAAAGCCCAGACATAACACCTCTGATTGGCATGTTGGCATGCCTATTTTTTTTTAAATAAAAGGGGGCAGCAAGACACTAGCTTTCTTTGTGAAGAGGCCAGGGATGTCCCACATGCTGAAGGGGCATTGCACGGGTTAGAGAAGGGTCCAAGGTGCACAGAACAGACTGACAGTGCCCGGGTAGCTTTCAGAGGTCCCATCCAAGACCTTTCCTACCTCTCACCTCTCACCTCTCCTTTGCTCTTTCAATTCGAGAGGAAGCTGAGTTGGAAGAAGAGAGGATAGCAAGATATGCCCGGCTTCCACTTCAACTAGGCCTAGCTGGAAAGGGAGATGCTTTAACTGAAAATTCACTTCAGAGTTTTGGGTACTATACAAGACTGGACTTGTACGTTGCTGAACTGAGACCATGCTAAAGGGGACCACGGGTTTATATAAGAGAAGCTGTTCTGAAGAAATGAGAGGACCTGCCAGAAATTTCATTTCTGAAGGCAAAGAGCCCTCTGACGTGGGCTTGCAGGGGTGCAGGTGAGAGGAAGGCTATTCTGTGACTGCCCTACTCAGCCCCCTATTGAGGGGCAATGATCTTATTTACTCCTCACCTAATTAGTATGCAGCTGTTATCCTAATTCATCAGAGATGATGGAAGGAATTTCCAGGAGTTCAAACAAATTGCCCTGGGTCACAGAACTAGGATTCAGACCCAGGGGGGAGAAGTCCATGTTCTACTCCTCTCTTCCTCCACACTACAAAGCCCTTTCGATTTCACTTCCCAAACTTTTCACACTTTGCTTTTAGTCTTGTAGATGGTAAACTGGCTTTCTCGCCATCTATAAATCAAATCATCTTTAAGCACAGACAAGGAAAAATGGTAAGCTGTGTATGTACATTTACAGAAGGGAGGCGCAGGATAGTTCATTCAGGCAAGAAGAGCCAAGAACAAGGAGGAGCAGGTGGGCTGGGGATAATTAACTACCACAGCAACACAGACTTGTCAGCAGGGCCAGAGAGCTAGAGAGGGGTGGGGTGGACAGCACGGTGGCTGTACCAACAGTCCCCTGTGTCCCCTTACAGCTGTTGTCAGCTGCAGTTTTGTAGCTCAGGTGGCCACGTGACCCCTAGAGACCCTCTTGATGCTCCTTAGGTGAGCTGATTGAAATGAACTCTGTCTGTGAGAGAAGGAAATGTTCACAGGTGTAAGAGGGACTCGTTTTCGTAGCAGCCTTGTTCTCCCAAAGCATCTTGCCTGTATGAATTGTGTCAATCCCCTCCGGTAACTAAGCACTTAGGGTTACACAACCCCCGCCCCCCCACCTCCATTTGAAAAACTGCATTTTATATAACAAACTGGAGAAGAGAATAGAAAAAATATTCAAAATTAAACTCAAGTTTGGAAAAAAGGCATCAGCACTGCATAGGTTCCTGGGAGCCACGAGGCCCAGATAATGTGTACCTGAAAAGATTCACAGAGTGATCAGGAGCTCAATCAGTCAAAAATCTAAATTAACCCAATAGAATTATTCTGTTCTGGCAGGCTGCTTTCTCATGTATATTGCAATATAGAACTTTCCAGATTCAAATAAAAGATGGAGAGAAATAAGTTCAAAACATGCAATGAAAGTGCTTATACCTGTCTACACGTGCATTTTCCCAACCACCTCCTGAGGCAGCTGCTATCCCATTCATGGATTGGAAGCCGAGGGCAGAGGATGTCAGAAACGCGACTGTAGTCTGTCGCTGGCGAGCGGCAGAGCCAGGACTCTGAGCCAGGCTGGGCTCTACTCTGTGCTGAACCCCGGGGCCTACCGCCCGTGCCGTGGCACAGCGTCTTTAGACTCTTTCCCACTCCCAGTGTCGTTTCCCAGTAGCGGCTGCTGGGCTGTTCTCAGCTCTGCGAGGGAGGAGTGTGCAAGCTGCTAGGGTCTCAGCACTAACCCTTCCTGTCATGGTCTACAGAAAGAAGGCAGTGGTTCCCGGACCGATGCGCTCTGCTAGCTCTACCGTTATGGGACCCCGGCATCTTCTGGTTCTCCTCAGGGCGTCTGCTTAGAAGCTGACACAGGTGCTAGGCATAAGATACATGCCACTAAAACACGCCGGATTTAAAAACTATCAGGCTGGCATAAAAACCGAGAAATTAGAGACATTTATAGCTAAATGGATGCACATTGAGCCCATACTCTCAAGTGAAATAAACAGGACACACATGTAAATACTGAATAGTTTCTCTAGTGTGAGAAACTGGAAGTGTAAACAAGGACTAAAAGGTATAATACATAATGTGAAATAGGAAGAAAAAGGGCAAAAGGGAAGAGGAAATGGGAGGAGTAGGGGAAAGGAAAGAAGGGAATGGAATTAATATGAGAAAATGAAAAAATGGAAACAAAGTGTAAATAGGGAGGGATGGAGGGATTGAAGGGAGGGCAGGGGAAGGGGGAAAAATAAGAACCAAGAGAGACTATGTAAAAGTGCAAATTTCCAATGATGAATGTCATTATATTGTATACCTAAAATGCACCAATAAAAGGATATACAAAAAAATAAAATAAAAAATAAATAAAACCTATCAGGCTGCAGGTGCTTAAATAAAGGTGGAAGACTGCACCATTTTACACCATTATTCTCCACTGTGTCCTTGAGAAGTGAGAGAAAGCAACTGAAAAAGTTAGGAAATGAAATCAGAACCTATTTGTAAGTTATGACAAAAAATGTAACTATTAAAACCATTAGATTTCATATTCCAAACAAATGGAAACTGTTTCAGGGGTAACTAGAAGTGTGAATACTAATATTGGAAAAAAATGTCCCAATAAGGGTTCAGACAGTTAATCATGGCCAAAGACTCCCAATGTGTCATTGTTAATTCCTAAATCCCTGGGAAGAAAAAGTAGCAAGGCACAGAAACCGGAATGATAGTGGGTGCTTGCAGTAATCCGAATCTGCTGCTGGCCATGTCAACTGAAAATTGACCTATATGAACAGGTCTTCCTCATTCATTCTTTCCATAAATTATCTAGTATCTTTTATATGCCAGGACTAAGCTAGGGGCTGGGAACACCCTGGTGGACAAGATGATCTCTAGTACTATCATAATTATAACTGGCTACTACAATTAGTATTCATTATAATCGTGGTAAGTGCCACAAAGGAGGAGTACAAAATGGAAGAGAGCAAGTATCAGGGTGACCTGAGCGAGTCTGGCAGGCTAGGGAGTGATTAAGTGGAGCTCTTAAGGACGAGAGGACTTAGCTGGATGAGGAAGGCGAGATGGGTATCCCTGGAGGTGTAGAGACCTCCCCTGCTTGCCCCGCCGTGGGACGGGAGGAGCAATGCGTACGCAGGGTGGGGTGCGGAGCCCCAGGGAAGGCCTGTGGCTGGGTGCAGAGTGGTGTAGCAGGAAATGATGGGAAGGTAGATCCGGCCGCCCAAGTCACAGCACAATGGGCTCTGTAAGCCCAGGTGGAATTCATGAAGTCAAAAGGGTATCAGCCATCCCTCCAGAAGCCTCAGCTTCAAACACACTGGCTAATTATGTGGGCTGTGCTCTAGGAAACACTTTCTTGCCTTTCATAGGCCTAGAGACACAGTTGTTATTGCCCCATCTCCAAATGCCCCCTTGCAGCAACTATCTAACTACAGTAAGAAAAACCAGCCTGGCTGGTCAGTTGAATCCGGCAAGCAGGTGAAAATGACACCTCTTCACTGTCACTCACAGCAGAATCATCTGACCTCCAACTTGACTATTAAGCAACCCTAAAATATCAGAGCCACCTGCTGCCTCTGCCAGCCTCCTGGCCCAATCTTGGAAAGGTAAAACCAGAAGAGCAGGTATGGTGTATTTCAAGCATTCAATAAAACCAACCCTGAACACCCCACCTTGAAACTTCAGGCCTCTCTGCCTTTGTCCCCGGTGCAATCAGTCAAGATTGGTTCATCCTTCTGGAAAACAAACACTCCTAATTGAACTGAGCTAACCCACAATTTACATAGCTATTTTTCTCAGTCCTCTCAGGTGCTTTACATAGGGAAACTTCTTTCCTAGCTCAAGAAGGAGGCATGTTTTCATTTTAGAGCCAAGGACAAGGACAGCTAAAAGGCAAGTGCAGTGTCAGACGTTGGTGGGGAAAGGGCTGGCAGGGCTGGTGACACAATGACCTTCAGAGCCTTATTCACCCTTGAGGCTCCTTATAAACCTCACCAGTCACTGCTGGTACTAATTGTCCTAGGCTTTTAATGCCAATGCTCAACTGAAGGTTTCTTTTCTCCTACAACATTCTTTCATAATACTTTTAGTAACTGGAGGTTACTAAACTAGTAGTGCTTTTACATCTGATTTGAACTGGGCACACCCTAAAGCTGGAGCCTGTTCCTGGGGTAGCCTTTTAATATGGAGAAAACAGTATTGCAGGAGTGTACTCTTTACCTCCTACCTCTGCCTGTACCACTTCCTTTAAATACCCTGTGAAGACTGAACATACTCAAAAGGAGCAGCGAAGGAAGAACCTATTCTCAGTATTTTAATCTCCCGTCAAATTTATTCTATCACTTCAAATTAACTCAGCAAGAATAATCCATTAGACAACAGCCCGACTCCTACATTCTACCTCTTTGGAATCACAAGGGTTGAGTTAGCCTGTGTGACTGGAATTGGGACTTGGTGAAGTTTTGCCCTATGTAGACAGGAGGGCAGTATGGAGAAGTCAGGCTGTCCCAGATGCTGTCATTCATCAGCCATGTGATTGAGAAGTTTCTTTTCTAAGCCTGTTTACTCACCTGAATGACAGATAACAGGTAGTAAAGAGAAATGGGATGATACATGCAAAATGCAACCAACAGGGGACCCTTGGTGAATGGTGACGGGGGTCACTGTGCCTCTTTGTGATGTTTCCCTGGAGGATATGTCCTACACTCAAAACAGGTGGGTCCTGGAGCAAATACCCTGTTCCCATTTCCTAGATTCATGGACAAGCAATATTTATGTTCCGGAAGATCCCTCGTTGACATCAGGGCGTTAAAGATCGTTTCGTTGTGGGCAGTGGGCGGTGTGTGTACGTGCACACATTTTTTTTTTTAATAGACCAGGAGCCTTGAGATGAAAGGAAAAACGAGTACCAGAATTGCAAAGTTAACGTTTTTATTGAACTGAAATCAGTAAAGAACAATGGGGGCCGCGACAGCTGCTGAGCTCAGTGACAACTGAAAAGCCCCTGTGACATTTTACCTCTGAGAAGCCTAACATGGTTGGGTGGAACAACTGAGAAACAGCGTATAGGTATATATGTGTGTGTGTGTGTATATATATATATATATTCTTTTTTTTAACACTTCAAAATAGTTTGAAATGAGTCTCACACCCTTGTTTTCTGGTTACAAAGAACATTGACAACGTCTTCTGTCACCTTCATTTGGTAGTGTCAGTTAATATCCTTTCCTAAAACATTCCTCTCAAAGTAGTGGCTATATTTTTCCCCAATCCAGGACACATGAGAAAAGGGTTTAGTAACACTTGGGCAAGTAATAAAATGCAAGAATTTTCAAGGTAGTGAAGCGCATGTCACAGGCATAGAGACAGCATGCATGCTGCCGTGAACTGGCCAGAGATTCTGCCGAGATCCGGGAGCAAAGGACACGCTGAGGGAACGGCTAAGGCACCCACAGAGTGAACTGATGGGCCATTTGTGTCTAGGCCTCAGTTTAACATCTTGCTTTTGTTTTACATAATAGGGTGAAACACTTTACAGGAAAAGAAAGCTCCTGTAAAGGTTATAAGATGAATCAGAGAGGAAAGAAAATTAATACTGAATTTTTATAATCAATGCATTGAGCAATGATAAAAACTGACCACACCAATAACCTCTGTGGCAGAACTACTGAACATCTTTTATTACTTAAAGCTTTGAAAGTTAACTTTTCTAAAGCATTTCAAGGGAAATAAATAAATAAATAAAGGAGGTGAAATCCCTACATAAAAAACCCACATGTATTTAATGTTTTTAAAGTCTGGTTTAAATTAGCTGCTCACTTAATATGGAATAGATTTGTGGGTGTTGGTAAAAATCTTCAAGATTTCAAATTATTTTCAATGAAATGTGATAAAAAACAGCACAGTTCATTTTTTAATATTGACAATGCTGTTTTACACATAGTATTCCTCAACACAAAAACAAAAAACTAAATTCTTCCACCAGAGTAATAATACCAAGTGGTCACTCATTCCTACAGCAATCATTTGCAAGAATCTAAAAATCTTGTAGTATGGGATGGAAAAAGATTACAAATATTTTAATAGGCTCATGTCCATCTTCAAAAGGGATGCAACCCTCGGAATAGAATACTCCGAGGTTTGCAGCTGTCAGATTTGCAACTGATAGGCAGATACACATTTTACAAGGATCTGTCCAATGTAGACAACAAACATCTAAATTAAGGCTTTTATTGGTATGTGGTCAAGTCCGTAGTGTGCAATGCTGGATTTCCACAGAGCTTCTCCAGCTCCCATTGTTACCCAACTTGTAAACCAGAAGATATGCTGATGTAGGTGGGTAGGAGCTCCAAGGTATAACGATTAACCAACTGGAAGGCTTGTTTGTGAACAGGTTCTGAAATAAGAGTTGGCAGTGAAACAATGGAGGGGGTGCCTCAGATCATGCAGAGGGGAAAAGTGATTTGCAGCTGCTGACAGAGATGAGCTAAGAAACAAGTAAAAAGCCAATGGCTGACCTTTAGTTCAAAATTTCCAGATTTATAGACTTAAAAGTTTAGAGCCTCATCCAAGCCTCTGGTTCTAATACGTCAGCCTGCAAAAAGTTACCCACAGGGAACTTGTGAAATGGAGAGATTCTCATTTGGGTAAGGCCAGTGGTGCAAGAACCTTGGTTTTGAGAAACACTGATCACAGCACATAGCAGCACACAATCTCTAATTAAAAGGCCAAGATGTCCGAGAAGTAACACCAATGAAATCATTCCCTATAGACAAACTCCTCAGCAGACTCTACCATAACAGTATGAGGACCAAGTTTATCCCCCACCAAGGTTCCTTTCTACAACTAAGAGTTCGAAATAAATTAACATTTAATAATGATTGTACCAATTCTGAGGTGAAAGGAAGAGCACCAGGGATCTCCATGCTAAAAGAAACAGAATTCCCAAGGATGTCCATGCTACACAGAAATCAAATTTCCGCAGTAATGTTTTAGAATTGTGGTCCAAGGGGTCTTTGTAAAGTCTGTATAAAATTAAATGTGTATATTTTTGTATACTACTTTTAATATATTATGTAATCTTTCCAGTTAACGTTTTAGAAAGAACTCCAAAGAGAAAAGTTAATCTACATATTCTCTTATATTTCCTAGATACCAACATTTTCTGGTTTACAGTGATACGCGACAAAGTTATTTATTTGTTTTCTTGGATGCTGGAGACAGACATCTTTATTAAAGATACTACCAAAATTTTGGCAAACATTTCAAAACAGATTTGTAAACATAATGCTTCCCTTTTCAACTGGCAGCACTTTGAAAAGAATATAAGACAACACAACTTGAATCAACATTAGTTCAAAATCCTTTCTTTTTGACCATATAACTTATGTTCCCACATGATAAAACAAGTGATAGTTTAAATCAGCATCAACAGATAAACTCCATGAAATGAAAGTTTGTGCTATTTTGATGAATCACAGTATGTTATGGTTAAATATATCCGCTTTTTAATATTCCTGGCAGCCAGGATGAAAAAAAATCTTTAAATATACATCTCATGTAGGTAATAGCTTCTTTGCATATCTCTCTTCAAAAAATACTTTATAGCAGTATATAAATAGGTTACCTACACATTTAATTTTATAATTTTGCCTCAAAACTATAGATCTGTTTCATTTTTATAACATCAGTTTTTGTCCAACATTTATAAAGCTGACAAACTGTTGAAATGGAAATGCTTTTGTCTTCCGTAATAGAAGTAGCAATTTGACAGGAAAAAAAACCCCTACAGTAACACTCGTCAGTTGTTTAACCTGAGCGTTTGGCCTACTGAGAGTAGCAGCTTTGTCCTTCATGCACGCTTGCATCCACATCACCTCTGCACACACATAGGTCGGGCACATGCTTTCAAATGCCAGTAGGCCACAGTGTGCTTCCCATTGCTCGACTCACAGGGAAGCAGTGCAGCTAATGATTAACCACACTATGTACATGACTAGCAAACACCTTAAGGCAACCATTGCAATGGGGGGTTAACTTGCAGGGTGGATTTAATAGTCTAGATCAAGTCAGCCTATATATACATATGCGTATAAAAATCTATACACATACACAGTCATACAACTCTCTATTTTTAACCCTCCAAAACAATGTTTTAATTTTTTTTTTGTATTTTGTGCAAATTTCTAAATATTCTACCATTTAAGGCAAAGAGTTTGCATTAAGAAAGGTCAGAAAATAGGCTTATGTTTATCCAAAAGCATTTCACCTTACACATTACATTACTGTTTTTTTTTTTTTTTTCTAAACACACACAAGTTTTAAGTGTGGACATTGGATCCCCAATATCTAAAAAATCATTTCTAATGACAAACACAAGTTTTTAAGGAAAAAAAAA
This sequence comes from Heterocephalus glaber, assembly GCF_053883595.1. Taxonomy (NCBI): domain Eukaryota; kingdom Metazoa; phylum Chordata; class Mammalia; order Rodentia; family Bathyergidae; genus Heterocephalus; species Heterocephalus glaber. Next base: position 18,350,470 of record NW_028258312.1, on the reverse strand, counting down.
TGATTTGAAGTATATAAACACTGGATCTCCAATATCTAAAAAATTACTTCTATTAACAAACACAAGTCTTGAGAGGAGAAAAAAAGGACCGGCCAAAGCAGCTTCAAAATGCAGGGGAGCAAGGTAAAATGAAAAAAAAAAAAAAAGGAACTCAAGTTTACTAATACTGAAACTTCCAACAGGCAAAGTTTCATCTTTTTAGGATCTAGAGCAACTCATTTGGAATTTTAAATAAATAAGCTTAAGTTTATTCACATTTTCTGGTCCAAGCAGAGTTTTAGTGCCATGACTCTGCTTGCTGTTGGTCAAATTCACCTATTAGTCTTTTGATGTGAGCCAGCTTGTTATGAAGATACTCGCATCTGTATTTTTCCTCATGGTAATTGGGCCTAGACTGCAGATAAAAAATAAAAGTCAAACAGTGAGGAATTAGCTTGCAGAATTTACCATTCTCAACTACACGTTAGAAAATCAACAGTGATGATACTTACCTGCTTGATCTTCTGATATTCTTGTAAGACTTCTTCATGAACATTCTACAAAATTAAAAATTAGAAATCAGAAGAAAACAAAGGTTTTTTTGGCAATACAGTAGTTAACATGGAGTCAGTCAGCAAGGATGTAGCAAATGTCGATGGTGAGAATGTAACTTGGCACAATCTTTATGAAGGCAATTTGGCAGCAGGTATCAAAATAGCAAATGCAAAATTGACTCAGCAATTCTGCTCATACTACAGATTTACTTTCCCCCGAGTGAAATGATGTACACCTAAGGTTATTCACTGCAGCACAACTTGTAAAGCAAAAGATAGCAAATGATGTCAAGATGTTCAGAAATGTATACAAAGAATAGTAGGAGGCCATTAAAAATGGGGAAGCTTTCTGTACGGTTATAAAAAATTTCTCTGTGATGTATTATATTAGTTGGTGAAAAGAGTAAAGTACAAAATAATAGCCTGATGCCATTTGTTAAAAGAGGAGAAACACATAATGTAAGGATTTTATTACTTTTAAGATGTGCATATCTTTCCATTTTAATGAAGCCAGGACAAAAAATAAGATTATCACAGTTTACATTGCTGGGGTAAAACACAATGATGCATTTTACAATTGAGGAAATCTTAGATTCAAATAAATATAGTACATATGTAAAATTACTTTCATATGTACATAAACACATTTTCGAAACACACTGTAATAAACTTCTCAAAGACTATGCTGGAACCAGTAGTAATGACTGACTCTGGTGGGGCAGGGAGCTGTGGAAAAGAGCTAGCTAGCCTGGATACAGCAGGTACTCAGCATGGATCTAAGCAGTTTATAAATGCTTACTTGTATTTATTACCCACAACAACTCTATGATTATCTATGATTTGTCTCTTTGAGTCAAAGAGGCATTAAATAACTAGCTCAAGGTCACAGAAGTATTACATGATAACTTGGAATCCAACCCACAAAGCATGTCTCCAGAGCCTGCTCCTAACCACTAAGCAATCCTCAGAATTACATTTTAGTTTAAAGACGATCATGTATACCGACAACTGTGTAGGAAAAATAACCTCAAATCACCATCTTGCCAACCTCTTATATCTGCAAATACTCATTCCTGTGGAAAAGTCTGTAGCTATTACCAGTTTTTGCTCCAGGCCCACTAGTAGAAGACCTAAGGAGCCTCTCGGATACAAATGGTCTTGGACTGTTTTTTTCTGTTGTGGGAAAACTCATCCATTCTCTCACATAGGTAAAAACAATGGTAGCGGGCTGGGATGGAGGCCCAGTGCCACCGATGATGTGGAGTGTGTCAGTTATCTGGCTTATCCAAAGAAGGAAACACTCATTTCTCTTCATCTTTTTGCTAAGAACTATGAAAACAATCAGGAGACAGGTCAGGGATCTACTGCTCTTTGAGAGCTACAGTACTGCCATGTATGGCAGAGAAGTAAAGATGGATTAATACTGGTTACAAACCATCAGTGTCTGGAAGGGCTGGAAGCACCTAGTTTTCTTCATCTCAACCCAAAACTCTGTAGTCTTTTGTTCCCTTCCTAGCCTACATCTGTATTGTCTCTATCCTATGTCACAGTGAGGTTTTTAAAAGTAATAATTTAAAAAATCTGCCGGGGATTTAGCTCAGTGGTGCCGCTGCCTGCCTCAAAAGTGCAAGGTCCCAAGTTCGATCCCTGGTACCAAAAAAAAAAAAAAATTTACTTGAAACAACACAGTTGGGGGAAAGTGCCAGACCCGGGATCTGCAGTCTGAGATGAGTTGGCAGTGTAGCCAACTTAAAGTCATCCCAGGATCCACCTTTTTTCCTATTTGTGTTTGGCATACTGCTCAACACACTATACATCATATTACCGTTAAGCAAAGTTTCGCCAACTGTGTTTCTTTATTTTCAAGAACTACATCAAATGTTTCATTTTCTAAACAGCAGAGAGGCTCATCTTCAAGAGACTGGCATTTGGGATGGCTGGGGCTGGGGTGGGCAGGGACAGAAAGAAAGAAACTAACATTTGAGGACAAATGTGTTTACCTGATACTCTTTTGAGCCTGGAGAAAGCCGTTTTCGTTGTGCATCCAGTTTGATAAATCTTCGAGCTACAGTCTCCATTCTGGCGTGCAAAGCCCTGTATTCATCATACTCAGCATTGAAGTCATCCTTGTAATTCTGGCGTTGCTCATAGGAGACAATAGCGATATATTTTCTATTAAGAAGAAAGATAAACGTAGATTAGCTACAGAACAAACTTGATCGCCTGAGTCGGAGATTTAAACCAACTCCCTAGAAACTATATCCCATGGCTATCCCGAGAATTTAACGCTACTCTGCCACTGGTCTGTTGGCCAAGTCACTCCTTCAAAAGACCTTCTAGGTGTAATGGTCACACAGGGACCAAAAGTAAATGTGAAAAAGACATGGTAGCAACAGAATTAACGTGCAACTACATAAAACGAAAATGGAATTTACATAGATTTGGTTTCCTGAACATTTCTTTCTGAAAAACAATTCACTACCACACTGATGGTAGAGGCCAATCCATCTGTCACCAGTCACACAGTCACTGAGTGCTGAAGTCAAAGCCCTCCCTGGACCCACTCCTTTATGATAGGGAGTCTGTCTTTCAGCCTTCCAGTCCTGTAGCAAGCAGAAATCCTCAACAAGGTGCCTCTGGCTTGCTGACCTCTATCCCTTTCCTTACATTTCTGATGAGACAAATATGCAAAATACAAGGGGGATTGTGTATAATTTTTTTAAGTGCAAAACAAAAAGTACACTTCTTTAGTTCTTTTCTAACACTTACATGTCATACTATATGTAGCAGAAAGCCAGCGTTCTAGCATTAGTCTAATATACTTAATAAAATGTACAAATCTATGTTCTCTTCTGGGGTGTGAATACTGCTTGGCAAGTGAAGGGCAGTTTCCCAGCATGTCAGTTTATTCAGTGCTAAGTAAATTAGTATTAGACAATATTATTTATTTGTAGATTTGGGAACTAGGGTATCAGGCCTGGATCTCTGCGCTCTATGCGCCTGTCATGGAATGCAAAATTTCCTTGACTACTGGAGATTCAAAACTCAGATTTCAAGCAGGTGGTGGGACCATCAGGCTGCACCCTTCAGTACACACTCTTCACGGTGGTAACATCCTGGAGTTCAGGCCTTTCCAAGTGGCTTTATGTAATCGGTACCAGTTTTATTTAAATTCCTCTATCACAGACGCCTAGCTTCAAATGTGAGAAGAGTGACGCGGCGAGCAAACTCAGTGTCCTCATTAATATTTTTATTCACGTTGGCACAGACAGCGGGGGGGTTTCCTTTGCTAAGTGTAACGGAGACAGCGGCAGGGTGCTGATTTAGAGCCACCCTGCTGGCGGCTCAGCTGTGAAGGCAACACTGCCCGCCAGGAGGGACGCTGTCCTTCCCAGACACCAGAGGGAGCCCAGAAGGGAAAAAGGTTCCCAGGCATAGGCAGATGCAAACAAGAGGCTAAACCAGTCTTGAAACTTGGACTTCATTTGTTGTACATTTCTCCTGCTTTGTTTTCAAAAGCCATACCCTTAGTATTTTATTTAATAATTTTCTCGGGGAAAAAATACCAAACTGGTCAACGCTTTTGTTGCTGTTTGCTTCTACTGGTATTTGAACAACAAGCATTTCATTATTTTCAACGAAAACTGTAATGGCTTTACAGCTGGTTCGTAATGAGGTAATATCATAAAACCTTAAACAGTCTGGATAACTCACAACCACAAGTAAGAAAAGTATCCTTAAATAAAAATTAATGATATTATGTTTAAGTATGAATGATCCAAAAGCTGATCATTTAGGCTTTCTAGTCTGTCCTTTTGGATTTCTTGTGATGCAATTTAAATTCTGTATTTTTTGAATTTTCTCATCACATTTATTTATATAAGACTCAGTTTTTGGTTAAAATAAATTGCTTTTATCTAAGTACACAGCCCCAGCACTAGAACCATGACAAACATACAGAAATATTCTGAGGCAGATGCAGCAACCACCCTTAGACCAGTACCTAAAAAAAATCCTTTAAATATAGAATTAACTAATTAGGTTGGCAAAACATAGCAACAGCCTCAAATCCATAGGGAAAAGCTTAGATTATTTTTTTAGTCTCCCCACCTGATTTTGTCATATACAAAAAGATATGTCACTATTAAGAAAAGAGGCATTCAAAATCTGTCACAAGAGAAGGTGAACGCAAGTGGCATCTTGTGGGGGCTATGTGAGGGGCTGAGCTGTGAAAGATTTTTAAGGAGAAGTGGATGTCAGTGGAGAGGTGGGCCCCACTCAGCAGGACAGCCAGGGGCAGTCCTGGAAGCCTGGCTGCAGACCAGCGACCGTTCTGGGCCACTTGGAGGTAGCTACTTTGCGTCAAGGTTTTTTTTGATACTGGGGATCGAACTCAGGACCTTACGCTTGCAAGGCAAGGGCAATGTCACTGAGCTAAATCCCCGGCAAGGTTTTCTAAACCATACCCTGTCTCAGATGACAGAGCAGTCAGTGAGATGATGACCAGCATTACGGGTTCCTGCCATCTCCTTCCTCAATAAGTATAATTTCCACACAATGGATTTTCAGTCTAAAATGTTCTGTCCTCTGGAAATAAGCAGGGCCAAACAGCTTAGTTTAACTTTGTTACAAGTTAAAAACGATGGAGATGCCACAACAGGGAAAGTAAAAAGTTCACACAGCACAGATTCTGCTTTCCATTCTACATTCTAACTATTTTGCACATTTGTTCATTTTTAAAAGTATCTGTCTGATGTTTGTTCTTTCACTCTATTTTTCAAGGCCCTTGTGACTTAATTATTTTGTTCTTACAGAAGCCTTTTATTCTGTAGAAAAGCTAGAATTATGTGTCCAACTTATAATTTCTGTGATAACTAGTTGCAAATATGTCTCCATCTTAGTGTTTATCAACTTGTTGTCATAACAAGAAAAATATTAACTGGTACTAAAGTGAAATGATCGAATTTTACTACTGTCTCCCTTAAAATTAATTTTGAGGGCAGAATGCATTTAAGAGAAAAACCAACCGAACTCTACTTTGTATTACTAAGTGCAGAGTTCAAGCACTGTCAGTAGTAAATTATCCCTTTGGGGGGCCCAAGTGAATGGCTATGGTCATTGATAGACTGTCAGCTTTGAAGAGTCAGGTCCCTGAAATCTCCCATAATCAAAAGCTTGGCCTGGCCCTGGAACAAAGAACAGGCTTCTCTATACTTAAAAGCCAATGAACACAGCTCAGAACAGGGAGGCACAACCTGCTCCTGCAGACAGGGGTAGATTTGGGACAGCAGGCTTAATGGCAGCCTTTCAATTGCAGAGGTGGCTCCAGGACTCTATTTCTGGAATTTCTGGCTTTTTTGATTTGCAAATTACGGGAAAAGAATTTGCAAACTTTCCTAAAATTAAACAGTTTTCTCCACTGGCAGGCGGATGAACTTACATCAAATAATCTGGGAGTTCAATTGTTGAAGATGGCTCCATGGAGGCAGTGCAACCCTCTTTAACTCCTATGGAGGGAAAAAAAAATTTCAGAGTGTTTGCCAACCAGTATGGTTATCAAATGCCTGCAATTCTAAAATAGATTAGAACCATCTGGAACACTTTTTCTCAAATTCTATTCTTCCATCTCAATAAGCAACAGTGAGCAAGGAATACAATTGAACACGAACAATAGAGGCCCTCTCACCAGCACCAGCAGAACTGACGCCAGGCATTAAAGCGCCCTGGCTACTGCAGTGTCTGCACAATGAAGGAATTCCATCTTAACCCAAGGTCAATCTGCTATTCTTTCAACAACAGTTGTGGCATCTGCCCAGCAATTCAAAGACTGTGGTGGCAGATGCAGCCACACAATAGGAGATACAAATTTTACATCAACATCTACTTTTTATGGAAGTCAAACAAGGCACATGAGACAATCAAGTCAGGTAACAGACTGCTTTGGTCACTGTATTTTTATTGCCGCCCTTTTTGTGTATGCAGACAGTGGAATTGGGTAGGAAGCTTTCCCATCAGTTAAAATATGGTGTTACTGAATACTGATTTATTTTCCTCTAACCTCTGGTCCTCATAACACTAAACAGATATTTCTTTAAGGCCAAAAAAACAAACAACAAAACAAAACCTCACCACACACAAAAAGAAAAACAGAAACCCCCCTCAAATTCCTATCAGTCATGACTATGCTGTTAAGCTGTATAAATTTGCAATATTGCATTTACAATGCACCATTTCCAAGGGCTATGTTTAGATCTTGCATTAGGGTAATGTTTTTTATCATTTAAAGTAAAGTTAAGCTAGTAACTCAAGCCCTAACTTGCCTACTGGCAAAATATTTATGTCTGCTATAAAATAAATGTAAATATCTGTCCACTTCTTAGTCTAGTATTTTAAATGGCAAAGTACACTGAATAAGTTACATAGACCTGGTGGGCTTACTGTTCACCTGTATACATGTGATTCGGGCTTGGGTACCAGGAAAGGACAATTCTCCCTTTGCCACAGATGGCAGGGAAAAGATAGAGAGCCGGGGTTCTGAAAGATACTCTGCATAAGCTCAAGGAAGGATGCAAAGAGACTAGGTCTCTAAGAACACTCCAAGTTCTGCTGGGGGTCTCAGTCCTCCTGGCAGGAGGCAGGGACTCAGGATCTCCCTGAGGTGGGAAGCGTGGAGAGTGGAATATGTCCAGGAACCTGGCTGATTGATGAGTGTTGAACACAGTTGTACTTCTTCATGGCTTTTCCTGACTTGACAAATTCAAGTACCAGAGTGTTGGAGGGGGAAAAAGCCTATACCTACCTCTTAGGCCATTATATAGTATTACACTGGTCTAAATACTTCAACAGATATGCAACACACCCAATCCAGGGCGACAAAGGCACTGTATGCTAGTATTCTACAACTCCTCCAGGAGATCAATCAGAGCTCCTCTCACATAGCAAAAATGGTCATTAAACTTAAGGTGGTATGGGCATGAGGCAGAAAGTCAACACTCCTTAAAACTCTGTGAAACTCTGCACATTAAGAAACCCCAGTTTCCTGGGGGATTTTGCCTTGGTTATTCTGAATTTAAAATTGGCTGCTATGCTAAATGATGGATTTAGATCTTCTATGTCCTGGCACAAGAGACATTATACTTTAGGGGGTTTTTTGGTGCTGTTGTTAAATAAGGAAAATCTAAATTTGCCATTAGATTTTACAGATTAGTATACCTCAGCTAATCAAAGCAGCCTTTCAGGTGATAACTTTTGTTTAGAGATAAAGAATTATTTTAAACTTCTTTGAGTCTCTAGATATTTGACTTCTAAACTTCTCCCTAAAGCCTTAATTTTCCTAAAACCTAAATTATAAATTTTAATCACAATTGATGTTAGTTTACTAAAAATTGAAAAATCAAGACAAAAAAACTTTAAGCTCTATTAAGCCAATGGCCCACAGCTTTGCAAAAGACAAATTGCTTTCACTGCAAATGAAGGTGACGTTATGTGTCTGCAAATGTAATTTTACTTTATCTATTTTATCAAGAATTTGACATTTCCCCTGTGCTAATATTAATTAAAGCAGAGGTGCCACTGTTTCTTTGAGAAAGAAATGAATATTTCTATAGTTAATTGTGTCTGGTTAAATCAGTTCAAGAATGGCATATAACATTCATACCGAGGTTGCACAGTATCTAACAAATCAGGAAGAGTACACTTCTAAAAGGGAGTCTTTGGAGGATGACAAGGCCATTATCTTATTAACAAATACAGAAATCATGTTTAATAGTTGGCTAGAGAGGGACAACACACAGCAGTAAAATAAAGGAAAAATCTGCTCAAAAGCACAATATTAATGGTTAAACAGGTCATTTGCTTAAAAAACATTACTAATTCTAAGCAGCATAATCTCAAACTCACAATAGTATACACTTCTAGTTCCTTTAAAACAAAAGGTCAGTTTTTTACAGTACCTTCATTGGAATTCAGACTGGAGTTATTCAGCTTGGCAATTTCCTCTTCTCTTTGAATGTCTTCTTCCTTATCCTCAATAGTCTCAAGGTCATGCTTTTTCATTTGGTCCTTTTCCTTGTGTTTTTTAGATTTCTTTTTGGACTTTTTGTGAGACATTGAATGGTTTTCTTCCATAGCCTTTGGACACTTTAGTAGAACTGAACCAGGGGATAATGTTTCCAGAGAAGTCCTAGAGGTATATTTGTCTTGCTGGTCCTCATAGATGCTACCATTTTGACTAAAACTGTCAACAGGCAGGTCTTGAGTCCCCCCGCCTTCTGGAGTGCTAGGGGAATTGGAGTTAGAGTTTACAGTCTGCGGAGGGTTGGAGACAGGCAGGTGCGTCAAAGGCAGCGGTGGAGGAGTGGGGATGGCAGCGGCTGTGGGGTGTGGAGGGAGGCCCGCAGTGGATTTCTCACTGGTGGGATTCAAATGACCATTTAATGTCGGTGGCACTCTACTGGTCAGGTGAGATATGCGAGCTTTTTTATTCATTAAAGGATCAATAAAATCTGAATCCAAAGGCCGTTTCTGAGGGGGGAAAGGAAAAAAAAAAATGAGCCAGTTTGTACCAAAATTTAGTAAATTCAATATATGTATGATTGTTTAAACAACTGAGTAAACTTACTCATACTAACTTTTCTCCAAACTTAAGCAAAAACAAAACAAAACTCTACAATGACCCCAAACCAAACCAAACCAAACCAACAAAAAAAAACCACAAGTAAAATAAATTTTCACGTCTAATTTCAAAAGCAAAATCTGGCAAATATACATCTCTTGGAGGGCTTATTCAGTTCTTTCTGGTCATTCAGTCTCATCCTAAGTTCTTAAGCATTTATGCAATTTACGTGGATTATTGAACACAGGTGCCACCCTCCATCCTGGCCTTTGTTGGCCTAATTCTATTAAATGGGGAGAGAAAGCAACTGGTACCATTTGAGTGAGAGCTGACAAGGCTGGGTGAAAGGCAATATGCCTATACTCATTTAATGTCTAATGTGCTGAAAGGCTGCAGTTATGAATATTTTAGCTGTCACTTATCATTGTATCTGTCTTAGAATGGAAAGTCAAACTTTTCAGAGCAATTTCTTTAAGTATCCCTATCATTGCTGAAATGCTATTGCAATTTTTAAAATAAATTTTTAGATATCTCTTCACCATATTGTAAGGCATTTATATGATCCACTAAAGTAATGTGGACGTACTTTTTAAAAAGAATCATGCTAATATCAGCTCAGTTCAACAATAACAACAGCATTTAAGTTGAAAGGGGATTCAATAGCCAAAAGCATAAAAAATTAAGTCCATATTTATGAATAAATGTACCACTGTGGGTTGTATTTGAGCATAAAGAAAATATTAATCAACCCATGAATTTATTCTCTTTTTAATTCAGCACCATTTGGCACCTGCTATGCAAGTTTTTTCTTTTTTTTACAGTGTAAGCAAATTTATTTAAGATACAGAGGCAAGAAAGTAAAAGATATAAAGGCAAGGAAATAACGTTCTAGCTATCTTGAACTCACCAAGCAGCCCCCGCTGGCCTCAAACTCCCCTGCTATGTAATTTGATCAGAGGAGAAATAGCTTGGCATAAGGTAAGGCTTCTACAGACAAGGCACATGCAAGGATAAAACCTCCCCGATCCCTCACAATAGGTTTCTAACATGTTCTGGCGTGTGAACAGCCTTTTGGCCTGGGCACACTTCCTGTTCTCCACACGTCTGCTTCTCCCCTTTACTTAGGGACAGGGTCCAGGGACAGAGAGCATAGCAGGACATAGCAGGTCTTTCCCACTGTCTGTCCAAAGGACTCAGGACACTGGAAGTCTATCACTCAGGGGGAGCTGGAGCACTGGCCGATCAGCTGAGGAGCAGAACACTCAACTCCAGCACTGCTCAGGAACTCCTTCAATCTTTTGTAGGATGGGCTCATCTCACAGGGGAACTAAACTGGAATAGTCTGATTGAAAGTATTCTGGTTCAGATCCAAGTGGGAAGAGCTCTTGTTGTTTATTTGCTTATTGCAAATATATTTTTCCCTACAAATATTTTTCTAGAATATGTTTCAGATAATATTCCCAGATATAATCTGAGAATTGGATGAAATTGGACAAATCTTCTAGTTAATGACCAAACTGAAAAGTAGGTACTCTTGTAATAAAATGTACACTTTAAAAATGGAAAGCAAGCTGCGCATGGTGGCACATGTCTTTAGTCCCAGAATTCAGGAGGCTGAGTCAAGAAGTTTGCAAGTTCGAGGTATGCCTCAGCTACACAGTACACAGTGAATCTGAAGCTAGCTTGGACTACATAGTGAGGCCCTGTTTCAAGGGCATTAAAAAAAAAGTAAGGTATGCATTAAGTACTCTGACAAGCAGTATGGCTTTATAACTTTATCATATACCTGAGGAGAGGAGGCAGCATCTCTACTAGAACATACGGGAGATTCTGAACGGCTGGTGCCAGCAGAATTCTGAGATGGATTTAGTTTTCTGTAAAGGACACATGTTTCAGATAATTAAAGAGAACTTTAAAATGTTCATGATAGAAAGCTCACCCTTGCTTCTCTTTCCCACGTCAACACTAAAATAACAGTGATTGAAACAATTACTTATTTGCACCATCTTTAAAGAAAAAACGGAACAAAAGAACATACCTAGCAAGCACCAACTCTAATGACCGCCTGTCTGTTTCACTGTAACCCGGCCAGTCTCGCTGAAGCTCCTTAAACACATAATCCTTTAAAGTATAGGACAGATCCTTAGGGTTCAGATTGGCTACCTGGTATGCGGTGTAAAAAGAGAACATTAGATATTTCTGCTAACTATTTAAAACAGGTGATCTTTAGGATGTAGACCGAAAATAATTATACAAATTTGCCTTAAAGAGACTGCTAGTTTTATACATGGCAGACCTTAATAAATGTCATGCAACCTTATTTTGGGAAATTGAAAACATAAAATGTATTTTTTCCCGGAAGATCATTTCACTTGCAAAATTTCCAATCAAATAATAAAGCTATACTAGGAAGAAAAATGGAGGAAAAATTTTTTAAAATCAGTTTTCCCTTGTCAAAAGGATTCAAAACAGTTATATTAGCAAAACCATTATTTACTTCTTGTCATTATCTCCGTAACTTTTGAGTCACAGTAAAAATCCCTGATCATGTGTATTAAGTAGAAAATAAACAATGAACAAATGTTGGGTTATCCTTTCCTTTTAGCTGTCAACAGAAATTGTCTTTATAAATAGCATCAATTCTGATAACCTCTTCTGTCATTTTCTTTTGGATAACCAAGTTCAGGCTCGCTCCTCATAACTGACAGGCCTCCTGAAGAACCACTTATTAGAAGTCCTTGAAATTCCCCCAAACCAACAAACGGAAACATAAACTAAAAAAAAACCCAAATAACTGTTATTAGCCAGACGGTTTATTCCCAAGTATAATCTCTTCCTATCCTGTAAATATAATTCATAGTGTTGAGGTCTATAATCCATTTACCATAAAACAGAAGTAATTTTTAAGGCTAAGAAAAAGATATTTCTGCCTGACATTTAGATTAGGGATGGTCCATTTATTTATTTATTGACTGATTGGTGGTGGGGATCAAACTCGGGACCTTCCGCTTTTGAGGCAGGTGGCAGAACCACTGAGCTAAATCCCCAGCCCAGGGATGGCCCTTTTAATAACTTGACTTCTGTGTTTTTAACAAGTACTATAAAATATAAAATAATTTATGCTTCTCTCACAGTCCAGTGAAGTACTATTCTGATATTAAAGCTGTTATAAAGTAGAAATAGTAGGCTGATTTTTTTGGTACCGGGGGGATTGAACTCGGGTCCTTGCGCTTGCTCAGCAGGTGGCAAAACCACTGAGCTAAATCCCCAGCCCAATAGTAGGCTGATTTTAAAATTCAAATTTGCCAATAAAGTATAGGCTACAAGCAGATTTCTTTAAGTGGGATAAAATAGAACAGTTCTTCAATTTTTGAACACCTCCAACACTACACATTAATACCCCAGCCCATGGCGCTATATGGTGGAGTGCTCAGGGCTTGTCTTCGCCCTGCTGTTTACATTCTATGTCTTTACATTCCATTCAACTCTAAGACTCTGAATGCCCAATCTATATGGGTTCATTCCTCAATGTATTGCTTCAGCTCTAACTGTCCTCTGAATACCAGACCAGACCTCACATGCAATTACCTATTGACCTCTCTCTCCATTTGGATACGTCTAATGAACATCTTCCAAACAGGACGTATGTATCTTATGGAGAGAATTTCCGAACACCATTCTGAACTGCACTTAGGCCCGTTCCTTTTCTATCCCTCCTCACTGAGTGGCTCAGGCTGAAAACCTAGTCATGATCACACAGATTCCATTCTTTCCCTCGCCCTCTCACTACATCAGACCCATAAACACATCTTGTCACAAAATATATCTCCACTCTGATAAACCATCTTCACTGTGCCCACCAGGTTAAGCGACTAACACTTCACACCTGGATTTCTGTAGTGGGCTCATGTAAATAGTTTCTTTCTTCTGTTTTTGCCTCTAAGCTAATCATGCCATAGAAGTTTGGTCTTATTAAAAGTTAAATTAGATTGTAGTATATTCTTACTTAAACTTCTAATGTGATTACCCATCTTACTCACAATCTAAATTCCCTGCCCAAGGCCTGAAAAGGTCCCCTGGAATCTGGCCTTGATCCCTCCTCTACCTTGAATGTACCAAGCCCTCTCATCTTCCAGGCTTCCTGCAAGGCTGACTCATCATCTTCTTGTCGCTTGCTCATCATTTCAGTTAAATTGAACCATCCAAGAAAGGCATTCCCTGAATTCCCCCCTGGAAGCAGTGGCTCTCTCTCCCAGCTCCTCTCCCTTATTCTCCCTGAAACTGTCTCATGAATGTGCTCCAGGGAGGCAGGGATTGTCCGCTGGGGACACTTTGGGATTCCAACACTTACAACAGTGTCCCATGTACTGTAGGTGCAGGCATCTGTCAAATCACAGCAGATGGGTTCTAGGAATCCCATGGATATCAAAATATTCAGTTTCAAGTCTCATATAAAATGGTATAGATTGTAAGTATCGTCCCATATAACTAAATAATTACTAGGTTACTTAGAATACCCAACGTAAATATTACGTAAATAGTTGTGACACTGTATTGTTCAGGGAATAATGGCAAGAAAAACAATGTGTACAAGTTTAGAACAGGTACAATTTTCCCCTCAAATATATTAGGAAATGATAGGAAAAACAATATGTACATATTCAGTACAGATACAATTTTTTCCTAAATATTTCTGATTTGCAGTTGGTTGAATCCACAGATGTGTAGGGCCAAATGTACTTAACAAATTGAAGTAAATGAATGAATGCTGAGCTTGAGCCAAATATCCAAATGTTAAGCTCAAGAACATTATTCAGCTTTATATAGTTGGTTTTTTGACTTAAAAATTTCTTTTTTTCAAGAAAACACTCATTGTAAGAAAAAGGAAGCTTTATAAATATGTAAGTTTAGTGATAAACAGTATTTAACCAAATTTCCTGATGAACATTAACTGTTTTTAAATTTGGGTACAATCTTTCAGCTTTTACTGAGAGCTAACAAGTTACTTTAAAAACCTATTACTTTGAAAAAAAAACCTATTACTTTTATAAATTAAAAAACATAGAGTACTGAAAACTGCTATATAAAGAACAAATCAGCAAATATCGATCGGCATAGGCAAGGCAGGACTTATCATTTAGGCACCCCGTTTGCCCACTAGTTTGTATTGGACGGAATTACCGGCTTTGGATGATTTGTACATTTTTGTACTCGTCTCGTTTTCTCCCTTTCATGCCTGCGTTTGGTCCATTTCACTGAAGCACAGTCATTGGATGTTAGCTGTTACGTATGTTCTAAGGGAACATTTTGGTTTAAGTCAAAGTTCTGAATGTGCCTTTGTTATCTTCCCTGAGAGGATTAAATGAGATTATGCACGTGAACTGGCCAGAGCAGGGCCTGCCTCACAGTACACCCCCCCCAAGTGGTAGACATTATTGGCGCTTGTATGTTTTCACTGGGCTGGTGGTTTTCAGCCCACGCACTTTAGAGTTACTCAAGAGCTTTATACAATGTTGGTGCCCAGGCTCTATCTTTAGACACTTGGATTTAGTTGGTCTAGGGTAGACTTCCAGCACAGGCATCCCCCCCACCGCCCCCATTAAGGTTATTGGTACATTTTCGGCATACAATACAGTTATATTCATCATTGGGATCTTGTACCATTACATGAGTCTCTTGGTTCTTATTTTTTTTCCCCTTCCCTTGCCCTCCCTTCACCCCCTCCACCCTTCCCTATTTGCAAAGACCTTGTTTCCATTTTTTTTCCTCTTCTCATATTTTTTCCTTTCTCTTTTTTCCCTTCCCCTACCCCTCCCAATTCCCCTGCTCTTTTAGACCTTTTCTTCCTGTTACACAATATCAGTTATACATTTTTTAAATTACAATATCAAGATCTAGGCGACATTACCACAGATTTTACAGAATTTAAAAGGATACAGAAAGCATATTACAAAAATCTTTTTTGAAATAAATTTGACAACTTCTAAGAAGTACCTTGGAAGACAAATTAATGAAACGAACTCTGGAGGAAATATAAAATTTGAATAGCACCTATTAAAGAAAGTATATTCCTGGGCCGGGCATTTGGCTCAGTGGTTTTGCTGCCTGCTGCACATGCGCAAGGACCCGGGTTCAATCTCCGGTACCAAAAAAAAAAAAAAAAAAAGAAAGTATATTCCTAGCTTGCAAACCTACCTATATGAAAACAGCAGGCTCATAAACATTTTAACTGATAAATTATACCAAACAATTAAAGCAGAAAAAAGAAGGAACACTTCTCCCCTCATTTTAGGAACTCAACATTAGCACAGGCATTTTTTTAAAAGCTCTCTGGGGTATTCTAATATAATATACAGCCAGGATGAGACTACACTCTAGATTCTACTAAGTGACCAACACTTTAACGACTTTTATGTCTCACTTGCTCAGGGTCAAGAATATTTACATTTTTATAAGTCTTTTTTTTTTTTTCTGGTATTGAGGATCAAACTCAGGACCTTGCACTTGTGAGGCAGGGGTGGCACCACTGAGCTAAATCCCTGGCCCATTTACACTTTTAGATATGTCTGAGTATGCACAGATGCAGTCACAAAGCTACTGCCATCTCTCAGTAGTGGCTTCTTTGGGAACCATCTCTGCCCCTGTCTTCGTGTTGCCTTCTCCATCCTCAAACCAGAAGGTAATTCACAACATTTCTAGAGATGCAGCTACCAAATATTTTGTGGTAAACACCTCCCCTTATCCCATTTTGTTCTCTCTTTCTTTTGGTCTCTTAAAACTGCTACATGACATATGGACTTAAATTGTTTCCAGAAGATATTCAATGGATTTAATAAAGATCCTTGAGACTCACCAACATGTCTAAGAGACTGGCTAACCCTGAACTGGATTTATAACATTGTATTTTATGTTTTAATATAAGAAATAATGAGAATTAGACTGCTAATCTGTAAGCTTATGATTATAAGGTAAACGATCACAGCTAATACTTTGCACCTTCATATCCTATAATGCAGGCAAATGGCTGATCTGGGTTTACCGAGGGGCAGAAAAAAGGCACAGCCATAAGGGCAACGAGGAGTATAAATGCAAGAGACATTCTGTACCACTTAGTAGACAAAAATATTCTGACTTACACCAAATGGAGACCAATATAGAATACATCATACAACTTTATATAAACCAATGAAAAGTAAAGCAATAGTTTAGGTAATTCAAGACTAAGAGCAGACAGCAAAAACTTCTTGCTTTCTTTTTAGTGGAATTTCAGGGCAAAATTTGACCCAAATGAAGACAATGTCTACATTTTAACTAGTTTTTAATTAAATGCATTAAAAGGTGATTTCATTTAATTATTATGAATTCCTTTCATATACCATTAATCATAATGACTGTGAAATCTCTCTGTCTCAGTAATAATAATGACAACAAGAATCCTTGCTAAGTGAACTTCTCAAGATGGGTAAGCAGAAGACTAAGCTGCCCTCACCTGCTGCAGAATCGCTCCCAGGGAGTTCTTGTCTTTCTGATTGACACCATCTCTCTGCAGTCGGGCCAGCAGCTCAGGTTTCTTGTAGGCCTTGAGAGCCAGTAAGTGAATCACTCTGTCCCTATAAGGCCGCTGAGAAACACTGCCGCCGCCATGTGTCTTTCGAATTGTATTGGCAGGGTTCATGGGGGTTGACCTTTTCCTCTCAGGCACTGCATCTGAGACGGCTGGAGGTGCTTTCCGAATCTGCACTCTTTTCCCTAAAGTCCAGGAAATGACACAGTTACACATCTGTGGGTTAAAAAAGCCTCTCAATCTCCACAACTCTGATTAGATGCCTCTTCAATTCTGGAGGAGTAAAGGCCACTTTATTTCAGTTTTTTTTCTTTAAAGAACCATACAATGTATTCTTAACAGATGGCCTAAAATATGAATTGGAAACCTTTGATGGACCCCTTTCTTAGAACAAATATTATAGATGGATTCTGGCCACTTAACTATACATGGATAATAATTAGTGACACAAACTGTAACAGACTAGAAACTTTTAGACTGTAGGTTATTCAATGTTAAATCGAAATAAGGTAATTTCCATGCTCACCTGTGCTATTTACGGAACTTAAATCAGAATATTACATATGCCATTTCTGAAAAGCACACATGAATACAGTGAACATGGTGAAATGTGAAAACTACCTCAGACCTCAAAATAAGAGAATACTCTTGGCAAACCCAGGGTTTTACTTTAATAATTTCAGATTCAGAAGCTGCAAGGAGGGGAATCAATATCCACTAGTACTATTCCTTTTCAACAGGCCATAGCAAACTTTAGGAGTCAAGAAATAAAACCAACCAACCAGCCAACCAACCAACCAACTAGCCAACAAACAAAACAATCTCAGAGGGCCAAACAAATCTTTCCTCTGTGGAACTGGACTACATAGATGAGTTAGAGGAATGGAAAATGGTACAAAGGGGGCCTTTACACCATTTACGCATGGGCTGGTACCATTCATGAAGGTGATTCATTTTCTGCTTGGACTGAACACTGACACTTGGCAAGTGGCTACTTCTGGAGAACGTGTGGGCTGAAGCGACCTGGTTACTGTGTGTGCATGTGTGCGTGTGTGATGCTGGTCACTGAGAGCCCAGTATCAATCGCTGCTGAAGGAAGAAAAAGGAACATGAAATTTATAACACTCTCATTTTATGATTTCAGGTTAGACTCTTTTAGCTCATTTAGTAAACATGAAGGCCAACTCCATGCTTTGTGGTTAAAGTGAGGGAATAACTAGTAGTGACATGTGATATGGGGTGATTACATTAAGAACAGGACTAGCAACTAGAACAATGGGTAACTAAAAGCAACTTCCATGAGCTATGAATCAGCTTACCAGGGCAGCAGCTTTCCTGAGCACTAACTGTGGCCAAGCTGGGTTTCCTGGGCCTGGCCAGAAGGCATATTTGCCTTGTCCTACCATATCCTACCTCAAGTAAGTGAAAAAGGATGAATGTTCTTAGGAAACTGCTACCAGCTGGTTTATTTCTTTACTATTTGTACATAACTAATCACAGGGATCAAATCAAACCACCGTACAGAAAAGGAACTCAACACTAAGTGGACACTGTCTCAGAAGAAGAAAAACTATTAAATTAAGTTACTTAGTTTTAGAGACAGACTTGGATCTGGTTTCTGTATTCTTCATAATGTAGAGACAGCTAGGTCAATGTCTGACGGGAAGGGAACTATTTATTATGCACTAACTATGTGGGGAGGCAGTGTGCTAAGAGCGTCACGCACATCATGTCGCTCAGTCTCACGGCCATGGGAAGAGGTGAACACTGTGCTCATTTCACAGTGGGAAGTCTGGGGCTCGGCGGGCTCTGTGCAGGTGGTACAGTGCTCACTTAGCTCACTTAGGGATGTCCTCGCTTGTACTTCTTTGTGGGAAAGGTTGTGTGAACAAATCCTTCATGTTGTGCTGTTGCTTCTTGTGAAACTGTAAGCTCTGTAAGGAGAGGGCTGAGGCTGCTTTCTCCACCAGCTGAATCTGAATCAGTATTTGATGACTAAGTGAATGACAGCAAAACAGCAAATAAGCAGATTTGCCCACACTGTCAGGCTGCCAAAGCACGAGGACACACTGAAGTCCCCAAAGAGATTTTTTTTTCTTTTTTTGTAGTGCTGGTTATTGAACCCTGCACCTCCAAGATACATCCCCAGCCCAGCCTCTCTTTTTCTTCTTTTCTCTTTCACTGTCAGTCATTTAAAAAAATTACTTTGAGGGCCGGGGATTTAGCTCAGTGGTTCCGCCGCCTGCCTCACAAGCACAAGGACCGGAGTTCAATCCCCGGTATCAAAAAAAAAGAAAAAAAAAATTATTTTGAGACAGATTCTTGCTAAGTTGCCAGGCTGGCCAAAACTTTAGGATTCTTCTGCTCCAGCTTCCTGAGCAGATGGGATTATAGGTGTGCACCACCATGGCCAGCTTAAAGTGAAATTTTAAAAGCAAAACTTCCAATCTACCATTTCTCAGTTGTCACAGGGTTAAGATTTCTATTCTTTGAAAATTTAGTAAAAATTTGTGGGAAAAAAAATAGGGGGTGGTGGTCATAAAAGGTTAGGAAATTCTACATTTGCCAAGTCTTGTAGAAAAGAAAACTGTTTAACTCACCCTTTTCCAGACCAAGCTGACTGGTCATTTAGAATGAATCCAAGCCAGCAAAGCAAACAAATAAAAACAGAAAGTGACAGGACGGGACTGCTGCTGCCTTCCTTCCTGTGTGCTTCTGTGTCATTTCTGCCCCTGGGTCTCAGAAGGGCTCAAGGTCTGTAGTGTTTGCCCTCCTCCCAAGCACCCCAAGGAGTAACCAGATGGGAAACAAATAAGGGAGGCTAACTTTGCCCTTCAGAGGCGAATGCATGTATTTGATAAAAATGAGACTGTTCAGGGAGAGGACAGAGTTGGAGTCTCACCGGAGGTCTAGAGCTAGGTTGCTATATCCCTCAATACACCCACTTCACCTTTTTCCTCATTTTTCTTTTAGACAGCCAGTTATGGCATAGCCCATTTCTTTCCGATCCTTGAAAGAACAATTCAACCACTGTGAGCCACTGAATGTACTCAAAGATCACTTTGCTCACTGATTCCTCATCCTTTTTGTGCCTATTCAACCAAGGAGCCCTCAGCTTTAAGGCAAAACAAGCTACAGGTTGAGAAAACATTAGTGATGTAAATATTTACAGAATTGAGATGCTACAGAAACGAAAAAGTACAGTAGGAATATGTCAGGTTCAAAGTAGGCAGAATGGCTTTATTTTTATTTTTAATATTTGCCTCAGAAAAGCCCTTTTAATAAAGCCGATGGGAAAACCTAATTCTCTTCCCAGGTCCAACTGCTAATCAATTCCCTGGGCTCCTTTATAAGCAGCAGCAATGGTACCAACAGGGCTGGGTAATCTGGGACTACATCGGCATCATTGTTTCATAACAAGGAGTCTACTTCTAGCCCCTCCTTTAACACGAGATGGTAGAAGTATTTATCCCTCAGTCTATTGGCTCTGAGCAAACAATCTGAAAGGCAGATGTTAGAGCAGCCCATCAGGAAGGCAGCAGACTGTAGCTGTCTTCCCGCTTTTTCTGTTTTGTAGAACCTGACCAGAAGCCCTGGCAACACAAACCCAAGGGTTTCTACGACTGGCTTCTCTTAGTTCACTGAAAACAAAGTTTTGTGCTAATATATTTATCTCTTTTTTGTGAGAGAACCTTTTCTATGTTTTTTACTCTGGGTAACTACTTTGAAGATAGCAATATACAGTGTATTAACTCTTTTTATTCTCTTATTATAAAATTTTGTGTTTTTTTTCATAAAACAAAAAAATAAAGCAGGTTAATTAGGTTTATTAAAAAAACAAGAACCATCAGCAGGTTCATGACAATAATGTAGCCTCTGCATGATTAAACACTGCAAAGGAATCCATCTCTACCATTTGGCATTTGTGACCACCTTTCAAAAGGATATATATATATATATATACACACATATCAGACACAAAATGTTAAACTACAAAGGGCTTTAGATATTATCTACTTCAAATCCTCCTCCTTTACTACTGGAAAAAATTAAAAAATTAAGATGGCAAATGATTTGTCCAGTCACTTAAATATATAGCCCATCAAAAATAAGGAGACCAGGGGCAGAAGCTGGGAAAATTGAAAACAGAATCCTAGATATTAGGTTGGTTGGGTTATTTTACATACCTAGATAAATAATGATAAATATTTGCAATGCAATACATTTCATAATTTAGGTAGGAGCCAATGAATAGTCTTAACACTGGGAAACTAGAAAAGTGGAGTGATTTTTC
Source organism: Heterocephalus glaber (assembly GCF_053883595.1). Taxonomy (NCBI): domain Eukaryota; kingdom Metazoa; phylum Chordata; class Mammalia; order Rodentia; family Bathyergidae; genus Heterocephalus; species Heterocephalus glaber. The sequence continues at coordinate 18,329,465 of NW_028258312.1, read as the reverse complement.
TTTTTCCTTAAACAGAGAGAAGTGATAACAATTTGGTAATATTTACCACTGACATAAATGTTACAACCAGAGGTAGAAATGTTACTGAAGAAATGAGAGTAATGTTTTCTAGGCAATGTTCTCTGGCTCCTGCCTAGGTGAGAGGTTTTCTTTTCCCAGCCCACAAGAGGGAAGCAGAAGTCCCTATTCCCTCCGACCTCTAGCCCCCTAGGACAAAGCTTCATCCCTTAAGCTGGGCTGGTGCCCAGTTTAGCTGTCAGAGGCTGGCCTGGCACCACGCTACCACCACAGCACAGTGGGAGGAGCAGCAGTCTCCTCTGCCTTCACCCAGCTGAGTGTTGAAAGAAACCTTGTTCTGCAGGTACCTAAGTTGGCACAGGCGAGGAGTTTTGGTGCCATTGTATATGGTGTAGTCAATTATGAACTACAGGTTTATTTCCTGCTGTTTTAGGAAGAAAACACAACATATTCATGAGGCCAGGCCCATATCATTTGCTATTTTGCTGAGTTCAACAACTTGATATGTAAAATGGAGACGTGTTCATAATTTACTTCATAGAGTAGATTTAGATGAGTAACTTAAAGGGTGATTGACTAACATTTTAAAGAACTGAATGAACCAAATAGTTTTGAGATACTGAAAAAAGAAAGAAGATACAAATAATCTGGCTAGCAGGAAAGAAATACGTAGTAAAGGACTGGTAGTGGGTAAGATAAAAAGATCAAATCAAACATGACATAACAAGGTACAGTGAAAAATCAAAACAACAGAAATTCCAATCAGGATACTAGTCTTCAGAGTTCATCAGACTTTTATTAAGAATTGGGATGTCCAGTTTGGACAGAGGTGAAGAACTGGAGGCAGCCCAGAGGTGAACAATAAAAATAATTAAAGGGTTCGGATACAGGCCATATTAAGAAAAGTTAAAAGGAGCTGGAGTTATGCGCCCCAGAGAATAAAAGGCTAAAGAGGTTAATGACAATATTTAAGCCCAGAGAAGAGCACTGTGCTATGACAGTGAGTCATCAGGTTATGGAGGACAAAACACAGAGGGAAAGGCTGGACAGGACAACTGGGCTGGCAAATGTCACTGCAGGGCTCCAGGGGGAGGACACTCCTTTGAAGGGTGGAGATGGAATTTGGTTCAGATTTAAACTTTGAAAACCTCAAGTTTCCTGTGGCCACTCTCAAAATGCATATAAATTATGCCTATAAGACACCCTGCAAGTTCTTGAATTTCCATACAATTACGAAGTGTATAGCTTGTGGAATTTTAGGCACTGATGTTTGTTGAACGGCATCTGACCCTATCAAAATAAACAAAAGCAGGGTGAAGGGAGGGCAGGGGAATGGGGAAAAAATAAGAGCCGAGATACGTCATGTAAAGGTACAAGATCCCAATGATGAATGTAACCGTATTGTATATCTTAAATGTACCAATAAATTTAATGGAAAACAAAACTTAAAAAAAAATAAACAAAAGCATATCAAAATAGGGGATACACACAGACCATTTGGTGAAAATGCAGATTCAGTAATCAGCGCTGACTTTCAAGCTTTGGAATCAAACTGAGTTTTCAGCTGATTATACTGGAAGGGAAAAATCACTTTGATAGCTTAAGTTTTCTAGTGCTTTGACATGCACATCAAATTATGTCACTGTTTCTAAAATCGAGGTATGGGACAGATAATTCATAGTTTGTGCCTAAGATAGGTGTGGCAGATCTTAGGTATTTTAAAAATAATTTGGGATTTAGCCTACTAGCACAGAAAGCTAATTAAATTACTTATGAGGAGAAAGGAGAAAGAAAGGAAGTTGAAAGTTGTTGTCTCACTCAATAGGAGAGAGGTGAAAAATCTCATTGCTGTAACTTACTAGGCAGGGAACTGGGCCCACTGGGCCCAGACACCTGGGGAAGCCATGAACTGTTGTTAAACCAAACTTAATGTATCTAAGCTAAGCATCAAGTCCCAGGAGCATTGGCTTTGTTCCAAAGAAATACTTATTAAAGGCACTAGTTGAGTTTCTCAAAGCTGAATATATGGTAGTTGGATCAGCAATTGGAAAATACAGATGAAGAATTATACTAAACCTGAAAAGATGTTGATTAAGGGATTTGGTTCTTCAAGAGACTTTTTGTAAGCATTTGAGTTTTCAAATTAATATCCTTTCATCATTTACTGTAGTGACTTGTGTTATAAAACTGACCAGGACCTCAAAGAGCTCCTCCTTGCTTTTGATCTTCTGTCCCTGTGAATAATCACTATACATTGACTCCTCAAAACTGTTCAGGGCACTGCTTATAAAGGAGACTCATCTCGCTGGTCTGATCTTCCTTCACTTCAATCTGATGCACTTTTGAGTGAGCTGATGATAAACATGATGGGAGTGGGGCATGCTCTTAATTAATGGATACATGAGGATGAGCATCATAACTGTGGTACCAAAGAGTCATCATCCTAATGCTTTACTGTACTGCTTTGCCATAAGCACACTGTACACTTTTGCAATAAAAATTCCTTGTGCAAAGAACTTCTGAAAATACAAAATCTGCAATAATAAGGCTATCAGCTCAGAAGTTCAACTAATAGATTTTACTGTAAAAACAGTTCTATGAAAGTGTAAAACAAGAACCACACTGTCTATCATGGAAATTACATCATCCAATGACAAAGAAAACACAACAGTAGCACTGTTACAACCTCAAGTAGTAATGTGAACAGATTCCAGTACTGTAAAATAATAATAGACAACAGAGGATTCGAGATTTAGGGAGGACACAAAACTTTCAAATCTGCTCTTCAATTTACCAGTAGTCTGAAGAGAGTAAGTGAACTTTTGGGTGACCATGTTATGCAAAATGTTCTGAAAACTAATCTCTGTGTTTTTATAAAGTTAACATTACCAGTATTTACCTACAGTGAGCTTGAATTACTCCCATCAAGCATCGGGAGGAAGAAAGACATCTATACAAACCTACATATGGTCCACCGGGTTTGATAACTTTTGTGCTTCGGTTGCGGGATTCCTCCTCTGCCTGGGTCATTCTTTCTCGTGTCATCTGATATGAGTCGTTTGTTGCACACACTGTAATTTTATCTTGGATAAATCCCAGGCAATTGAGCTGGGAGGCTCCAGAGCTATCAATAAGACAGTGGCTTTGTTAGAGATGACCCTTATTTTACATAATAAAGGCAAGCAAGAATTGTATTATCCTAAAATTAGAAGCCCGGATAAGTTTGCCATCCTAAACTAATAACTATTTTAAATGTAAAGATTATTTAAAACATTTAAGTCCCTCTTCTTCATTTCATATCACTTTTTTTTCATATTTTGAATATAATAGGTAACATGAGCTTTCAAGGGTCCAAATCCATGAATTTTTAAAAGCAATCAGTACAGTGAAAACCAGAATTCTAATGGGCATTGTAGTTCAACTTTCACTTAACAGTCAAATATTTTTAAAATTAAAACATGACATGAGAAATGTTTGACATGACAAATGTTTAGAGTGTACTTTCAATTGGCAGCAATGTGCATGCTTTAGAACTGACTGGATGAAACATACTCACCAGAATTCTTCTTCTTCTTTTTTTTAAGGTACTAGTTTTAAGGCTAAAATATTGACAAACATCAGAACATTATTGATCCAAAGTTCCTCCAAATTTGTAGAATTTATAGTTACTACTTTGTTAAATCTCTGTACAGCAAATATTGAAGAAAATATGGTGCAAGTGATTCTTCCAGAAATTTTTTAAAAAACTTATGGAAACAATCATGAATCTTAGCACTGACTTTGATGATGGTATTGTTTGAAAGTAACATCCTAGTATTAGAGGAATCATAACTGGTATTTTTAAAAGAAAATACTATAGCCTTAAAACTAAGTGGAATATAAAAGTAAACTATGATACTACAGCTTTGATCCTTGATTTCCAAACTAAATTGGAAATAACTTCGTTAGGACCCTAAGAAATTAAGGTTACTAAAAAATGTTGTAAATTGCTAGTAGCAGTCTTTACAAATGCTATTTTTTAAAAAATGTGTTCATTCATCTCATAAATATTTATCGGGCAGGACTATACACTAGGCAATAGGATAGGCAGAGTCTGTGACAAAGACTAGACATTCGTATTCCTTCCAGCAAGGAGCTCTTTTTCTAATAAGTGACAAGGAGGAGCAAACTGGGATTTACATCACAGTGTAACAAATGCCAAGGAACAGGGAGGCACCTCTGGCCCCCCAGAAAGGTGCTTCACTTGGACTTTACAGGGCAACTGATGCCTGAGCTGATTAGAAAGATCCCTGGACAAAGGGGAGCAAGGACAAGTGTTCCAGGAGGAAAAACCAACCAGGGCAGGCCCAAGGTGTTTAAGAAGGTTTTCAGTTTGGCCCTAGAGAGCTGGAAAGGACAAGTGCAGAAGAGGTGGAAGAAAAAAATGAGAGGCAGATCACAGGGAGTCACGTTATGGATTTTTGTACTGTGTCCCAAGAAGAGAAAAGAGGCTAAAAGCAGAGAAAACATTTCACTTGTATTATTGCGAGACCAATCTAGATGGAGAACAGATGAGGAAGAAGGGGATGGAAGAGCAAAAGGCGGGAGTCCTGTCAGAAGGCTACTGAAGGGTTATGGGTAGGCAGTGACGGCCTCAACCACAGCGAGGCAGAGGGAATGCAGATTCCAGAGACGGCAGGAAAGTGGATTTGAGACAGGTGGAGAGGAGGAAAGTTGGAAGATTGAGCCCAGGTGCGGATCTGCCGTTCACTGAGACATGAGAAGCAAGGGCGAGTAGGAGGTAGGGCGGAAGAGAGAAACGAGTTCAGTGTTACAGGTGGCGCCTCTGAAGGAACGTGGAGGGAGAGACGGGGTCTCAGCAGAGAATCAACCATGAAGAACGTTAAAATGTGAACGGAGACCATGAGACTAGATAGAAGGGCACAGTGAAAGAGGTAAGAGGGAAGGCAGAAAAACACTGTCACAGAAGCCACTGGGGCAGAGTGCTGCAAGCAGGAGAGAGCAGTCAACAGTGCAATGCTGGCTAGAAGTCTGGCACGGAAAGGACCCTTTAAGCCCCCACTGAATTTAGGGGCAAAGGAGCTCACAGCCTCTTGCGGGAGTGATGTCAGTGGAACAGTGGGGTCTGAAGCCAGACTGTGGGCCAAGAAGTAAGTGGAAGGGTGGTTGTTTTGGTTTTGTTCCCTTTTTTAATGAGACAGACTTGAGTATGTCTGAATGCTAAAAGAAAAACAGTGAGAGAGGACAGGAGGGAGGTTTAACCCTCAGGGAAAGCAGGATGGAGCGGGAAGAAGGGGAGGAAATTACTGCAGTATGGGCAAGGTCTGACAGCCCGAGGTTTGTATTTTAGCACCTCTTCCCATTATTTACAAGGTAATTCATTTAGGGAATAAGCTGAACCTACCACCAATCACGATGAAGTTACTGATTATACCACCCAAGGTCAAGAATCAGATCATTGCATGAAAATAAAACAGTGCTAATCCCATTAAGATGACCACATAATTTTTGTTTCTTTTTAACTTAACCTATAATTGCCCGAATATATGTTAATTTTGCTTTCTATAAATTAACACCTTCTGAACATATTTTTCATATGAATTGAATATATCATGGCGATAGGCCTATGGTCATCTTAATGGGAAGAAAAACTTAAAATTCTTTCAGTTGTGTGCCTTATTCTGTTATCTCTGCCTTCTCTTCTTGCCTTTCTGCCATGGACCATGAGTGCTCGCCCAGTGTCAGCAGTGTCAGGGGCAGCACAGAGGAGCCACGGAGAGGGGCCAGCCCTCAGTACTTTCAGCCCAGGTCAGAAACCTGCACCCTGAAGGAATGAGAACCCCGACTTGCTCTGTCTCTACCCAGGAGCAGAACAAACTCCCCCTACTCAAGGGCCTATTCTTTAATCAGAAACAACAAAAGCAGAGCAAAGGGAAACAAGTGGTTTATTGTTTCCAGAGGATCTAAGTAGATAGGGTTCCGTGGTACCCTTAGAGTGTGTATTCTTGTCTTCCTTTCTCTTTTTTTAATCAGAAGAAATGACTGCTATACAGTGACTAATGTCTAGTTTCCATCCTGCTGTGAAACAGATTTTTGAAAATCGACCTTCAAATAAGGCTTGAGCAGGGAAGCTGAAAGAGGACATGAAAGATGTGTATTTTTTCTCCTCCAAAGGTAACTCTGGGTGTAAGCCTTAAAGACCCTCATTTAAATGCAATGAATAAAATCTTTAAAAAAAAAAAAAACGTTCAAAATGGATCCTCAAAATCACCAAAAACTTCAAAAATTTCTTTAATCGGGAGCCGGGGATTTAGCTCAGTGGTTTTGCCGCCTGCTGTGCAAGTGCAAAGACCCGAGTTCAATCCCCGGTACCAAAAAAAAAAAAAATTTCTTTAATTAAAAAATTCCTTATTATATAAGCAACACATGTTCTGTACTTAATACACCCCCCCCAAAAAGAACCTTGGAATAATATTTGTATTTGTATTCCAGTGACAAATATAATGACTAGTATACAATAGTAGATACTTAATATTTTTCAAATACATGACCTCTGCAATTCAATTCTATAAATATCTGCACAATAATACATATTTAATTAAGTTTTTTTTTTTAAAAAACTGTTAAATAAAACTTTAGCTTTCAGCATACCTTGAAAAGTACTTACCTGGAGAACGTTTGCTGGATGCAGTCAAAGCTGCCCTGAGGGTTGTCTTTGCCCACATTTGACAAATAGAAGTTAAAGTTATGTACCTCGTTGAGGGGATCATTTTTGGGAATTTTGACAAGCTAAAAGAGGGGGAAAGAAACACCTTAAATTACAAATTTGCCAGAAAAGATCTTATGGACTAATTTGACAAGTGAGTCATTTTATAACCTTGATATTTAAATGACCAAATAAATCAAGAAATCTGACAAGCACACCTATATCTCACCCCACTTTTACTTCCATTTTCTACCCTTTAGTGTCACTAATTACTTCTGCTCAGTAATTGGCCTATGAGAGGAGCCCTCTTCATTTCAAATAAGCAAATGATTCCAGTTCACAAGAAAGGGTTATTAGTAAATTTGCTAAACCGTTCTTCCTCCTTCCAGCTAGACAAGTTCTGTCTTTGGCTGATATAATTCTCTACTGACTAGCTTCAGTGTTTAAAAGGTCTTTGAGATACAGGCAATACCCTAATCTTTTGTTCTCTTAATAAAATCACATTTTATCTTAATTCTTACTTCTCTGAGTGTATTTGTGCGGATGAATAACAATAGTACAAGGTTAATGTCCTAATTACATTCACAGGCAAATGCAGCTGTGGCTGTTCTCCTGGCCAAGATTCCTGATTCCTCCTACTGTTTATACAAGACCAGCAGCCTACAGAGAAGCTCTTACAGGTGGGTCCCAGCCTGAGCCCCAGGAAACACTGCAACATGTGTAGTGTTTCCCGTAGTCTTGCTCAAAGTCTAGTTTCCCTCCTAGATAAGAAGCCCCCTCAGTGAAAGGACAGGGTTTCTCTAGATGACCAAGGCCACAGCAGGTACATTTCCATTTCAGTGGTGGGAGCCCAATGAACCTGTGTCAGCAAACTGTAATCTCACTTTGTCAACTGTACCACCCTTCTCAGCACATGGTTTTAGGTGGTAAACATTTCCCCCACCCTCCTTCTCTACTAAATTACTAAAACCGAGCTTGGGGGCTGGAGGGTGGGAAATGAACCATATTTTACAAATCTGCCAACAAACCTTTTTAAAAAATCATTGCCTTGTACTGCTAAAGACCCCTTCTTCTAGAAATCTGTTATTTCTATTATTGGAAGATGAAGAAGCAGAGCTAACTGGCTATAGTGTACACACTCATGAAGGTGCTAGTGAGCACAAACATGTGAGGACACTCTGCAACCTCTGACCTAATCATAATTTGTGACTTGTAGGAAGGACTTGGAGCTGCCATTTCCAACCCCTCAGAAGGTGAAGAAGGGTGAGAAGGGAGAGAGTCTGCAGTATCTGGCACATAGTAGACTTCTAGTAAATACCTGCTGAAGAAATGAATGTACAAGGACAAGAAATAAGTCAAGGAAAAACATCTTTTCAGAGGAGATTCAGAAGATTCGTGTGGTACTTTGAAAGGTCAAATTTCCCCAAAGGTGCTGAGTATTAGAAAATAACCTACAGAGCTTCCCTTATCCATGAATTTAAACCATCTGTGACTCCAGATTGCAAATTAGTACCAATTCCTAGAAAAACAAGTCTCTACATTTATTACCTACTCTATAAATAGCATCTCTTGGGGGTCCTTACAGTTACTCTTTAATTCCCCCAATTTCAAAATGCTGTTACTTGGTGAACAAGTCTTAATTTACTTTGTCTGTAGGTACTCATCAGGTCGTCTTACTGGGTGTATAAATACCACACCTAGTTGGCACACACTGCAACTTCTGAATCCTACAGCAGTGGGGAGAACAGCAGCAAATGGAATGCTTCAGGGGAACACAAAGTCCACGTGCATGCTAGTGTACCAGCATCACTGGTGTCTGCTTTGGTTTTCCTGAGAAGATCAGGGTCCTACTAACAGAGAAGGAATATGCACTATAGCCTAAAGCCCCTCTAAAGGCCAGGAAGGAAAGACACCGGAATGAAATACCCTCCCCAGCCATGACTCCTTTAACTTCCATCTCTCTTCCCTGCTAACCTTCTACCTCAATCTGCAGAACATGGTTGGGGATATTTTCATAGTGTTGAGGTCTTTCTATTTTCTAAGAGTGACTGGAGTCTTTACTCAGGTTCTACAAATATGCATTATTCTTTCACTGAAAACTTAATTACTAAAGTCCTTTAGCTCACATGTCTACTAAGAGCATTATAGGAAAGCTGTTAACCAAACTTTATACTAAGTATAAATTTTTCATTTCTCAGCCTCCAAACCACTCAATCTTCCAAAATTCTTAATTAACATTTATACTTTTTAAGATGAAAGAATTATCTTCTGAAACATCTTTTCATTTCATTTTTTTAACGAACACACATACAATTAGAGTCTTGTCTAAATTCGGAGAGTTCAATCACAAAACATCTTATATGAAGTAATCACTCCTCAACGCATTAGGGATTCTCCTGATGTTTGACACTGGAGACTTTCATATTCTCATATCTTAAAAATCTCTTGAATAGAAAAACCTATAATTACTTTAAAAACAGGATAATGACCAGAATAGGAAAGAATCAGATTAGAAACAAAAATTTTTAAGTATATATAACCCATGTTATGTACCTACTGAAATGTTTTAAAGCTTGTGGTACACATAGACTAGAAAAAATTTTCAACAAAAGGCCACCTCCCCACACATACTTAGGGACATTCCATCGGGGAAGGAGTTACTGGCATCTGCTGGGAGGCCAGAGATGCTTCCTAACACCCTGAAGTCCATGGAATAGTCCCATAAGGAAGACTGCCTGGTCTGATGTGCCAGAAGTTGATGTGCCAAGGTTGAGAATTTTTGAATTAAAGAGACATTGGTCAGTGTCTGAGAAGGGAAATCAGACTTTGCACTTCCCTGACTTCTGAAAGTTAAAAAAATGGAGAGGGGGAAAAATGGTGTCTCTGAAGAAATAAAAGCACTCTTTTTATTTCCAATGAAAGGGGCCATCTTAACTTTATTTCAGATACTTATTCCAGTTCTGTAACTTCCAACCTGAGGAAACTGAAAAGCAGATATGCTAAGTGCACGTGAGCCACAAATGCCTCCAGATTTGTTAAGTATGGTGTGGTGGGGAGGGTCAACTTGATTGGCTTTGGGATCTGCCAAAGCAGCACACTTCTGGGCGTCTCAGCAGGTTATGGAGGCATGGCTCTGGGTCTACGTCTGCCCCCCCCCCCGGCCCCGCCCCACTGTTCCCCAGCCTTACTCCACTACACTCTGCCCTGGGGCCAGATGGCCATAGCCGAGTCTCCTAAAATCATGAGCTCAATTAAACTTATCCTCCTTCATGCTGTTGGTGTCAGGTATTGTGTTTCGGCACTGAGAACGCTGAATATGTAGGGCTCATGTATACTTATTTGCTGTTCAGTTACCTCTGATTGGAAATTACAGGTCTTTTTGTTTTGGGGGTTTTTTTGAGACAGGGTCTCACCATGTAGTTCAGACTAACCTTGAACCTTGAACTATGTAGCCTAAGCTGGCCTTGAACTTGAAGTGATCCTTCTGCCTTCACCTCCTGAGTTCTGGGATTATAAGGCATGCGCTACTATGCCCAGCTATGACTGTAAATTATAAAACTTAAGGCATTAAACTAAAAGTTTCAAGTACATAATGAGTTGTTAAATACTGTACAGACATTCCCACTGACCTGTAGAAAAAAAACTTAAATATTTATAATTGAAATTGAGACATTCCTATCTCACCAAAGAATGTTCTCCCAAAATTGTTTCTAAATCAGACCTCAGAATAGATTTCCTATGGTACTATTCCAGTCTTCAAAAGCTGATCCTAGATGCATCAACATCAGTACATCTTCACCCTACCCTCTGTATTCCATAAATTTGAAGGCTAGTTTGTAACAAATGCTTCATAATCACCTGGAAGAAAGGACTATCCAATCCAGACAAAACTATGGAATAGGCTCCCATATACCACAGGAGCGATACATGCCCAACAGTTCCTCTGAAACACTAGCTTTCTGAAATGGGTCTGGATTACACAAGGGCTCAGACCCACCCCAAATGTTTCTTCAACAGTCTCATATGCTCTGGTCCATGCTGAGATTCCCCCTAGCTTAGGGGTGAAGTCCCTCTCCCCGGCCTGTTCTAATGGTCCTATAAATTTGCTCTTTCTATTAAGCCTCCTGCTTTCCTGCCCTTAGGCCAAAGTATTATACAGACTTATCAGCTATAAAGACAAGTACTACTTGGCATACATATTTTATTCTTGAGGGTTTACATAAGACATGGATACAAGTAAACTTTTAAGCTACTTTATACCTTAAGAATGAAATATTGTTTAAAAAGTATTAAAGATTGTATGATTCCAAATAGTTTCTTACTCAAAGGATATAAAAGGATATAAAAATATATCACCATGTCTGGGCAACTGGTAGATTTCAATTTTCTTTCCAAAAATAAGAAACTAAAAATCAACGGCTTAGGACCACAATCTACAACCCTCCTACCAAACTCTCGCCTGTCTTAGGTAAAAAGCTACAAAGAAAAAGTTTCCAGAAACTTTCAGACATTTATAATTAACACAAACACTGTATACCAAGACGTGTAAGTCAAAGCTTCTAATTATTCTGAGATACGAGCTCAGGCATGTGGCAATGGAATACTGTCTGAAAGGTCATTTCAACATCTAGTCCCAGACCTGCTATTTACATAAGGATCTGGGGCAGAAACGCAATGTGCACTCTGCTGCAACTTTCACACCCTGCATGCTAATATCTGCCTAAAAGTAGTTGGTACTGTACTACAGAGGCTGCCTATCCATAAGTCAAGTACTTTCTGCTCTCAATATTGGATATATGTACTACAAATAGGGCAGTGCTTTTTTCCCATTTATTTAACTCCATTGTTCTTCTGTTGGGTTTCTGGAATCCTAACTACTATATGCTTATGTGTAGATTTTTTTTGATCAAGGCTAGCTGGAGTCCTATATGCCTCACTTATCTGTATATCAAGTTCTTTTCCCCTCCTTGGGAAGTTTTCTGCCATCACTTCTGTGAACAGTCTTTTTATGTCATCTGCACTCTCGCCTCTTTCTTCATTGACTCCAATCAGTCTTATGTTATTCTTCTTTGCATCGTCTAGCAGCTGCTGGATTGATTTCTCGTGTTCCTTTATAATTTTAAAGCAATTTTTCTTTTCCTGGTCACTAATTGCAATCTTTTCTTCTATATCTGAAATTCTATCCTCATATTGGTTCATTCTGCTGCGCAGACTTCAGATGGAGTTTTTAATCTCCTGGAAATCTGTTTGCATCTGTTTTATGGATTCCATTTGTTTCCTATGTTGGGATTCCATTATGTTCCTCAGATCCTCTATTTTTTTTATCTGTGTCCTTTCTACATTTATTAATCATGTCTTACACCATGAGCAAAATCTTTGCTGTTATATTTCTGATTTCATTTTTCCCAGATCCTCTTTATTGCCAGTTCAGAGAGTCCAGGTGGTTGAGTATCAGATTGTTCCATCTCGTTTCCCTTTGGGGTTGCTGTAGGTGATCCAGAAGTCTGTTTTTGAGGCTTGTTTACATGTCTTCTCATTTCCATGGTGGTGGGGGGGGGTGCTTCTGGCACCCGCACAGCTTACCTTCTATGTCCTAGGAGCTTGGGATGGCAGCGGGGGGGCTTCCTTCTGGGTTCTGGGACCGGCTCAGCTTCTCTGCCCTAGGAGCTTGGGATGGTGGTGGGGAAGCTTCCTTCTCCATTGTTCTTTTTTTTGATACCAGGGATCAAACTCAGGACCTTGAGCTTTCGAGGCAGGCGGCAGCACCACTGAGCTAAAGCCTCGGGCCTCCATTGTTCTTTTGTGGATATTACAAATGATTTAAATGGCAGAGCCCTTCTTTGGCAGTAATTCTACGAACATTAATACCCAACCTTTTCTGCCAAGGAGACACTGAGATACTTATGAACCAGCAGTACTATGGTTTGATATGACAATTCCAGGCTTTACAGTGGATGGATAGGGGCAGGAGAGAGAAAATCATCCAGTTTAATTTCTTCATTTTATAAATTAGGGAAAAAGAGGCTCAATGACTTGCTGAAGGTTATATTCATATTTAAAATCACCAATCCCCGGACCTGGAGCATAGCTCAGTGGTAGAGCAATTGCCTAGCATGCATGAGACCCTGTGTTAGATCCCTAGCACAGCAAACAAATAAAACTTTAAATAAAATTGTAATCCCTATACTCCTAACCCCTTACTTTGCTCCATGGGTGTCTAAAGCACTCATTGCCTTGTAACACTTGTATATTATGTTTATGGTTTTTCTTCCCCCACTAGGATATATGCTTTGTCTGTTGTTTTCCTTGAATATGTTGCTAGCATCTCAAATGATGCATGGCACAAAGTAGTCACATATTTGTTGAATGAATAAAAATGTTGATTAATGTCTAAGCCAGCACTAGACCTGAGTGTCTGCTTTCTTTCCCATAGGATTTCCAAAGCATGCTGAAAAGTTTCCTTATGTAAAAAGGACATCCTATCCTCAAATAAATTTGGGAAATGCCAGGTTAAACAAAATGACTTTCTTTGCTGTAGGTTCTTTCAAACTGAATAGTTGTTTACCAATTTGTGTAACCTCAAAACCCACCTCCTCCATCCCTCCAGTATATCTCAGGAAGCTGGTCTTCCTGTTAATATTATTATTATTTTTGGTACCAGGGATTGAACTCAGGACCTTGCACTTGTGAGGCAGGTGCTGGAACCAGAACTAAATCCCCAGCATAATATTATTTGATTATTTGATATACCTGCCTATGTATTATGTAGATAGTACCTCTTAGCTTAGCTACAGATAAAACCTATAGCAAAATTTAAACACTGGAATTCTCTGTTGCTCTCAAATTCTTTTTAGCCTCTTGATGTTTCTGATTTCCTAACAATCTAGAAAATACAGTTTAAGTACAAAAATGCATTTGCATGTACTATTCTAGCTCCATAGTGTAGGGACAGAACAGATAAACTAGAATCAGAACAGAAAATAGAAACCTCAACCTGAAAGTCACAAGTCCATTTTTCAAACTAGAGCTGCAGTCATGGCTTTAGATCAAACCTTACAGGTTTAGGGAAGGAAAAAAACCCTTTCAAATTAGCCTCGGATGCACAAGCTGGTGCTGGGGTGGACTGGCCATGGGAAATAGTCGAGTCCTTGAGAGACTAGTAAGAGCTAAGCATTCTTAATGACTAGGAAGGGTGGGGCAGAGAGATTCCAGAACATACTAGAAACATCTGGAATTTCATAAGATAGATACTTTACTAAGGAGAACAGTACAAATACCAAACTCATCTAACACAAAGAAAAATACTGGCAGTTATCCAAAAAAATTCAGGTCATGTAGCAATTAACAAATAATTCAGGACAAAAGAAGCCCATTTATTTCCTTGCAGTCTCCTTAACAAGATATATTTTAAGGAAGGAAAAAAGATTTTATTCCACAAAAATTAACTGAGTGCTATTGTGCTGGGCGCTGTTTACATTTCTGTGACCTATTACTGAATAAAACTGACAAAGATCCTCACTCTTGTGGCAAATATGTGAAGAAATTCAGGAGGTAGATGATGGTGGCCAGGACCAGAAGAGAAATGGATGGATTTGCAATGTATTGTACAGTTAAAGGCAGGACAATTCCTAGACATAGTCATGTGAAGAATGAATGAGAAAGGATGACTCCAGAGTGCTTTACCTGAAGAATTAGACCATGTGTGTGGCACACGTAAGGACACATGCACGGATACACACATGTGCACAGTATCTTGGATATGATGATGAGCATCTCAGTGTAAGTGAACCCATTAACTAGCTAAGTACACTTCTGAGTTTTAAATATAATTGACCAGTGTTGGTTTCACCAGCTAAAAAGGAACTCCAAACTCAGTTTTGTTATGACTCAAAACTTTAGCTGCATAGCTAAAAATTATTTAGAAGAACCCAGGTGGCTGGGTGTAAACTGGTCGGTAGCTGGGTATTTCCAGGAAAAAGGGGGGATGGCAGTTATGGGCAGGGGAAAGATGCAAATAACAGATACTAGAGATACTGTATCAGGAAAAAGATGTCCCATGAAGCACAAGAGAATGAAAACTTCTGTTTAAAAATGAATGCAAAAGTAAGCCAAATGCTAAAGTAGCTTTTGGAAGAAATGCAAGAGTCATGGAGAGAATCTAAGTTGTTTTTAAAATGTCAGGCTGGACTAAGCACAAGTTCTTTGATGGCAAAAACTAAAACCTCCCATTGAGGGCAGCAATTCTTATCATAAAGCTGTATTTCATTTTTATTTAATTAATCAGTTGCTCCCCAAACTTGAAACACTTCATAGAAATGAACTTGTTACCTAAACCCTAAACTTTCCATTTTCTTTGTTTGTTTGTTTTTCCTCCTGGTACTGGGGATCAAACTCAGGACCTTGCCAGGTGTTTGCCCGGCATTTGCCAGGCAGGCATGGGGCTGTTGAGCTACATCCTTGGCCCAACTTTCCATTTTCTATCTCCCATTTAACATACCACAGATCTACTTACTGGCATCCTGGGGCATCAACCTTGAGTATTCTCTCTCACATTCCCACATCCAAACCATAAATTCTACTGCTTTTTCCTCCTGGAGTATTCCTTAAATGTACTTTCTCATCTCCATCCTCTGCTTTGACTCAGTATCATCATTTGCTGTGGCCAATTGATCCTTCGGCCTCCACTTTGGTCTCTTCTCTATTCACCTGCTGCCCCCTAACCCCTCAGTTTTTATCAAAACTTTTCTCATAAAATGCCAATCTGACCATTCCAACTTCAAGCATAATTTATTTTTACATGTTCCCTACTACATGTTAGTATTCATGGCTTCTGAGTAGGTCATACAAGATTCTTTAGCAACAGACCAGCACTCTTGCTGCTTAACCACTTTACCTGGGCCTAGGGCCCACGCTGTCTTATGTTTCAGAAGCAACGCTGCCACTGCGCACCACAACACACTTGTCTGGGACCCTACTTCAGGTTTTACCTTGAGCTAACTTATCCTTTACTTATGAGGGAGGCCGTGTCCTCCTTCAGGGAGCCTGTCCTTCCCCAGTAAGGTCCCTCTTTGGGGTCGCCATGGGAGCCTCACCTTTACTGCTGCCTTCACTACACTGTACTGAGTACTTAGTGCTGAGTACTTTGGAGGCAATGACCATGGTGTTATATTTGTATATACACAATACATACTGTTGGATTTATCTGAAGAAATTTGTAACTAGGTTAAATTCTCTCAGAAGATACCTTATGCTAGTGATTTATAAAATATTAGGAATGCATTTGAATAGATCACTTGTGAGTCTCTGGAAAACCAGGCCTCCTCACAGCAAGCAAGCAAACAGAAACAAAAGGAGAAGAGGACAAAAAAGCCCACCAAGCTGCTGCTGTGTGGCACAAATCAGAGGGTGAGAGTTTCTGACCTCTCCTGTGGTATGTTTAGCCCCCAAACTTAGGCCACATGGCATTCCAGGTTTGTGAGACTTAAATTTACACTATATACTTTTCTCTTTAAAAAGTATCTCCATTTTATTAAAATGCTCACAGAAAGCCTGGTCTCACCAAATTCCATTTGAAAATATGCCCCAACCTCTTCCAAAGCATTTTATATTTTAAAGAACATTGGGAGACCAGACTAAATAATTCTAAATTTAGTAAGTGGGAAACAGAATTGTTTTTGTTTTACGGTTTATTTTTCTCAGAAACAAAGCCCAAACCTGAATTCTACAAGGAAAATGTCTTAAATGTGACTAGCAAGTTGTAGTCAGTGCCAGTCTCCTCTACTTATTTCCATGGAGTCCTGAGGAAAGTTGTCCTGAGATGCCAGGAGGAGCCATGGCACTGGCGGGCCAGAGCCTGGCAGCTGGCAGGACTTGTATAAACCTAGGGGAGAGGCTGCACTTGACAAATGTGAGTCCTCAAGATCAACCCAGGTTCTGAAAAGTGGGTCAGGCCCTAGATTTTGCCAAACACATGGTTTCTCCTCAATCTAATCAACACCACCATGAAAACTTGTAAGCTCATTAAAGATAAACAATGGTTAAGTCTGAAGAATGTGTCCATATAGATTTGAAAGTATATTTAGCTCTTAATTGTCTATTTTTCAGTGTTGATTACTTTTAAGACTTTAAGGAAAAAAAATTAACCAGAATATTCTTCTGAAAATAAATCTTATGGGGAAACCCACCATGTATTACAAACAGAGGCAGAGCTGCTCTCTTGGAGGAAATGGAAGTGCTGAAGCAGCCACTGTGGATATGCCACAGGATGCCCTGGGGATCAAGGCACTAAGCCATGGGCTACCCTAAGGAAGCAAAAACAGTGACAGACACCCGATATCTAGGGGATATTATTTTACTAATTAAATTGCAGTCACATCTTTTTTTTTGTTTTGGTACCAGGGATCAAACTCGGGTCCTTGCGCTTGCACAGCAGGCAGCGAAACCACTGAGCTAAATCCCCGGCCCCTGCAGTCACATCTTAAACAAAAATTCCAAAAGTGTGTACAAGAACACACTCTTTCGCCTGCCCTTTTTCTTCTTCAGTACTGGAGACTGAACCTGGGTCCTTGCGCGTCCTAAGCAAGCACTCCACTGAGCCACACCCCACGCCTTCATGTGCAATTTTTAAAGGATATGAGTGCCAATCACTTGAAGGATATGAAAGGAAGATAGGAAATGGTGTCCTGCTGACTTGTTCTCTCTCCTTTTCAAATCTTTCATACTGAATCCTTTTCTATTTCCCGTCTTAAGTTGGGCTTCCCTCAATAGTGTGAGAAGAAAAAGTGCAAGCCTTTCTTTTACCACAGATGGAAAGGGAGCAGCCCAAACCAACCAACCAAGTCAGACAATGGGCTCTGGAGCAAGCTGCCCAGTTTCCGCTCTGGCTCTAGACCCTACTGACCAACTGTGCTACCTTGGGCCAGTAGAAATCCCAGTAGTCCTCAGTTTCCTGGCAGCAAAATGTAGCTAGTGACATCACCACTTTGTATGTCTGTTGTGAAGTTCAGAGGTAACTCATCTAAGGGGCTTTGTGTAATGCTCAGCACACGTGTACCCTAAAGTGTTTGCTCTGGGGACACAGAGCTCCCGCTCTGATTTCTAGCTGTTTGATGCAAGTACACACATGCCTTCCTTAGCATAATAACATGTTTGACTTTTAAATTTTCCAGTTCAAGGGTAAATCTTAAATGGGCAAGGGCTGATAACACATTCCCTGTGGAAAGTCAAAAGTTGATTGTACTTATTCCGAATCCTTGGTTTTTACAAAAGTAGGAGGCTACAAAGCCTTCTGTGTCAAAGCTTTGGTGTTGGCGTAAATGGAAGCCAAAGACATTATTTGGGAAAACATTTAAAAATATTAGAATATTGTCCCAAACCCAAATCACACAGAGAGATAAGGTAGAGAAACAAATCAGCCACAACAAGTATCTGTAGAGGGTGAAAAATTACAGATGCCGGCTGCTAACTCTAGAAGGGAAGCAAACACTGCTTCCCAAGTGCCCTATCCATAAAAAAATATGCTGCCTTCAGAGCCCCAGAGAGCCCCACATACTGGCTACCGCACAACAAAGAAACAGAGGAAATAGAATTAAGGGTTCTCTTGGGAACCAGAACTTCTGACTCTCAAGTACTCAATCTTCATATATGCAAACAATTTGTTTTTAAATTTGTGGGCTTTTTTCCTTGTGCTAAAGCTACAGGTAACCCTAAAAATGAATAAAGCCTGTGTATTTTAATTTTTAGAGATCTTTCCCCAAATATCTGCTCTGAAAATACATTCTTTTTTTTTTTTTTGGTACCAGGGATTGAACTCCGGTCCTTGCGCTTGCGCAGCAGGCGGCGAAACCACTGAGCTAAATCCCCGGCCCTGAAAATACATTGTTGTGATAAGGTTAGTTTCACAAAATTTATTTCTATTAGATTTTCACAAGTAAACTTCATTTGCTAATTTTCAAGCCTATAAAGGAAGCAAAACTTTGCTGATTTCATTGCTTATGCACAGCACATCAGAAACTAGAGACCGCATTTGATTTCTCAAAGACTTGGCACATCTGTTATAAATAAGAGGGCCTGTAAACCCTCTTAGATAAATTGATTTATGATTGGAAGAAATGACAAAATTTCTAGGGATGGTATGGAAAGGCTACTGACAAAGCCATCAACCTATCTTTACTGAGAGAAAATGACATGACAAAGAAAGGGCAAATATTTACATATGAATAGTTAAGACAATTACTGTACTTGGATAATTTATATCATGAAACTTTGGCTTTTTTACAGATGGTTGCCAGGGATTCAGCTCAGTGGTTCTGGCGCCTGCCTCGAAAGCGCAAGGTCTCAAGGTTGATCCCCGGTACCAAAATAAGTAAATAAATAAAGATAGTTATTTAATTCTGTTAGGAGGTAGTACCATATACCTAGAGGGCTCCTCTAGGACAGCAGAACGATATGAAGCAGTAAAACATTTTATCCCCTGGCCAGTAAATCACTGCATTGTCACATTAAAAAAAGGGGACAGAACCATGTCACTAGGCTTCATGAGAAATTTGTATGTTCTTTTAAAGACAGGCACCTAAGGTGAAGGAGTAAATTTAAAAACACTAAATTATTAGGATCATAAAACAATATACAGAGAAATGTCAAAACAGCAAAATATGTAAATATATGTAATATAAAAACAGCACAATTGTTTTTTTTACAGAAGTTACGGAAATAGAGTAATTATCTATATTGGGAGAAACATGAATAAGATAAAGAAACGAAAAAGCTCAAAACTATTCCTTCTGGCATTGTCAAGTGAAGAGGGCAAAACAAACATATGATGATACTTCATGATATCTTAAAACACTGCAATATTTTACCCCTGGCAGATATTACTGAGCAAATCACACTGTCAGTTTTTAAGCACTGCCAAATGATTAATCTTGAAAAAAAAAAAAACAACCCAGGCATTTAATATTGGCCAGGGAAAGTACCTTGTGACAGTACTTACCCAGAGCTAGGGAAATAGAAAGCAGCAGCTTTCTGGGGATGAGGAGGGACGGGACGGGATGGATGGATGGATGCACAAATCATGGCAGTTACTGAAAATCTAAAAAGCATTCATATCTTCTGACCTAGTAAATTTTTCATCTAGGAATCTATCCAGAGGAACTCATCAGAGATAGAAACAAGGTTTTATGCACAAGGATGTTCATTGGTACATAGAAAAAACATAAATGGTAGAAGAATGGCTAAATTAGTGATAGTGCATCCTATGCAATTAAATGTTAGGCAGCTACTCAAAATTAACGGTTATTGTAGGAAAATGTTTATGCTACATGCTAAATGGAAAAAAGTATAATATAAAAAAACAACAAATATACCACTGCAATTTTAAAAATGTATACTTGAACATGAAAATGAAGACTAGAAGAAATCCAACAAAACTATTTTCACTGGTAAGTACATTTCTATTATTCATCTGTTTTCTTTTGTTTTGTTTTGTTTTTTCAGTTTTTTTGATAGAGTCTCACTGTATGTAGCCCAGGCTGGCCTTGAACTTGCCATGATCCTCCTACCTCAGCCCCCAAGTGATTTACAAGTGAACACCTCCATACTGGCTTATCTGTATTCTTGTATATACTTTATATAATTCTAAAATGTTCATTTTGCTTTTCAATCTGAAACAAGAGGGTACATAAAAATGTTAGATTTTAGATCATCACCATGACACTTGCCCTTCTTAAATTAATCTCATTTTTGAAAGAAAGTAGAGATCTTTTTACAGTCAGAAATTGTAAAATATAAGACTTTATCCAAAGTTAATCCTCAATTCATAGTTAACCCATGCTTTAAGTTCTCCAAGGAAGAATAGCACACCATTTTCTTTAAAAGCAAGACACAAAACACCAAGCATCCCTAGCAGTTTTCCGCTCTAATCAAATGCAGAACTTTCAGATCACTGTGGAAATACAAGTTTATATCGACTTATTGTTCAGTGGAAATGGAACCCCCCCAAAGGTCTTCCTTCCTAAACTGTGAAGACTGACTTTAATGAATCACCAACAAACATGACCAGACTGAGAAAACTAAAAATTATTCAGATTAGCTGTAAGAAAAGTTTTTAGGCTTGATAAGCATATTATTCCATTCACAAATATGGCCATGACTTATATTCTCACTCTAAAATGTGATATTCCTAACAGAATTTATTGAGAGATTACTGAAGACAACACGCTTTTTAAGTACTAAAGTGTTAAAAAAGACTGCCCTTTTCCTTTGCTGCGTATGTACCAAATCTCTACTGGTATAGACCCAGTTTAGTACTTAATCAGTTCTCTGTTAAATTTTGAGTTTTGTTACTCTAAGCCCTTGAAGAACCTCATTTTTAAAAAAATTCAATCAACTGCCACTTTTCATTTCCCTATTCTATCCTTTCCAGACTGATCTTTTCCTTCTCAGGACACTTCACAATGTCACTTCTCCAGAAGGTCAAGTGTTACTCAAAGGAAAATGGCCTCTCCTCCCACACCCTGGATCACACCAGCAACTCTGCCTGCACCACCTTTCTACTGGGGAGAGATCACAGACAGGGAGAAAACTTTCTTTCTCCGCTGATAGATGACAAAGCAACTCTATCAAGAAGTTGACTAGCAAGATACTTAGCCAGTGTCTAGCTGCAGATAAATCCTCAAGGCCTGCCTTCTCTATTCTCCTTGTCAACCTGTTTTTTAAACCTTTAATATTCAGCTTTCCTCCTAGATTTTTGTCATATTTAAACTTGGCATCTCCAAAAGGTTCTTTTATGTTTATAGAACAATTAGGAAATAGAGCTTACAAATGCTGTTTGGGCATCTATTATTGTATGTTCTGATTTTTCTCAATTGGCCCATAAGGTGACAAATTATATTTAACATGAATGATAGTGAGACAAACTTTAACTCATGTAATATTGGTTCTACAAATAAATACAACTTGAATTATGAAGGCTGAGGACAGATGAACACCTGCAAACTCACCACCTGAGAAACAGCAGTACCAGATCTATCCATCTGCTCCTCTCCTTTCTCTGCTGCCTTCCCTTCCCTACCAGAGGTGACCACTATTATAGCTTTTGTGATTATCATTCCTGTTTTTGTTTTTAATAATTTTATCATATATAAAACCTATACAGTATATTGATTCTGCCTATTAAACTTTATAAAAATAATACTATACCATATATAATCTATCCACTTGGAGTTTCTGATGTCCTTTTCCAGTTACCGCTTTCAGTGTTACAGAGATTTCCACTGAATGAACAAACTTTGGCAAGAGGAGCTTCTTAGTAACAATACTAACAATTTTTATGTAAACCAATTTTCTTCACAGCTAATAAAAACAATTCTTTAAATACAACTTGATACCAGAATTCCTTCTGTAAATCTACCTCTTCTTTTTTCTTACTACTGGACTTCCAGGTATTGCTCAGCCTCAGAAAATATCCTTTGGAGTTGCTTCTTGAGGATCTTTTCCAAATCCCCAATGCTAATGAAGCCCCTTATTCATCTGGATTGAATAAGGTTTGGAATATTATCTGATCACTTCATGTACACCACGACCCAAACAAACATGCCTCCAGTCTCCTGTCTCAACCTGCTTTCATCTATTTCAAATCTTGAGTAATGGCCCCACCATCCAACCAGACCAATCTTTGACTCTTCCCCCTTCATCCTTCTAATACACAAGGAATAACTAAGTCACAACAGCTACTGGAGAAGCATACTAAAATGCATATCTACACTGGATCTTAGCCAAAAGGCCGAGAAGCAATCTAAAATGCCTATCTGACCACAAGGCTCCCCACTGGAAAGTAATGATATTAATTTAGTGGATTGTAACTGGGATCCTTTTGCAGAGAAAGAGAAGAGAATAGAAAATATCGCAGTGCAGTGATGAAGTAACAGTAAATGTTATGCTGTGAAATTTAGGCTTCAGCTATGTGAATGTGCACTCTATATGTATAGAGAGCCACAAACCTACCATAAGAAAACGTGAGGGGAAAACTTTTGAAGTCTAGATTTCTGGACCCCCCTTAGAGAACTCCAGAGATTTTACAGATAAGAAGCACTGATCTCCTTAAGAGAATGAAGACATCTGCCACACCCACTTACCACTTCCTCATATTGTACCTTAGGGCCAAAAAGTCCCTGCCCCTATCAGTCACCTCCTGGTAATCCTTCAAGTCAGCTCAAACATGGGTTCTTCAAACCTTTCTGACCATCACCCTTCCCCTTGCAAGCTGAGGAAGTACTCAAATGTTTATGTGAACATGAGAATGAATAGAAATGCTTATCAAACATTTATTACAGAAAGGTAGGTGCATATAGAGGTGAGGACATGAAGGCAGGCAGATCTGAGTGCAGGCCCCTTCACCGAGAAACACAAATCCAACAATAACACTGAGTAAGCTTCAGCACGCAACATAACTCTGAAGTCATAGTTTATACATCAGAAAATGAGAGTATTTGCTTCATAGCAATGTTGTGAGGATTATATGTCAGAATAATATATGCAAAGTGCTTTGTATATAAAGTTCAATGGTACATGTTGAAAAACAATTAGAGTCTATAAACAAAATAATAATTAATTTTATGCTGCATATTGGAGAAATTATAAGATCTTAGAGTGATTTGAAAGTTCTTAGCCTGACAAAGGTAAATTCATTAGTTGCAAAGCATGTCTAGGGTTTTTAAGGCCTTCAGTCAATAAAATTCTTTTCCTCTAAACTCTGCAAAACAATTTTTTTCCCCCAGGGTTGGGGATTAAATCCAGAGCCTCACTCATGCTATGTAAGCACTCTAGCTCTGAGCTACATCACCAGCCCTAAAACGAATCACTTTTATAAGTAAATGTTTTGGGCCAATTTATAGTAGTTTCAAACTAGAATTCTATTATTCTTTGAGAGAATGAGTGTCCAAGGGTAGTTTATACCTTCAACTAAAATGAAATTTTAAAAAAGTGCATGTGTGTATTATCGAAGTTAGATATATTTTCAATTAGGTATTTTATTAATACCTTAGTAAAATAACATGTGGTTAAAGAGTTGTAATTCAATGTAAATATTAAAATGAATGCTATCTACCTGTGTGAAATACTATAATATTAAAAAAAATTAAAACAGAGCTGCCATTACAAAAGGATGTAATTTTAACATCCTTCTAGTATTAATTACATGCAGAACCAAGAGTACAAAGGTTAGTCAGCAGCCTTTGGAGCAGACTGACTAAACATAACTGTTGGCAAAACCAGCAGGCTAGCCAAACCCAAGGTGGCAGGCAACGAAGTCAGAGGGGAGGCATATCATCTAAGAAGGGTGGCAGCACTGGGGGTTTATTTTTGTCTTTGCTGCTTGTTTGAAGCCGATAGTTATCTTTGCTACCCAGGTACCAAGTCGGGTAGGGAAGGACAGTCTGTGGGAAGCATTTTCGAGGCGGGCTGAAATTGCCTACTAATTTCAAATACCATATAATTTAGTTTTCTAGACTCAATCTTCTCCTTAGCCTCCACAAAGTAAAATAAATAATTAACAACGTATTTCTGAATGCTGTGCTAACTTTAGAGGTTAAAAAAAAAAAAACAAGAGAAACATCCAACCTTGTGTTCTTTGGAATTTAATGACTTTACTACAAGAGTTTTATAGTACCATTCAAGCCTTTAAAGTTACCAGTTAAATGTCATTTAATCTTCAGAAGGTCACCATGCCTTTTTGGACGGCACACATTTAGAGCTTGTTTGGCTGGCTATTCCTTTTTTATTCTTTGGTTTTTTTCCTTAATCATTCTTGAAAAAGTGTGTTTGATTCAGTGTAAAAAATGCATTACTACTTATAGAAAACATTTTATATTTTCTTTAAAAATTCTAAAAATTACGTAAAACGTTTCTAAAGCCTCTTGGATTATTGAGTCAGAAGGTAAGCAATTAAGTTAGAAAGAAGTTTTGAACAATATTGTCATATCTAATAGTAACCTAATTTGGAGCCATACTATGACAATTGCCCTGGGGCAATCAGTCTGCTCTGGATATCAGCCCCAGGGGCTGCAGGGAAATCAGCTATGCAAGGGCTCTACATGCCAGCAGATGTGGCCATTATTTACTGCTGAAAACCATGCTATTTCAGATTTTATCTAAGTCATGCCACAGATGTGTGTGTGTATGTGAGTGTGTGTGTGTGTTTGCAGTGTGCAAAGTTCTTAATAGGCCTTTGGAATTTTATATACCCATTGCCAAGATATAACATTTTGCCTCTACTAAAACCTTTTTAAAAACACTGGTTCGTACCAGAAATACACATGCGCTTTCTTCCTGATAGTCTCTTGTTTCTATAGAAGCTTTGAGTGGAAGGAGGGTTCTAACTAAATCCTTCATATTAATTTTTTCCTGAGTCATTAGTCCTATATGTTTTTCAGACTGAATTCCCTAAGGATAAAGGTCATATCTACCCATCATTTCATACTAAGCACTTAACTTGGCTTCAACACAGGCTGAGAGAATGTTTGGGCAGTGAATAAGAAATATGTAGAGCAATAAATTAACCTATTATAATATTCATTGATTAGGAATGTATTTATTATAGTTTATTGTTTAGATAAGTACATTGTTGATAACTGCATCAGTAACAAATGTCATTATGTAAAAATATTGAGTTAACTTGCTTCCAGCTCTCTTAAAACTGTACAATATAGTGGGAAGAATTTTTCACTGTAGTTACAGCTCTGACTTCATCAACTGTGTCTCTAGACAAGAAACTTTCTTTTTGGTACCAGAGATCAAATTCGGGTCCTTGCGCTTACAAGGTAGGTGGCGAAACCACTGAGCTAAATCCCCGGCCTGTACTTTTATTTTTTTTTAGAAACTTTCAATAGGCTTAAAAACCCAGAGTTTAGCTGGGGATTTAGCTCAGTGGTTCCACTGCCTGCCTTGCAAGCGCAAGGTCCCGAGTTCGATCCCCCATACCAAAAAAAAAAAAAATCCAGAATTTAGTTTTTAAAAATTCACTGAACACACATCTTTGGAAAACATCCACTGCCACATCTTCCGTGTTTGATTAAAATATAGAGACTGAATGAACTATCCCAGTTTTTATAAAGTGAATTTAATAGAGATACAGCTTTTGGAAATTGGGTGCATTATGCCAACACATCCCTCTGAATGTTGTACCTCAAAGAACACCTCAATGTTCTTGACAATGTTCACCCAACTATCTTCTCTGTTCAAACATGCTGGTCTATAGATAGACATTTACAAGCCTAGTAAACCTTTAGTTATGTGTATCTTAGATATGGATTAATACTGTGAAGATAATCAGTTGACTCACTCTTCAGAATCAACAAGGCATTTTTAGATGATGGAGTCAGCCCCTGACATTCATGAGTAATCAGAATCAACTGCTTCCATAGACATTTTATTTTTCTGAATCCAGAAAATGTCTTCAATGACCATTCAATTTCTTGAGTGCCCGCTTCCACTAAGGGAAAGGGGTGGGATGAACTGTGAAAGACATAATTTTTATTTTTACGTTATGAAAGCTGCTGCTCAACTGTGATGATAAAAGTTCAATGATTATAATTCTTTAATAGTATAATGCTACATTTTAATGGTTCAGTCTGAATTTATTCAGAAGTTAGCTTCAAACTAAGGGAACATATTCAAGTAGAAAAGTAAATATGCTTAAAAGCTAACTTGCCAAGACCCAAATTCTGGCCTTCTAAAGACACTGCTAAAGGGGAAAAAAAGTCCTTTAATTAGTGACAAGAAAGTGCATAACCATGTGGTGTTTAGCATAATTCTCATTTTGGAAACAGGACACAATTTGAACACAACACATTCACTTTTAAAAGGATATTTTAACAGTGTTTCAGTTATACTTCAAATAGGCCTACATATGACACTACTGTGATAGTTAAGGTACATTTTCAATCACGTCTGATGTAGAAAGACAACATTTTTTTACTAAGAAAAAGTATCTATCCTTGTGGGAAATCTAAATTTAAACTGTCCAATTTAAAGCCTTGCACATTTCCACATAGGAAAAGTCTATAAGCAGACTTCAAGGTTTCTAAAGCAATCAACATGAGCAATGTTGAACTTTTCATGGCTCTTGAGAAAAACAGAGGCACACTGTATGGAAGACCCCTACATTTATGGCTGTGCATATTCCCTGTGAGTTGTGCCAACCCACTCTCTCCACTGTAAGGACTCTTTGTTTTTACTAAGTCCCAGAGGGCTGGGGAGAGCTCTGCAAAGAGAAGGGGAAGGGCAGATGGAGTGCAGCTGCAGGCTCTAAAACAATGCTGAGTCCATATATTTTGTTCTCAGTTAGAATAATAAAAAGGGTTGGGGGTTGAGGAGTCAGACCTAGAATAAGCAAGGTAGGGTCAAGCATCCTATAGCTCTCAGTCTGCACACAACTACTGCACCAAACCCAATCACCATTCATTCGGGCTAAATGCTTATCTGCTAAAATTCAAACACCCACTAAGGGTTAACACCATCAGTCATTTATAACGAAATTATCTTTAACAGCAGACTATATTCAGGCAAGGGACAGAGTGAGAAGAGCAGTGCAGGCAAACACAAACAGGGGTGAGGGGGGCCCTTGAACACAGGAGTACAGGCAAACTGTAGAGAGATGCAGGTGGACAATTCAGCATACAGGTGGAGGCCCAAGGTATCAAATATAAACTGCTTGGTTTGTAGTGGTGCCAGGGAAAACCACGCTCCTTCAGAGACTGCTAAAACCTGCAAGTGTTTGAATCAAGAGTTTGGAAGTCTGCACATACTGGTTCCTTAAGAGTCCTTCAGACTCACTTGGTGCTGCCTAAGAAACATGTCCTTTACTTGCATTTATTTCCCTTGCTTGGATGTCCCAAACTAGGTAAAAGAGAGAATTGAGGAAGCAGCAGCCATAGAATAAGGTGATAGCTCTATAACTCCTAGTGAAAGAAACGAAGCTCAATCCTTAGTTTCCTCCCCAGCTCTTACGCTGCCTCCCACAAAGTCCCTTGGTGAAATCCATGGGGCCTTGCAGACTAACAGCCTAGGCTTGCCTCTTGAACATTTCTTCAGATATTACTGACACCATTAAAACATGCAGGGAATCTCCAGAAGTCTTAAATAAACAATTGAATTAACTCCTCAAATAAAGATTTGGCATGCACTAAAGACTACCTAAGAAGCTATACAACGAAATTCAGAACACTTGTCTAATTAGGATCCCATTCATGAGCACTCAGTTACTCAGAGGGGGAAAAAGGACTTCATTGTAAAGCTGTCATGTAGAAGCAAAACCCTGACATCCACACAAACATCTCCTTCAAGTTAGCATTACACAACAGATTTAGAAGTACTGTACTCTTAGTCCATAGTGAGTGATGTAATTAATCTGATTCTTGAAATGTATTTAAGTTACAAAGTTTAGAAAGATTACATTCACTTATATTGACATTTTTAAAGGCTATACCTTCAGGGATCATTTCTATAGTTCGTTACTTATATTGACATTTTAAAATTTTGTGACACAGAAATTCACAAATATGTAGATTTACAATAATCAAGAACACATTTCCTTTTCTCTACAGTTCTATAAAACCCATTTACAAGTATACCAATCTCTACTTTAGTTAGCATATAGGCATAGAAATGCATATTAATTTAAGCAAGGAAGCAAAAAAGTCTAATATTAAATATTCGTAATTAAACAATATTGACACTGCTCCTGTACAGTTTATTATCTGTTGTAAATACAATAGATTTGAATAAGTTTACACATACTATTTTGGTGTGTGTGTTGGGGATTGAACCCAGGGCCTCTCACATGCTAAGCACATGCTTGCTCTACCACTGAGCTACACCCACAGTAATCTTGTTCTTTCATACAGCAATAAAAGGGACACAGAAAACTTTATTTGATATCGTAGAAAAGCTCAATTGCTACTACTCTTTCATTTCACAGTCTGTACAATTAAAAAATTAAGTGAACAGACAGTAAACAATAAGCACATAATCATAACTTGCTTGAAATTAGTAATTCTTTGTTTAGTTGTAGCAAATAAAACATTCACATAATTCCTTGATGTTTGAACCTTCAATTAAAAATTTCAAATATGCAATTATCCATGATTTAGAGAATAACATATTGGAAACATAACTATACGTGAATTATTTTTTTAAAAAAATTAAGATAATTCAAGAATTTTGACCAAAGGTGTCATAAGTTAGTCTCAAAGTTTACTCATATATGAATGACTGATTATATTAAAAGGTCAAAATGAAATCAAATTTTAAAAGTTTTGTGGTGTGTGGGAAGAATATTAGACAGTACTTACCCCCTGGAGCCCTTGGAACTGAATTGAAGGTCGGAAAGGAATTAAATTCTATTAAAAGAAACATAAGAAACAAACAGGTAAATCTTAGTTCTGTAACACAGGAGTAAATATTTAAACTTTAAATCTATGTATTTGGTCAGTGCCATAATATGTGAAAATCTCTCTTCATTATATGATTACTGTTGCAGTTTGTTATATTAAGATCCCTTGATGAACTGTTAACAGTTTTTTGAACCATATAACCAAAAGGTATATTTTGGCAGTGTAATTAATCATGTTTTTAAAAATGACTGACACAATTTGCAAAAAAATTCCAATCTATACAAACTCAAGTTTTACATAAAAAATGCCTTGCTTAATTTCCTGACATATTAAAATAGGGGTGGGGAGATAAAAGAGGTAACTAGAGGAACTCTGAAAAATTCAGAAGGATGCTAGAAACATAAAATATAGAGGAATTCTGTGTACTTTTCTATTTTCTCACCTTTTACTGGAGATTAGCTTTCATTTGAATTTGTCAATTTTCTAACAAGATTTTCTCCAGGGAAACATAATTTGTAGAGCAATGTTTCTGCTTTATTATGAACGCTCTCTTCTTTTAATGTAAATATTTGATCACAGAATTGTGAATTTGGGAGAAAAGCTGTGATTGTAAATATTAGCTAGTCTCCAGCATCGTTTTCTGTATTCAAGATTACCATTATGTTTTTCTATGGAGATGCTTGTTTTCTAAATTTGCTAGCAGAAATGCATGGGAAATTAGATTTGAGTAGTTTTTAACAGTAACACATCAGCCTATAAACCCTCATATTCAAATCCAATGAACAGTGAATTCTGGTCTCACCTTCACCCCAAATAAAAATATAAAGGCACTCACAGATCCCTCCGCTTAACCAGAGCACATCACCTATTTCTAGCTACTTTGCACAACTTCTTAGCAGACTTGAGAGTTTATTAATCAAGATTATAATAAACTAAAGAGGAAAAAAAGGGAAAGACAGACTACCTGAATATGAAATCAAGATCTAACATTGTTAATATTAATAACATAAGTATGGCTACATAAGATGGACACATTTTGAAGAAAACATTACAATGGACACTTATTTATTTTATGAAAAAATAAAAAATTTCATAACAATAAGACAATAATAGTTATTACACTATGTATTGTTATCATCAAAGTAGTTACTCAGAGTACAAGACACAGATCAAAAGGATTCTCACAAAGAAGAAAACAGATAATAACAAAATTTTCTTTTCAAGGAACTAAGATAAGCTAAGTAGCATAAATAAAACAAATTAATATATTTATTAAAATATTTCTGAAACATCAGAATATGTAATTTGGGGAAGTATTTGAACTTCTTCCTACTTCCTATTTATTTCTTATTTGCCTCTTTATTTGTATATACATAAACAGTATGCTGTGTTTCTCATACAGGAGAAACCATGTGATATTTAAGCTTGTATGTCTGAGTTATATCACTTAAGATTATGTTCTCAAGGTGTATCCATTTACCTATGAATGCCTCAAGTTTATCTTTCTTTATGACAGCTTTATACTTCACTGTATATAAATACCACATTTTCCTTATCCATTCATCTGTTGACGGACATATACACTGTTTCCAAGGTATATTATAAATTGTGCTGCTATAAACATGGGTATACATGTAACCCTGTAATACGATGATTTAACTCTTTTAGAAAGATATCTAGAAGGGGAATAGCTAGGTCAAAGGTAATTTCTATTTTTTAGTTTTTTTGAGGAATCTCCACCTTGACCTCCATAGTCGTTGTACTAGTTTATACTCTTACCAACAGTATAGAAGTTTGGGGTTTTTTTGAGACACGATCTTGCTATGTAGTTCAGAATGGCCTTGAACTTTCGGGGATCCTCCTGTCTCAGTCTCTCCAGTGCTGGGATTTACAGGTGTGCATCACCACGCTTGGCTACAATGGACAGTTATCACCATTCTACCACATAAAGTGGAAATTCAGCTTTAGATTTATCAACAGAATCAAAATACTAACAGGTGACAAAAATTCATTTTTTGGTGTAAGAGAAATGGGTTTTTGAAAAAGGAAATATAAAAATGTTATTGTTTAAATTTCTAACACCTGACTTTTAGTAGTGATTCATTTAATTTGTAGGTTTTTATGAAAATACAAACTACGGGTTACTTTTCTTTATGGGGGGAAATACCACCCAAAACTACCTCCCATGGCTAAATTTAACTCTTTCTAAAATAATGAAAGCACCCCACAGGAGCCCAGGGAGCCCCTCTTTGTGTGGAAGTAACGTGGCCCATCCCTAAGCTTGCATCTCACAAAAGCCTACAGTGACTGCTCCCTGAAGGGTCCCTTGGATTAGAAACTCTTAAAGGGCTGTCTAACTGACGAGCACTAAACCAACTCCCTCACTTGCCTGGTTCTCCAGGCTCACGCCTCAGTTAATTGATAGTCAATCTCTTTTCACACCCCATATTCCATTAGTCAATGATCTGTCATTAGAGTCACAGAATTCCCAAAGCCGAAGAGGTCTTAGAAATAATATCGCTGATGTCCACCCTTCCACCCCAGTCCTCGTGTTCAATTAATAACTAAGCTGGGACCGGATCCCAGGACTCGATCGTCCTATTGTGCCTTGCTACTTTTCTTGTACTACCTTGTCCTCCACACACATCTGCAATGAGAGATATGAGAATGTGGGGCCTAATCCTTCATGCCAGAGTTCACATTTTAGTTGGGGAAAGCTTGAGAATGATTAAGTACTAGAATCAGTACTACCAGGAAGTGCAGTAGGAATTCTCAAAAAGGAGAGGAGAGTATGAATTAGAAAGATACTGGAAAAGTCAAAGGGTTTATGGAAAAAGGTGGTCTTAAACAGCAGATTAGAAAAAGATGAACTCCAGGGAGAAAGAGCGCCCTGGGGAAAGAAAAAGCATGGAGTGGTGAGCATGAGGTGGTGAGTAGGTCTGTGTCGGGACTGACTTTTCTCCCACTGGAAATGCAGCACCAAGGATGGAAACTGGACCTGCGACTTCTGCCTAAGATAAGCTTTCCTTGTCCTCAAAATTTGTCTGTGTTTTCAGTTTCTGTCTGCTGTAAAATAAAGAGAACTATAACTTTTATACCTCTGGCTGTCTGCTCAGAGGTTTATCACCCAGTGGAATAACCCTGCTTTAACCCCCCGTTACCTGCTCGTTGCTGCTGATCTTTAAGCCTTGCCTCTAATGTGGCAAAACCGGAGCCTCTCCCAATTTTCAGAATAAAGAATGAGCCGCTGAAAGAAGTGTTTGGTGGTGGGGAGGCAGTTCTTTCAGCCGTGTATAAAGAAGATGGAGGGAGAGATTGGGGTGGGAGGGGACTGCGGGGAATGGCACTGAGAGTAGCTCCAGAAGATGCTTTCAAAATACTTTTCAAGTGGTGGTAAAGGCCTAAATTAGAATGGCTGCATCTAGAGCCAACAGGAGATGGTGGATGGT
This sequence comes from Heterocephalus glaber, assembly GCF_053883595.1. Taxonomy (NCBI): domain Eukaryota; kingdom Metazoa; phylum Chordata; class Mammalia; order Rodentia; family Bathyergidae; genus Heterocephalus; species Heterocephalus glaber. The sequence continues at coordinate 18,296,904 of NW_028258312.1, read as the reverse complement.
ACGGACATTTCCAAGGAAGATTAAGGAAGGCTGACAGCTTGAGCATCGGGAACCAAAGAAAAGTGATACTGAGGTGGCTCAGGGGCTACCAGTCATCCACTCAAACCAGTCTATCCCACAACACCTCAAATTAAGCTCTTAGTGTCTTCCTTGAAGGTCCCTGGCCCATTTCAGGCCCTGATCACCAGGCACCTAGATCAAGGCCTTCCTTCAAGTATTTCCACATTGTTCAAACTGCTAGCAGAATCCCTCTTAGACACCACCCAGCATGTCACACAGCCTGCAGTGGGTTCTTTTCCACCATCTACCAAAGCAGGACAAAGCAAACTCCTCCACAGACCTCTACAGCACTTAGGCATCTGACCCCTGTATTAACAGGATAGCTACCAGGAGTAGTAAGCTCTAAAAGCAAGCAGCACTCTAAGCAGGTGTTTCAAGCATTTTAATTTTTTGTTCAAATGTTTTAAAGCCTAATTTCATAGTAAAACAATCATCTCAACTCATAGTATTCTTAAAAATCTTTAAAAAAGCAATTCCATTTTAAAAGATAAAGTAATTATAGGTGGCCAAATATGATATAGCATGCTCAAAAATAATGCTTTACTTTTTAAGTACACTTCTAACAGAAATGAATTTTGGTAGGGCATTGACCTTTGCTTTTTAGCTTTAAAACATACACTCCATGTAGCTTCTCTGAAAATCAAAAATTCTAGGATTTAATGAAACAGTATTTGAGTGATAAGTAAGACAGTGACCTGGTGTCTACATCCAGCCAAGAAACATGACAGACTGCAACCAGTTAGAGAAATGCCTTTTGACAAATGTTTCAAAAATGACAGAGGTGATGGCTTTTAGTCAAGATTCTATTAAACTCTTAGTTTCACTGTTTTTACTCCTTGAATTAAGCCCCGACATGTCTTCTGAAAGATAGACATCTAAAGTACAGACTAGAAGTGTAGACAATACTAAAATGCTCCTAAGTTTACACTATTGATGTATTTATACCATTGCAACAAAAATGTTTTAAGACCAGAGATCTATGTATACTTATTTCTAGGAACTATTCCTCAAAATGTATCAGGACTATAAAAGTAATATATAAGTTACTAAGAAATATTAATCTTACTATGTAATATTACTTCCTGATTATTCCTTTAGAGTGGAACAGAAGGAGAAAAGTTCAGGAGCTAAATAAAATAAAGTTACTTATAAATGTAGACTCTATCTCCTGAATATTTATGTATTGCTTATCCATGTGAGTAAAATGGATCTATAGTTATTTTTACCTTATCAAATGCCTTCTGTTTGTTTTTTGAGACAGTCTTGCTATATAGTCCAGGCCAGCCTTGTGTAGTTCAGGTTGGCCTCAAAGTCACAACCCTCCTGCCTTAGCCTCCCACATGCCAGGATTACAGGTGTGCCCCATCACCGAGCTCACCAGCTTTGCAAATATACAAACATGAGAGACAGCATTCTGCTCCTGGAAAAGAATAGTTTCTCTAAGAAACAGAAATCTTCTGAACTTTAGTCTCTAACATTAGAGATTTACTTGAAATACCTGTAGCTTCCATTCTGAGCCTATCATGGAACTGTGTTAAACTCAAAGTTACTGAGTTTATTTAAAATCCACAAGTATTTATTAAATACTTAGAAGTTACCTGTGCACTTAAGCCATATTATATATAAAACTAAATATAGTACAAAAAAATTGCAAGTCAAATATAATTTTGGCACTTTGCCCGAAACAAACAAACCACTTTCTACAAATGGCAAGGGTTTGGGTGACTGCTTTGAGTGAGATTGTGTAAAGGAACAATTGCAGCTAACCAGTCACCACTGACTGAGGGCTTAAAATATGTCAACCATGATCATTTTTACCTATCATTTCCAGGAATTCTCATAAATGTTCTTGAGGGGAAGATTCTACCGTATTATTCTTATTTCTTGGGTAAGTCCTCAAGAATCACCTGAGGCTACACTGCTAAGGAGTGACATGGGACTAAGACCCTGTAACACTTTAAGAACTGGTATGAATAACCCTTTAGGGAACTCCTCTCTTGTCCACCACTGTATCTTGCTTGTAAAAATGCAACTTTCCCCCATCATTTTAGATAGCTAGCTTTTTCCTTTTCCTCTCTCCAATACATATTTAAAATTTGAAAAATCTTAAACCTAGAGAATGAAGACCTCAAAGTAAAGTCATTCTTTTGGATTTGCACTACAGCTTAAAGAGCATATTAGGCAATTGAAAAATTGTTTTCACATTTTCAGGTAAACAGTAAAAAGTAGGTATGACTTTCCTGAGGTACAACTTGTATGCAATCTATCATCTTTCTTTTTTTAAAAAAGGCACTATGCTACTTTAGAACTTGTGGGTATGGCTTTTTAATTTAAAGAGTCATTTTATTCTTTGTTCATTGTAACATCACCTGATAAAGAATTACATTTTAACCAATGTAGTAAAATAAATATCTAGTCTGGGAAAAAAGAAGAAAGAAAACTGGAGCTAGAGCAGGAAATCAGACAGTTGATCCTGAAAAAAAAGGTCAAATATTTTCAACTCTTCTTAAAAGCTAGTAAATGTACTCAGAATGACACCTGATAGAATTTAGAGATGATACAAAACTACTTTAATAAGTGGTATCTCCTTTTCCTCAAACCTTTCATTAGAAACCAAACAAAGACAATCCCTGGTACCAAAAAAAAAAAAAAAAAAAAGAAACCAAACAGAGTCATTAAGCTTCACAAAACCAAATCTAGTATGCTGCCTTGTCATTCAATCCAACCTTAGATGCAGGAAAAACTCTACAGATTTGGAAGAATAAGATTAAAGAATATACTGTATACCTAAAATGTACCAATAAACTTAATTAAAAAAATAAAGACCTTTGAACCTCCCTCCAAAAAAAGATTAAAGAGTATATGGGGTAGAGAATAATTTCTTTCTAGCTATTATAGCACAGAAAAGAGTGAAATAAAAAAGAAGTTACCCGAACAGTGAGAAGAGGGTAAAAAGCTAATCGATTTAACACAATTCTTGTTTTAAAGGATAGCTTTTGACCTGATTGATGTAGGTCAAATTTTAAAAAATTATTGTCTTAAACATTAGGGCTTCAAACAGTTCTTAAATAAACATGGAAGACAAAAGTCTGGACTGAAAATCCCGCCAAATAGCTACTGTAACCCACACTTTAAGCAGTGCTTGAAGCATAATATCTCCTCATTTTTTCTCAAGAGTTTAATGTTGGCCTTACAACTGTACAATAAGCTTACATTCAAATCTGATCTGAAAAGGCAAAAAAAAAAAAGTTCCAGGAATTGTGTATAAAAGAAAGGTAAAATAAGACTAAATTAGAAGATGAGGATTACTTTCAAAAAACTATGATTTAATAAAATGTAGCATCTAAACCACTTTTTCAAAGAGTGCCACTGCTGGCTCAACACTGGAAAACTCCATGATCGGTGTTTTCAAAGATCATTGCCATGAGCAATGGATTATAGGGAGTGAGAAGGACAGAAATTTGGAGGCCAGCTAAGCATCTGTGGTAGTGATGCTGGACAGTGGCTGGAATGGGAATAATGGTAATGACTGGGGTAGACTCTAAATATTTTTAAGACTGGCAAGACTTGCTGATGGATCCAATATGTCAAGAAAGAACGAGGCAAATCAAAGGTTACTAGTACATTTCTAGACAACTGGAGAGTGCTGCCACTTGCTTAGGTGGGTGTAGGTTTAAAGAGTAAAGTCAAGAGTTGTTATTGGTGTACAGGAATGCTATTGATTTTTGTGTGTTAACCTTGTAACCAGCTACTTGACTGAATTTGGTTATTAAGTCTAGAAGACTTCTGGTGGAGTTCTTGGGGTCTTCTATATAGAGTATTGTCATCTGCAAATAATGACAATTTGACTTCTTCATTTCCTATCTTTATTCCTTTTATTTCTTTCTCTTGTCTAGTTGCTGTGGCTAACGTTTCCAGAACTATATTGAACAAGAGTGGTGATAGTGGACATCCTTGTCTTGTTCCTGATTTTAGTGTGAAGGATTTCAGTTTTTGACCATTTAGTATGATATTGGCTGTTGGTTTTTCATAGATGGCTTCTATCAATGGAAAAATAGGAACAAAATCTTTGTAAATAGGGAAGACTGGAGGGGTTGAAGGGAGGGCTGGGCAAGGGTGAAAAAATAAGAACCAAGAGAGAATATGTAAAGGTGCAAATTTCCAATGATGAATGTCATTATATTGTATACCTAAAATGTACCAATGATTAGAATAATTGATAATGTAAAATAGGAAGAAAAGGTCCAAAGGGGTAGGGGTAGTGGGAGGGGCAGGGGAAAGGAAAGAAGGGAAAGGAAAAATGATGAGAAATGGAAAAAATGGAAATAAAGTCTTTGTAAATAGGGAAGGGTGGAGGGCATGAAGGGAGGGCTAGGAATGGGGAAAAAATAAGAACTAAGATGCATTATGTAAAGGTACAATTCCCAATGAGAAATGTAATTGTGTTGTATACCTACAATGTACCAATAAAATAATTTAATACAAAAAAAAAAGTCAAGAGTTGTTTGGATATGCTAAGTTCAAGATGCCTCTTAAACTTTGATGAGGACAAGATAGGTTGAAAAGCTTTGAGGTGAAGATAAATATTTGAGAATCACTTAACATATAAATGACATTTAAATCCATCACCTAGAGTGAATAAAGAGAAGGGTACTGATATCTCCAACATTCCGAGCAAAACGGTTAGCAAAGGACAAAAGGGTAGGAAGAAAACCAGAAGAATGTTGCTAATATGTATGAAGAAGTGGTCAACAAGGTGGAATCCCACTAAGGTCTGGTAAGGAAGGAAGAGAGAGATGACTGGTGACAGGGCACCTGGTCAGGTGCAATCTCAGGGGTGTGGGAGAAATGGGGCGCTCAGCAGAGGACAGCAGATGAAGACAGACATATCTTCAACATAACCCTTCTCTCCTTCAATGGTCCCCTTGAACACAGACTGCACTGTGTTTATTTTTTTTAACATGTTTACCTGCTTCTACTACATGACAAGTACCTTCTTGATAGCAGGACCAAGCCATGACCTATTCAGCTTTATATCTCTAATGCCTAGTTCTATGCCTGGCACATGTCAGAAGATGAGTAAAAATGTTGGACAAATGAATATTTGGTAGTTGTACTTCTACCTCTTCTTCTTTTAATGAAAAATTCTCAAAATATTCAACTGAGTTTTTCCTACATGGACACCTTTTCCGGTTCCCCGAGGCATCATGGTTTCTAAAGATGGTGCCAAAAGCAATGACACTAATTAAACGAATGTAACCTTAAAATATGCTAACACTTAGGTAAGCTTACTCAGATCCTACGGTCTCTCTGGGACTCTCACAAGAAAGTTCAAGCCTGCTTTCACCCTTGAATAAACTCACTGTTAAGTGGGAAAGTCTTGCTGAGGTTAGCTCCATGGATCACGAGCCATGCGTATGTATAAAAAGAGCTTTATGCATTTGTGATTATTTTGCTTTGTTTTTTATAAGGAACTGTCAAAAAAACCCCAGGAAATTAAAGAATCAAAACACCAAAATGGGGGCCAGAGTTATAGCTCAGTGGTACAGTGTATACTTAGGTTTGATCTTCCAGCACAAAAATAAACGTGTATGTATATATACTATGTTATATATACTATATATAATTATACACACTATATATTATATATATTATAATAGGGTATATATCAGACTGCAACAGAAATGGAGGTAATCCGGAAGAAATGAAAACACTGACCTTCTGAAGGCCTTTAGGAATTATATTATTTCAAAATGATACTTCAAATGTAAATCCAGGCACATGTCATAAAGAGTTAATTATGTTTCAATAATCACTAGGAACAGAAACCACAGGGTTGAATTTCATTTTAAAATCAACTCAGGTGTTCATATTATCTATGCTCTATGATGGCTTTAAATGCAATTTTAGAGGTTAATCAATAAAGGAAATCTAAAAATACAAATAAAATTTTAAAATCCCTGATCAAATCCAATTTTTTCAATTTCAGCATTCCCCAAATCAACAATCTCCAAAACTTCCATAAAATAGTAGAGTTGATATAAGACATAAAAACAATATAGCACTGCTCTAAATATGCTTGCCTCAGACTCCTAAATATACCTCTAAATAGAAAACATTTAACCAAACCTAAATCTCTCAGGGACTAAATAAAAGACTGAGTGAATGTTCACCAAAATGGTACTCATCATCTTTATCAGTGGCTAGAAATTTCAACTCAATCTTCTTCCTTTACAGTCCTGTTAAATTCTACAGATTCAATCAATCTCTCCTGTTCTCTACAGTATACTAGGGTAGACCCCAATCATCTTTGGCCTGGATCACATACTTTTTCCTAACTTGTCTACTTCCTTCCATATTCACATTATAGTCATTCTGCACACCAATACCAGAATAATTTGAAAGCATCTCTCAATTCATTTCACAAATCTATTCAGTATCTCCCCAGTGATGACAGAATAAATGCAGACTACTTAGTAAAGCCATCAATCTACTCTGATCTCCTATTACTCTCTTAAACCCAACTATCTTTCCTGCACTCCAGGTTACATGAAACAAGGTCTTTCTGGTAATTCTCAGACCCTAGCTTTTCTGGGACTGTTCTTTCCTTACCTACAACATTCCCTTTGCTGGAGATATAGTTCCTTGTCCAGTCTCTATTTGCTGACATCTTAATACTAAAACCCTTTAAGTACCAAGGATCTTTTCTAGACTGATAACATAAGATTCCCATTAAGAAGCTCATGCTATTTGTCTAATAATCTAGTCACTATGAAACTAGTAGGCATATAAATGCCTTGACTATATAGGCCAATTCAGTGTGCTAATATGATTCATGAATCTTGAAGAAATTTACAGTTTAAAAGGATTCTCTCTTCTTATATTCTATATTAGATTGCCAGCCAGGAAATACTAGCTAGGTTTGGCTGTTGCTGGCAAAAATTAGCAGAGACCCTTAAATCAGTTCTTCTTGGGAATTTAACATGGCTTTCCAGAGTTCTAATGCAACAACAGAAATTATAAATAGGTAGAGACTTAGGAAAGAAGGGAAGGAGAGAAGAAGAGAGATAGGGAGAGATGGGCGAAAGCAATTCTCCTTGATAAATCTGACCTGCATTAAGTCATGTTTTTCAGCTTTCATTTGGCAGGGGAGACATGAGCATTAACTTATTGTGTTCTACACCAGATCTGCTTTTCTAGATTTTTGCCTCAGTCATAGGAAATGTATGGAGCTACGTATGCAGCAGAGTAAAATGGGGCATTATATTACATGCTGTTTTTATTGTAAAACCCCTCATCTTAAATGCAGAAATGCCTATAATATCACATTTTAGGGATGTCTTCTCAAACACTTCAAATACACTTGACCCTCACTAGCTGGACTCTGGTGCCAGCTACTGAGACTCTTTGTGCCAGAGAAAAAGGATCACTGCAAATTGTTAAAAACGATCCAACACTGGTTCAGTGGAAATTCTCATTTTTTCCTCCTTTGCTAGCTTTATCACAAATTATCTACCAAGTCCTGGGAGCACAGCTTCCATAATTTTTTAAAAGTGCAAATAGAGCAAATGAAAGGGTGAATCTGGTGACAGTCCTTGGTAAGCTTTCCTGGAAATCATTCCAAGAATTCTACACTCCTTTCCTTTCAAATCCTTTTCTTGAACATGTTCCAGTCCTTCACATATGTTCTTTCTTTCTCCTCCCAATTCTGATGCCAAGGTTCCCTGTCTATCTTTTTAGGCAATCTGGCTACTACTTTTCTCAGGGAGAAGCACCCTGCTTTGTATTGAGCAACAAATGAAGCACATGAATAAACTTTTCAAACACTCCATCACAGGGCACAGACTTGGCTTTCTCTGATTAAGTTAAAAGTCGGTGATGTTAACTTACTTATATTAAACTGGGCTACATTTTTGAAGTGGAACAAATGGAATCTGCCACAGCAAACCTCATTGTTTCACTTAATAAATGTGTCTGCCAGTAAGGGCAGCACTATGCTAGCAGGTCTGGATGCTGAAGCCACGGCTTATGTAGTACACAGGCTTCTGCGTTTATAAGGGAGACTCTTGAAAACACCAATAAACTGTTTGAGGTCACAAAGAAAAAGAGAAGGGGGCTGGGGATTTAGCCTAGTGGTGCCGTCACCTGCCTCGCAAGTGCAAGGTCCCCAGTTCGATCCCTGGTACCAAAAAAAAAAAAAGAAAACAAGAAAGAGGAAGCCAGGGATGAGATTTTTCTGCATCTTAAAGCACGAGTTAAAAGCTGAAAAGTTCACCTCATAGAAAGGCTAAGGTGGGGAAATTGCCTACCCCATGATCTGTGCAAGCAGAGATTAAAAAACTAAAAACAAGTAACACATTAAAAGGTGATATTATGAAGGACAATAACTTTGGGGGGTTAAATAATATTTATGCTTTGACTGGAAATAGTATTTGTTAATTCAGGGAGACTGAGTTCTTCTTGAAGTATTAAAGTATATTTGTACAAATTTTGAAAGCAGTAACATTTTCCTAAATGGTACTAACCAAGGCAGGAAAATTTATTTCAAACCAAGAGAGTTGACACGAGAATATATTAACAGAATCCTATTCTGATCTCAGGTATAGAGAAGTAACTTGAATACTCATTCATACAAAGTACTTTTTAGGTAATAGTTAAGTATAATAATTGAGCCATCATCTTTGAAACTCTAAGCAAACATTTTTTAGAAACCAAGCTGACAGGCTAGGCAATGTTCAAATCTAAAAACAATATTTTGGTAACATTTTTGTTTCATAAATGTATTATTCAAATGTCAAAAGAAAGCCAGCTACATTACTGGGGGAAATCAGCCAAAATATATTACAAAATGTTGCATTTTTGGGCCGGAGATGTAGCTCAGTGGTTCTGGTGCCTGCCTTGCAAACAGAAGGACCTGAGTTCGATCCCCGGTACCAAAAAAAAAAAAAAAAAATTTGTATTTTCATTTTAAATGTAATTTCACATTTGGAAGAAATATATATTTATAGTAACACATGCGCATTTGAAATAAGTAGGGCTTATGCAGACCACACACTCATAGATACCATTTTAAATGAAATTAAAGTTGTAATTTGTGACTTTACTGACTTATTCTTTCATTCAAAAATCATCTATCTACATTTGAAAAAAGCTTGATATGCTAGGTATTTGTAATAGCATATTTAAATTTTTCTGGAAACCATCAAAATATCTTTCCAGTCAAAACCGTACATATAATCAATTTGAAACCATCTCCATATTCAAAGTGACTAGAAATCAACTTTTAGAAGATGTTCCAGCCATCGTTCCTGTCCTGTGTTTACACTGTCCCCTTACCCATTTAGAAAAGCTCCCAAGAGCTCTCTAAAAGTAGAAAACTTGAATAATAAAGGTAAATCAAGTTTGTCTTTTCAAACAGTGAGGAACAGTGTTCTGAGAAAACCAAGATCTCTGTATTTTCAAAGATTCTGTTTCTGTGAACCCTAATAACTTAGTATTTTTGTTCAGTTATATCTAAAGAATTTAAAGAACTTCTCGATTCACTTTAAATCACAGCTTCCCAAAATCTTAAATTTACTTCTCTGAAACCTTAGGTCAAGTGGGTAATGTAAAGGTGTGAATCAACTGGACAAAATCATATGTACAGAAAAGAACTCTCTGATGCTTGGTGTGGCAAATTAACCTGTTGCAATTTCTGGCCCTGACAAAGTCATTAGAAGAGAAGGAGTAATAGTCATCACTCTGCACAGGCTGTTTGTCATCCAGCATCCAACACCCTCCTGTATATTCAAAGGTGGGAGCAGTTCTTTGTCAATTTTTTTCCCTTACAGAGAACAAGCTTAACCATCTAAAATCTTTTCTGTTATCCAACTCATGCCAACATATTTCCAAACAGTAGCTACAATTTCAGGTCATGAACCCTATTTCTGACAAAGATGGAAAGTGAAAAAGGCCGAATAGATATCCTTCCAGGGGAAGATGAAAGCTCAGTCAGATGCCTACTGCTGATAACTGTTATTCTGCCCGGGGCGGGGGAGCCCCGCCCTGGCTAAGAGGGGAGGAGAGGCAATGGGAGCGCATATGGAGAGGCTCAGTTGAAGACTCCAGAGATACTGCAGTAAGTACCAACAGCACTTAGTCCGGCATTTCTTCAGCTTCTTCCCACTTTTCAACCCACTGGCCTTGACATTTTTACCCCAATTCCAGCTGGCTTTCCAAGCCCCATAAAAAAATGTTTCTGAACTGAAGTGACAGAAGCTAGTTAAGGCAGAAAGAAGATAATGTCCAACAGCATATGTCAAGTCAGCGTATTCAATCTCCTCTCCAAGTTGCAGCATGTCACTGCTTCTACCTCCAGTTTTTCAGGAGAAAGGGAATTCGGAAACTAACTCAATCTATGGGGCTTCACACTTAGAAAGGTGGATGGATTTAGAAATTAAGTCTTCTCCATTTCCCTTTCTGCCTCTGTATAATTGACCAGATCCTTTAATATGCATGTCCAGAGATGGAAAAAGTCAGTAACGATATTAATAGTCAATAGAAGCAGTTAAGAGCAAACAAAGCCATTAATTTCAGTAATTTTAATAAATTTCTTTTTTAAAAAATCAAGAAATAAGAGGTGAGTTGAGAAAGAATTTCTGATGTCTTGTCTCCTGGAAGACACTGGTATATAAGTGTAGGGTTTTCCCACACATGAAAATATTAGCGTACAGGAGGCAGAAATGAAGGCCACACAGAGAGGAAAACAAGCTGTGCTCCCTTCCTGGGATTCAGTGGTTCCCCAGATCAGTGTGTGTGTCTGTGTGTGTGTGTCTCTCACTTTACTCACCCTGGGCTTTACCATCTCCCTTCCCTACCTGGGCTTCTTCACCCTGCCCCTTCCCCACCGAGGATTGCACTGTTCAGCTGCACAGTTTGCCTGCTGTTTCCTAAGGTGGGTACGTGGCTGACCCACTGCCGCGAGAGGTCCTCTCTCCACCCACTGTGTGCCAGTCTTTCTCTGCTCCTAGGCCTGTTTCTTTCTGGGAGCTGACCTTTTCCTCTCCAGACCTGTGTGTGTTTCTTTTTCCATCTCCTGCCCTACCTTCTTCCCACAATCATTCCTTCCCACGCCCTTCCCTCGGAATGGGCAAGCTTATCTCTCCATCTCGAAGGACTTAGTTTCTCTCCTCCGCCTACCTGCCTGCCTTCCCGTGCCTGGCGCTCCCCATACGGGCCTCCCATTCCATGCTGGTGCTGGTCTCTCTGCTGCAGGTGTACCGGTGCAGGAGCAGCTACTGGCACACGTGCGGTTTTCTATGTCTTTTATCTCCCTGGATCTTTATTGCCGGTATACATTGAAATACCAGCCATACTTGAGGCTCTTTTCCCTTGGGATTTCACTGTGGGTAGTAAGGTATTCTCTCCTTACACATGCACTCCTCCCTGTTGTTTTCCCCACAACCCCGTAGGAAGCCTCGGTTTTTCAACATAGCGCCTTCGGTGGGTGACACATGCATCCTGGTATTTACATTGTCTGTGCAATTCTTTGAGTGTCCTCCTGAGTATGCTCACCTCTGAATCTCTCCTACTGGATCAGACCTATCTCGTGGGTTCATATAGTTCCCGAGGGGTGCGGAGCTGCGAGCCTCCCGTGTGCACGCGTGTGGAGGGGCCGCTCTAAGCTCAGCTGGCTCAGGTTCACACTAGCAGCGCTGCCTGGGACTCGGTCTTCTCCCTGTGCATTTAAAGTGCCTGACACTAGTGGGAGCTCAACAGATGTTAATTCTTTTCTCCACTTTTATCTGAATTAAGTACGCGAGGCTGTGTCTGGCTGTCCCTCGGTCCCTGGCTTTATGAAATCTATTGAAGTGTGTTCCCTGGTATGGACTGGGCTATTTGTCACAAGGACGCCTCGCTGGTTTCCTCTCCCCTCATCTAGACGGTCTTCGGTCCTCTCGGAGTAGTTTTACCGTCCCCATACGGTACAGCCTTTCCCATGCAATGTGCCCAGTTGCTCTCAGGCTACTGTGTACCCCTGTTGTCAGCGTTTCTTCTTGGTACTCCACCATCTCTCACTTTTTATCACCGGGAAAGCGTTCCCGGATTCGTGCTCCGGCTGCGGCGTCTTTGTGTGTGCGCCTCTCCCGCACTCGGGCTGTGTGTCCACGGGAGAGCCCCGGGGCGCGGGTTAGAGGCGGGAGTCTGGCGGGGCGGGGGCGAGAACTCAGTGTACGACCTTCCCACCTTCAGGATCGCTCCTAGCCGGTGAATCCCACAGTCAGCCCCGGACGCGGTGCGTCCTTTGGGTACCCTGCGTTTCCGCCAATTTCCTTCCCCGGAAAACCCTCACTAGGTGTGCGCGAGTCCTCGGGTGTCTCCGGGAGCGCACGTCGCCTGTGCCCCGCGTCCCAGGGTCTGCAAGGTGCGTCCCCTCCCTCCTCGAGCTCCGAGCGCCGCGTTCCTGCCTCGGCGAGCACACGGGCTTCGCTCGCCCGCCCGCCCGTCAGCGAAGCGCCTGCGTCCCCAAGTTCCCGGGAGCACAAGTTGCGCCCCGGCCCCCAGGCACGGCGCCGGTGTCCGGGTCCCTGAGGGTCCCTGATGCCCACAGACGCGCCGACAGCCGGCGCCGCCCAGTTCTTTACTGGTAGGCGGCGCGGTCGCCCCACTCCCCGGCCCGGGGCCTCTCTCTCTCCGGGGAACCGGGCGAGCCGGGAAACCCGCGGACGCCGTCGGAAAGTCCCGCAGCGCCCGCGCCGCCGCCCGGGCCGCGGCTGCCCCGGCCCCGCCGCCAGGGGCCGCGCGTCCTCGAGTCGCCCTCCGCCCTCCGCCCCCAACGCCGCGGCATCCGCGCCCCTGCCGGGCTCCGCGGGCGCCGCGCCGGGCCTCTCCTCCCCGAGCGCGGCCGGCCGCCCCGCCTCACCTTGTGGCTCTGGTAAGTCTCGAGCGCCCGGATCGCCGTCTCGGTGAGCTTCACATGCAGCACGGTGATGTTGTCATGCCCCAGCCGCCCGCAGGACAGTCCGTAGCGCTGCTCCTCCCGCAGGCCCGCCGTCCCCCCCGCCGCCATCTTAAACTCCCCGGGGTGCCACCGCCGACGCCGCTCGGGCTCTAGCGTCCACTGCGGCCGCGGCTGCTCGGACTTCTGCAGCCGCCGCCGCAGCTACGGCCATCCCGCTGCTGACGTACTGTCATAGACTGCACGCAGCCAGACCTCGGGCTGCCACCGTCGCCGTCCGCCCCACCCTCGGCCGCGCGCCCCGCCCCGGGCGCGTCTCATTGGCTCGGTTTCCCTGGGGGCCGCCTTCATTGGCCACCTTCCCTCATGGGGGCCGGGCCCAAAGTCGCCGGAGTTTTGCTCCCGGGACGGGACGTCCGAGCGAGGCGAGGCTGACGTCAGGGTGACGCGCCAATTTAATCACACCTGACGTCACGTCTGGTTGTTTGGGCTCGCCGGACGCGATTGGCCGGGCTCGTTCAGGGATCCCTTGCTCATTGGGTGTCAGTCCAGGTTGCCTGTTGCGGTTACTTGGAGTCGAGCCCCGCTCCTTGAGGGGTAGTAGTGCAAGGTCGGGAGAGGAGCGGGGGTCTTGCCGTCGCGGTCCTTGGAGAGGAGAATGATGGGTTACTGGGTCAGGATTCCGCCCCCCGACGTCAACGAACTGAGTGAGGAGGACGCGGCCGGCGGAGTCGCCGGACAGCTTCTCTTCGAACTGAAGTTCAGTACTAGGGTTGAGCAGATGGGATTGGGAAGACACCCTTCGTCATTTTACTCTGAACTTGAAATGAATGGACTCTAGGCTTCAGGAGCTGTGTTACTTTGTGTGGAACATCTTAAATACAAAACCCCACCGAAAGCTTAAATGGGCTTCGTGTGGTGGCCTCAGCACAACAGAAAATGAACTTCGGGGTCTTTTCCAACTTTACGATTTTATGGGATCGCGCCTGGTTGTGAACCCATAGAATCGGAGTGTGTTCCTCTGAAACTCACCATATGGTCAGGATTATGCCTTTTTTGTGGGTTATGGAGAAGCAGCCCTTCTCTGGTGGTACTGTGTCTCCTTTCAAAGGACCCCGGAAGAGTAGAGTTGGCCTGACCTAAGTGAGAAGAAACTGAGTTCTGTCTTATTTGCTGGAGCTGGAAGGAAATAACAGGGTTTAAGGCCAGGAGATGGGCCGTTGAGGTAAATGAGGGAGCTAGGGGCCCGGCATACTTGTCATTCTCTGCTGGTGGCCTGTGCGCATGGATGTGGCTAAAGGAGGGAACCTAATCCAGTCTTCAGGCTGTATAGGTAGGCTGGCAGGCTTCCCTAGGGGATGCATTGATTGGATGGTTAGAAGCACCAGATAAAAACAAACCATTGAGCCGCGCCTGTAATCCCAGCAATAGGGAGTTTGAGGCCAGCCTGGACTACATAGTGAGACCCTGTCTCAAAAGACAAAAACAAAAGCAACCACCACCACCACAACAACAAAATTGAAAGGCTTGAAAACATTGAGAGGCAGTTTTTAAAAATAAAAATCGCTTTTAAAAAAAAGCAAAACGCATATCATTACCCTCAGATTGTAAAACCTTGTTGCTTTTTGTTGGGATTCCTTAGGAAAATGTATGCAAAAATTATATTTAACCAATACTAAATATAACCTTTTAAATGGAATTAGTGCTATGTTTTTCCATGATCCACACCTTCCCACACCTGAATAAATCCCTTCCCCCTCTACAGATACACTCAATTCAGCCCCTTGCATTGTATGAATATAATGTGAATTTCAGAACAAATTCTCTTTCTATACTGCATGGGTTAGGTGGGAACACAAATGTTTCATCACAGGGGAGTAATTTGTAAATGGACTTAATTTCAATTCACTAAAGTTAGCTAGCTGTTAAAGCTTGTTAATGTTAGTTTATGTTAGTATTAATACAGAGTGTCAACTACCTTAAAACATTAATAGGAAAATTAAGGCGATCACAAAAAATTGGATTGAGAATTTGACTTTGAGATATTGAAGTTTTATTATGCAAGTTTTCTTAGCTTCCCAAAACTAAAAATCTTAGCTGGGCATGGTGGCCACACCCATAATCCCAGCATTTGGAAGGTTGAGGCAGGAGGATCGCCAAGAGTTTGAGGTCAGCCTTCTACATAGAGAGTTTAAAGCCAGCCTGAACTACATAGTCTCAAGAAAAGGAAAAGAAAAAGAATAATCTTACCCCAGTAATAGTTCATATATAACTGAATACCTCCATAGGGAAGGTTACCCACAAATGTAAAGCCTTAATTATTTGCTGGAGGGGCGTGGTGACCAGAACAAGTAAAACCTGTATCCCACTGTTTTCCGGTGAAGTAGGTAAATCCCACCCCCACCCCCATGACCCCACATGACACCCTAACTTGGTCTCCTCTTACTCAGAACTTCTATGACATCCAAAGAGTGGGAAGGAACAAGGGTGATTTTCATTGTAGTTTTCAAATGTCTAAATTGTGGTCTCTTACTAGTAATTGATTTTTTTCTCTTAATTGTGGTAGGGATATTTTTCGTATGACCTATTTTAGTGGGTAACAAATCTTTCAGTGAGTAATACTGTAATAGAAGTATTTGCTTGCATTTTTTCCCTTTTGAGCTTTTTTACTGTTGAAGGAAACTATGATTATGTACAAAGGCATATGGGAATCTAATAGTGTCTCCTAATTGCTGTCTCATTGGCATAGTACACATTATCCCTGCCTGAATCAGATGATCAATTTGTGTTGCTCATAAGGGTAATTAGTTTTGAGGGAGCTGATGAAAGTTGCTCTTTGGGAAGGTTACTATTGTATACATATTTTCTATATCTTTATTCACTTTCAGTAATTAATCATTGAGCTAAGTAACAGGCTGTGGAGGATTTGAAAATCAAGCTTCATAGCCTCTAATTTTCTGTTTGAATGTGGCAAATAAACTGCTATACTCAAAGCAAAACAACTAGAGTATTAGTGAATGCTAATTTGGATGGTGTTGGTGATAAGCTCAAAGATTCAAAGAAAGAAGTCTGAAGAAGGTTTGTGGAGGTGGTGAAACTCCAGCATCTCACAAAGGCCAAGTACAATAGATTCTAGATAAGTGAAATGGTATAGATGGGGAGAGGCCAGCTACAAGTGATCTCAATGGTCATTCTAGTAGAACCCATTCATTTTATGAATAAGGAAATGGAAACCCATTAATTTAAGAGCAACCTGCGTAACCTATTATAATCAGAAGAGTTAGGTTCTGAATCAGCTCTTTAAGTGTCCTTTTGGTACCTATGTACACTGAGTAGCTAGTAGCTATTGTTTAATTTAACTGAGAGGAAATCTGCCTTATCAGGTAGTTCAGCACTGGCAAAATACAAAAAAGTAAGTAGACACAAGATCTGCTCTACCTCTGATGGATAAGTGTGCAGTGCAGTCAGTCAGAGGCTGTGGAAACATCGAGGTCTTCTTTGGTCTTCAGAAGCTGGGGTATCCCTCATTCCTAGTTGCGTTATCATTTCTGACATTTTTGATGCTGAGGTCACCAATTTAGATACCTTTGGGAACCACTGGGTACACAAATGAATGAAACAGACCAGGGACTGAAGGTGCTAGACTGGTGAGCTGGGGGTATTTAAAGAACTCAGTGGGTTTTTTTGGTCCAGCTGATGGTTGCCAGGTGAATATATAGGGGCCCAAATCTGATTTTTCAAAAAAAGCTAGAAAACAAAGATTTTTATGTGAATCGATTTATATTTGTTAACACCTACTTAAAATTTTAAATATATACTTTCTGAATATTAAAAGTCTTTGAGCCAGAGTTAATCTATAGGTTTCTAGTTTTCCATGTTTGCTTTAGTGATTTCTGAGGCAGAAAGCCATTTTGTCTTAACAATTTTGTAAGTTTTTTCTTAATCTGAACTGTATAGAAAGTCAATACACACTAATATTGTAGTACAAGACAGTGGTTTTTGTTTTGGAAACAAAACACAGGGCCTTTGGAGTTATAGCAGAGAAGCCCTCTGGGTATAGAATTTCTCTCTGATGTCTCTCCCCTGCATCATGTTTGACCCACACCATTACGCTGCTGTCCTTTCAAGACTTTGCCTAGCTCTATACAAAAATCTCCTTTTTTTGAACAACCCAAGTAGGATCTTGATAGTTTTTTAAAACCTTCATTGTTTATGGAGAATGAAAATGTAATGCCGACAGTAAAGGTGTACATGTTTGTTGTATAAACCCAGTTTTCAAGCTAAATGATTAGTATTGTATCATGTATGAATTTTTTTTATCCTAATCCATGTAAGAAATGTCACATTGCATCATCATCATCAATTTTTGTAAATTTGGCTCTGAGCCCCCTCATCTCACTGAAGGGTAGAACAATAAATCTATAGATCACACAAAAGTCCCTAAATACACAGGGGCAGGGGCTCTGGTCTATGTCCACCACTGCTGGTATAACCCATTAGAGGCTCAATAATTTCTCTTTAGGAAGAATTAGGGTAGAGTGCAACGTAGATGGAAGGAAGTAGAAGACCTGAATTGAAGCTGGGTTTACACAGCAAACATACTGTTTTTATTTGTGTATTTTGGGTAAGGCTCAGGGTAGCACTGATGGGGATTATGAGAAGGGAGAATGAAGCTCTCTTGTCACAGAGACGATAATGGTCCCAATCCACATGATTTTCTGAAACGGAGAGCTAGCTTGTCGGGCATTTCTATGGAGACAGGCAACCTTTAGGGTACCTAGTCCAGCCTCCTTCTTGGGCCCTGCAAGGACGCTGAACTTGGATGGTGCACTTCCTGGGACTGGCTACCTCTGCTGCTGCCCACAAGCTGTGCTTCCCCGAACAGCCACCTCTCTCATCTTAGTCTTCCAAGTACCCCGCTTCTAGGGAAAATATTGGGGTTCAGGTTCCGGGCAAGTCCCATCTGCCCTGTGCCTCAGTCACCACTGCAGTCCTCTCCTGTTCTAATCCCTCCTTCACTCTTGGAGCAGGAGGAAGGCTGCCTGGGCAGGGCTGCCTCTCATGCTTTCAGATATATTGAAAACAGCACACTCTTGCTTCCTATGATGGACACTCAGCCTTCTCCAACCCTTCCTCAGTTTCCTTCTCTCTCACCTTTCCTCACTTGAAGAGCAGCCTTTAGGAAGTTGTATGTCCTCTGGAGGAAAGAAAAAAATCAGATTTAATCCTCCTGAAAACCAAGAAAATTTTCCTTCTTTCTTGAGGGAAATGTCCTGTCCACAATGCACAGTGTAATGAGCTAAGTGCCTCTTTCTCACACCTGATAATTGTTTTACGGCTTTTCAGCATAGTGCAAAGTGCCCTAACAGCTGTCAGATAGGCCCTGTTAAGGAGGAGTACTAAAGAGTGACTTTAGTACCCATGCTGTTTTATGCTGAAAATGAGCACATGTATTTCTAAATAAACTGAGGGGTTAGGTAGTGGAATATCTGTTCAAATATGACTTTTAAATATGCTAATTGTGGGCCAAATGTTATCAACATCAAGAACAATACCAATAATTCTTTTTTTTGTGTGTGTGACATGGTCTCACATTGTAGTTTAGGCTGCCTTGAACTCACTATGTAGCCCAAGCTGGCCTTGAACTTCTGGCAATCCTCCTGCCTCAGCCTCCTGAGTGCTGGGATTACAGGTGTGCACAACCACCATGCCTGGCTAATACCCATAATTATTAATAGCTTATTCTAATGGGGCTTTGTGGCTTACAAAGCATTTAAGTTATATTATCTATGAATTTTCTCTATAACTCTGTGAGGTTAGCTGTTGTTTTATACTCTTGTTACCTTTGAGATAACCAAAGCTCAGAGAGCCTGGATATCACCTACTTGACAGGTGACTGAGTCAAACCAGAACCTAAGATTTCCTTTTTCAAATCCAGTACATCTACCTTTGGACATGACTCTAAGGTCTGAGTATGTTAGGTTGTCAAAATGAATTAATAAAGAGAAAACGATTCATTCTACTTCCTTGGACGTGTTAGGGGCTGGTTTAGTTGTTGGTCTTGAAAGCAAGATGTGCCATTTGTCTCCCTCCCTCTACACCAAATATCAAATGTCCTTCCAAATAGCAAGAAGGCAAATAAAACAACCCATTTGGTTTATTGTTGCTAGTATAGTGGCTTTAGTGGGATTTAGGAATGCTAATTCTGTTTTTATGTATGGCATATATATTTGTGATACACTAGAAGTCTTAGTATAATGAATATGCATAGGACATAGGTGCCTACTTGTAAAAGCTCAGATTACAATTTTACATTATTATAAAGATTGACAGTTGTTATGTCTTGTCTGCATGTGTTACTAGGATTGAACCCACGGCCTTTGGACTGCACTACACCCCAGTCCTTTATATTTTTTTTTACGTTTTGAGGCAGGGTCTCACTTCACTAAGTCACTAAATTGCCCAAGCTGGGTTCGAACTTGCAGTCCTTCCAAAATGCTTCCTCAGCCTTCCGAGAGTGCTGGCATTCCAGTGTGTACCACCACCCCTGGTTTACTGATTCTATTACATGTTGTTTGTATCTGTGATTTATCTGATAATGAGCCTTCTGTCAAAAGCACCTGAATAGTATCACTTGTTCCTGTAGGATTAGGTGTTCCTATAGGATTAGGATTAAGTAAATACCATTTACTTTGTGATATGATTTCCAGAATGCATTATGCAAATAGTAGAGAAGAAATATATCACACCTATGAATGCAGAAGATTTTTCTGATTCAGTTTAGAG
This sequence comes from Heterocephalus glaber, assembly GCF_053883595.1. Lineage (NCBI taxonomy): Eukaryota > Metazoa > Chordata > Mammalia > Rodentia > Bathyergidae > Heterocephalus > Heterocephalus glaber. The sequence goes on along the minus strand of NW_028258312.1, from coordinate 18,277,121 downwards.
AGTTACAGTTGTAGCTTTTTTCAAGTAGCCATTTATTCAAGCATCATATTTATCATCTTTGATATTTGGACCTGTTATGGCCTCCTCTTCGGCGAGCTTTTGCTATTGCTTTAGAGTTTAGAAAAATCAAGAAGAATTAAAATATTTACAGAATTAGAACAAGGCACACTAGTGTAAGAGAAGGTATAAAATGTAAGGACAAGACATATTCGGTGGAATACCATATAAGCTCTAATTCAGTAATGTAGAAGTTCTGATTGCTAGAAATCATTCAGCTCAGCAAATTATGAAAATCATTATGGGAGATTTGGCATTGGAATGTCACAGGTGTGCAGCTGCGAAAATGGCAGTATTAAAACATGTCTGTTGGAGGATCTTATGAGGCATCACGGAGTATTTGGGGAATAGAGAGTAAACTGATTTAAGTGGCACATAAAGGAATTTGTAGCAGATTGTGAAGAAAGCTTTCAATATTGGGTTAAAGAACAGTGGGGAAACACTGGAAGCTTTTGACCAGGAAGTGGTGTGATCCATTCTGGGTTGGGACTAGCCAGGTGACAGCAGTATGAGAAATAGATTGGACTGGGGATACTGGAAAAAGGAAACTCAGGGAAAACAGTCATGAAGCTCTGTGTTCAGTTGCAAATTGTAAGAATGGAAAAGAGAAGGAGGCTATGAAAGGCCTTCTGAAGGTAGAGTTGGTCGATTTGGCAACTTTATTTAAACATGTGAGATGAATGAGTATGAGGAATCAGATAACTACTAGTTTTAAGTTTGGTTTCCTAGAAGACAACATGATATGAAAAAGAATAAGGAAATCAGGAGGAGAAGGAGATGGTTTTAAATTAGAAGTATTGGTGGATTCAGTGTTTGGCTGAACATTTGAAAATGTGGGTCTTGGGCCTCACTGTCAACCCCATGCAGTAATAATTAGAAATGTGGAATTGGACACGTTTTCTGAGCCAGGTTGTAAGGTAAGGGGATAAGATGGGAAAGAATCGGGATGTTCTCCCAAATCCCATGCCCACCCTAATGGCTTCATACCTCTTTCCTGTTTAGAAGTATGACTATAGTGGGCCACTGTTACTGGCACAAGTATCTTACGCCTGACGTGTGTGTGTGTGTGTGTGTGTGTGTGTGTGTGTGTCCCCTTTTCTATATTTCCAAGTTTCTCCCAGTGGTAGCATCACTCTCAGTTGCTTACATTCAGAGGATGAGGCAGTGGACCTAATAGCTGCTCCTTAGGGACCACACTTACTTGGTGCACATGGAATGTGTTGACCTTGCATACCTCATCCACTGGGTATGTTATGGTGGAAGATAGGTGGCCATTCACTGTCGTGAGCAGTAATTGGGGAGCCTGAAGGCATTTTTATCTGGAAAGTACAGGGACTTAAAGAGATTATTGGGGAGAGTAAGCAGGGAGACCAAAAATCAGAGGAGGCTCTGAATTATTTGGGAGTGAAATAGGGTATACCAGTGACATAATGGGCTGGGCATGGTGGTGCACGCCTGTAATCCTAGCACTCTGGAGACAGAGGCAGGAGGATCACTTCGAGTTCAAGGCCAGACTGGGCTACATAGCGAGTTCAGGGCCAGCCTGAACTACAAAGCAAGACCTTGTCTCAAAAACCAAAAGAAAAGAAAAGAAATAATGAACAGTGATGCTTATATGATAATTGGCAAAAAGTATTTAGTAAAAGATCATTGCTATTTGTAATAGCCATGTACTCACTGCATAAAAGTTTTCTGAGTATACAGCACATATTATCTATCCTAGAGTGATCAACATTTCAGTTTAGTCCTAGGAAATGTTACTTACCTGGGAAAAGAAAAGAATACATTTATGTCCAAGGGCTGGTACTGTTGCATAGTACTAAAAGCTATACCACCTTCAAATTGTTATAGCAAATTAATTTTAGTGATAATTAATGAACAGAAATGGGTTTGAACCAGTGTAAAAAAGATGAAAATTGTAAGGTATGACTTGATTTATATGCCAAAAAGTATTAGACTCTAACAGGGATAACCACATTTCTTTAAAACAACAACAGTCCAGAAAGTTGATAATGTAATAACTCTGAATCCTGGTGAAAATACTGATACTGGAGCCAGCAGATCAGATTAAACTTTTATAGTATAGAAAGCCAAGTAGCACAACTTATCTTTGTCAGATGTTGAAAAATGTATTTTGCATGAAGGAAGAAGTCTGTGCTAAATAGGTTTTGACTTTGCAAGCATCTGCCTCATTTTTTGGTTCCTGAGTCTATTTAAAAAAAAAATCTATCATGTGATTTTAAAATTAACCTTTTTTTGTTATATACTCACTCTAAGCACATAATTTTGAACAGATCCGGTGAATGTTATTTTTGAATATTTGCCAAAACAGAAGCATAACACTGGAAATTTACCTTAAAAATAGAAAATTTGAAGGCATTTCTTGAGTTTGTAATGATAATCATCTTAAAAAACTGTACTGTAAAATAATCGTGTTAGCTCAAAATAAACTTTAAAAAAGTTATTTTTAATTTGCATACAATAAAATTCATTCTTTTTGTTATAGAGTTTTAAACATTTGACAAACAGAACTGTTCTATTACCCCCAACAAACTCCTTGAAAATATATAATCCCTTTGTGGTCAGACTTTCCTTCCACCACTCTTAATTCCTGGAAACCACCTAACTCTTTTCCATCACTGTTTTACCTTATCAAGAATATCATATAAAAAATTTTTTTGAGACAGGGTCTTACTATGCATTTCAGGCTGGCCTTGAACTCATTATGTTGCTGAAGCTTCCTTGAACTCTCAGTGATCCTCCTGCCTCAGCCTCCTGAGAGCTGGGATTACAGGGATGAGCCACCATGCCCAGCTATCTTCATTAAATTTAACTGGTCTCAGATTTTCTTTTAAACAATAGTAGTATCTCATGGTGGTTATAATTTGCATTTCTCCACTGACTAATGCTATAGAGCATATTTTCATGTGCTTATTTGCCATCTATGTGTCTTCTCTCTTGAAGTATTTTTCCAGATCTTTTGTCCTCTTAAAACATTGGGTTCTCATGTTGTTAAGGTTTTATAATTCTTCATATAAACTGGATATAAATGTTTTGTCAAATATGTGGTTTGTAAATATTTCCCCCCATTCTGTGGCTTGTTTTTTTCATTTCCTCAAAGTGTCTTTTGCAAAGCAAAAAGTTTTACGTGAATATTTAGGTCAGTGGACCCTTTAAGTTAACTTTTGTGTGAGACATGTGTCTAGATTTACTTTCTGGCATTTGAATCTGCAACATTTGTTACAAAAAGACAGTCATTTCTCTATTGAATTGACTTTGCACCTATATCAAAAATCAATTGGCTATAGTATTTGTGTGGGCCTATTTCTGGATTCTGTATTGCTCTGGGCCTATCCTGTTGCCAGTACCACACTGTCAATTGTTGCTTGATAGTAGAATTAGCTTTTGCACACCTCTGCTAGAAAGGAATTTTGTGAAGCACTTTAGCCAATTTCCTTTTCAATCTTCTTATCCAAGCAAATAGATATTTCTCAGCATTTTTAATGTCTTCAGTCCTCATTCAGTTTATAATTAATTATAAATTCAAAATAAATTGTAGCCATGCACTTTTATCCCTTCCACTGTTAGAAAAAGACCCCTATGCACTATGGCATTTAACTTGTATTTTCTCAGGATCAAAGTCAAAATGAAAAAATTTCAAAGAACCATCTACTACACTACCATCTGCAGAAATCCCCTGGAGGGGCTTCCCGGGGAGCCGCCACCTCTTCCAGGCCCTGACAGGCTGCCTGAGCACCCATTGATAAGCCAGTTTCCTGTCTGGCAGAGTGGCGGTTGGTGAGAACCAGCTGTTATGATTCATCCCATTTAAGATTTCTGCCTTTTGAGAAGCGATGCTAATAGAGGCAGTCTGAATAGTGTCTGATTGGGAGAATTTTCTATATGAAAGCAGTTTGATTTCTAATGCCTTGGCAATTGAACTTTTTATTTTTTAACAGGTACATTCCAGTTTCCAGTCACTGTGTGAGCTCAGTGCATAAATAAATGTTATCTTCATCAAGTGTTTGTACGAGCTGTTATTTCTCCTTGAAAAACAAACAAGCACAGCAACTTCCACAAAAAGTACTGATAGCAGTTCTTAATAATTTTCCAAGCTTTCTGGCTTCTGATATTCCCCCAAAGGCAAAATATTCCCTGCTCAAGATATGATTTGTTACATCTGGATTTGGTGGAAGAATTGAGTGCTAGAAGGGATACCTTGAGGGCATGGCCTTTCTCTTTGGCTGCTGAAGCCAATTTCATCCTGTTTTGTATCATTTTTGACATTTTTCTTAGCTCTGATATACTTGTGAATATTTTTAAAAGAATATTTGTTAAAGGCTTTGAGCCATTTACTACCATAGGGATAACTATTGTAAACTTACTGAAAAGAACAATGTAAGAATAATACATTTTAAAATATCAATAAGGGAAAGGTGTACTGTTTTGTTTGCTTTTCTGAGACAGGGTCACTCTATGTAGTTCAGGCTGGTCTTGTACTCACTATGTAGCCCAGGCTGACTTTGAACTCCCAGCCTCCCCACCCTCCAGAGTGCTGGGATTACAGGCGTGCACCACCACGCCCAGGTAGGTGTACTGGTTTTTATAAATTAATCAAAATTAACACTGTCCTTAGAAGATGAGAGAGCAAATCATGGAAGCAGAATGACTGAGCAAGTTTGAGACATACCAGTAACACAGTAGCAGTACTGTGCATGAGAGATGGGAAGCCCTGTAAGGATGGGTGAGATCTCTTCGGCATCATTATAGAAATCTTTTTCTACATGAAGAATCACACTTCCAAACACAAGTCAAATTACAGCTGAAATTTTTCTAATCCTAGGAAGTGCTGGTTTCTTCTAGCCAATTAAAATTGCGCTAGAAATTCAATATTTTATAACATTTCATAATGGCAAGTGATTTTTTTAGCCTTGGATTGGGGCCACCTAGGGTAGAAGCTCTCACACTTTAGTATACATAATAATCACCTGGGGAGCTTGTTAAAATTTAGGTGCCTGTGCTCCAGGCCTCAGAGGTTTGGATTTAGTAGGTCTGGGAAGTGGCTAAGAATCTGCATTTTAACAACCTCACTTTGCCTGGCACCCTTGCAAGATTCTCCTAACAAAAACTATTACCCTTCAACTGAATTTTTAAAATACCATTTCACTTAGCACAAGTAAGTTTTATATAAGTTGGTGATTGAGCTTCAGCGTTCCAAGGACATTAGTAATGAGTTTAGAGTCCCTAGATGTAAACTAAGGTTTAACATCCAGTGAACAGTGTACATAGACTTAAGTTAGATCTCTTTCAATTAGAAGTTATTAGTTACACAATTTCCATTTCCAGGTCATCTGTGTGTCCACAGATGGTATTAGATAAGGGAGATAGACGAGGCATAGATACCTGGGGAATTTCACAAGCTTCTTTCATAATCATTTATTGCCTACTGTGCCCTTAATGATGTTACTCAGGATCCCATTAAGTTAGCTGTGAATATAGTAATTGGTCCCCTGACAATATCCAGGGGGGAGTCAAATCCTGTAGCTCCACCCTATTCTGGTCCTGCTGAAGACAAGATAGAAGTTGTTGCTTGCAATCTTCAAGGGCACTCTCCTTTCTGGGGATAAGGCACACTGTTCTCCAAAGGGCGTTTCTTAAAACGCAGCAGGAGTCCCTAGAGAGTCCTCCTCCTCTAATTCAGGGAGGCACTGATGGCCTACTTTGAAAAGTAGTTTGAAAACCCCATCAAACACAAGCAATCAAAATCCAGACTCTCCATCAGCTACTCTGTAGACCTAGCATTGCATTGTTTCCACCTGCCCACATCAACAGCTTAAACATATTTTTGATAGACTTTTTTCCTCCTTTTGTTGTTATTGAAGTAAGACAGAGCACTTCTAGTGTCTTGACTTAAAGCAATGGCACAAATGAATATGACGTAAATTGGTTCTTTCTGTATGTAGGTAGCAAAGGGAATCAGATTTAGTGACCTGGTGTTCATATTCATAGTACTAGACTGCACAGAATTAGAACCCTAAGCCAAAGGTTACTCCTTCTGGTTGGAATGAATCCTTGTACTTATGGTTCCTGTATGTACCTGACCTATGAAACTTCTGAATTTGAACTGTAGGATCCCCAGTTTTAGAGCCTTTGGACAGTCTTCTGAGTCCTAAAAGAATCCTTGTTTATCTGAGTAACTCATTCCTGATCACCACTAGCCAGAATCTGCTGTCTTGATTTTAATTGTCTCTGTTTTTTTTTTTTTTTCAGTATTTATTTATTTATTTTAAAAATTGTTCTCTTTATTTTAAAAAGTGTTTATTATTGCTTCTCGGCCTTCTGGCTAAGATCAAGTGTAAAAAGTGTTTATTAGGACATGTTTACAGTGTGTAATATTTACATGATTTTGGTCACCTACTTACACTAGTGCCTTTCACTCTCCTTAAGAATCAGTCTGTATTTCTTTATTTGTTTGTCTCTGGCTATATTTTATCTGGTAGAATTCTGGAAGGGCCTGGAAGATAGGTTAACAGGCTATCAGAACAGATAGCAAAATCCAGGCTGTCATGGAGCCTGTGTGTGATCGTGGATCTGCCACTTACTTGTTTGACTGGGCTAAGTAAATGTACTTAAGGAAGCCTCAGTGGATCACAAGTAAAGGTGACAATAGTATTTATATCATGAGATAGAGTATTAAAATGATTGAACATAGAGAAGCACTTGGAACTGTGCCTGGCACACATAAAATAGATACCATGCCCAAGCCCCATCCCAAGATTTTGTACAAATTGCTCTGAGATAGGGCTCAGGCATCATTATCTTGTAAAAACTCCCCAGGTGACTTTAGAATGCAGCTAGGATTGAGAGTGACTGTACTTGATAATTCCTGAAGTCTGGACTAATTAGTAGTATCAGAGACTTACATGTTCATGTTCCTGGCCTTTCCTTTTATAGCCAATGTTCTGTCTAGAAAACACTAGGAAATCAGAAGTTATTTGAAAACTGTTGGAAGCACAACACATTAATATTAAGTCCATACTGAATACAGTTGATTATGGTAGATTTTTTTTCATGATTCTAAGTCAAGCAATTTTTCAGTTGAAAATATAACGAGTTTTCAGGCTGCTTTGACTCACTGTCTTATAACATTATACGGAAATCCCTGTCCCCCCACGTAATAAGATTCAGTTAAATAAGTCAGGGTCTGTGTGCTCACATAGAATAGAAGAGTAAATTAATTGGATATCTGAAGTCTGATGCATTGTAATGAATTGGGTTATCAGGTGGCGACTTAATTGTGCTACTGAATGAATTAACACTTCTTAAATGTAGGAAATTCACACTCAGTTTTATCACTCTTTGAAATGAACTGCTGGCAGTATCCACAAGATCAAAGTACTTTTCGGAAACAAATTCAAGTGGTTCATATTAAAGAATAATGAATATGAGAGGCATTAGGGACTCACCATGTAATGTTGCTAATGTTCCCTGTAATAGTCCCTGCAGATAAACTAGAAAGATGCAGAGAAATAGAAAAAAGAAAGCTAAATCCCCTGCAACTCCACAATTAAGAACTTTATATACCAATTCTTCTATGTATTGCATGCTGTTCAAATTCAAGTCATATAACAGATAAAAACTTATATTTACCCCATTAAATAAAATTACTGAAAGCACCTTTCCAGTCAAAATAATTTTTAAGCTTTATCCTTCTCTTTAGTTATACATGACATACGCTAAATAATATAAAAGGAAGATTGATATTTCCTAGGGCGGAAAAACAAGATTAGAAAGAATAAATAATGGGTGTTTTTCAGACTATCATTGTAAATTCATCAGTAAGTTATTTATGGGGAAGAGTTAAAAAGGCAGGGATATAAAATTATTTATGAAAAAAAGTATAGGATCTCAAAAAGGTTTCAAAGAGAATTAGTTTCAGTTCACTAATTATCTTTTTTGGGAGTGGCTCAATGAGTACTTAAATTGTATGAATGATTTTAAGAAGTGCTGAATACATAAGAAGATGAGCAGTCGTTGCTCTGGTTTGAAAGTATCCCCTGAAGTTGTGTTGGCAGCTTAATCTCCAGTGCAGCCGTGTGGAGAAATGAGAACTTTAAGAGGTGAAGAGGTCGCAAGGGCTCTGCCATATAAATGGATTAATGTTCTCATGGGAGTTGAGTTGTTATAAAGCAAGTTTGGCCTTGCTGTCTCTTGCTGGGCCATGCCTTTTGCCATGCTAGGACACAGCATGAAGAACCTCGCCCGATGTGGCCCCTCAATCCTGGACTCTCCATTCTTTAGACTCATAAGCCAAATAAACTCTCTTACTTATAAATTTCCAGTGTCAGGAATTGTGGTACATACAGCAACACAAACTGGGTTAAACAGTCACTAATAGTCATTTTGGGAGTGGCTCAGTTGTATAAATGAATTTAAGAAGTGCTAAATATATAAGAAGATGAGCATAGTCCTTGCTGTGGTTTGAATGTATCCCCTTTTCCTTTAGAAAGAAAAAGAACTGATGACTTGAAAGTGAGGATAGTGGAAATCCTTGATAAAGAGGCTGGGAGAGGCAGTGATTAGGATCGGGAGGAGGCTTCCAGAGGACTCATGTTGTTTTACTTTTTGATCTGGGTGGTGACTGCAAGGGGGTTCACTTTGTGGTTTTGTACACTTATCTATGTGAATATTAGACTTCACAGTGAGAAGTGCTGGAAAGCATATGTCATAACTGTGTGAGGTGTTTCTTACATACACAGAATATTTCACAAGGGATCCAAATACACATGAAAAGAACTATGGACATTTGTTATTACTTTTGGGTTGTAGGAATATGGAGTCAGGGAAATTTCACTTTGTATTTTACAATTTGCATAATCATGTGTTCTCGATAATCATGTGTTCTTTATTTTAAAGTACCCACTGAAATATTGTATGTGAAAATACTCCACTTTAATATGCTTCTGTATTACTTGAATTTTTTTCATAATCATGTTACCTTAAAAATACTTTCTCAAAACTTGCATATGTGTTTCTATGTGTATAAGAGGCATATACAATGCCCATATGTATTTATATATGCTTGGAGAATTCTTCAATACAACTCTAAAAGTCATTACCTTTAAAGAGAGGGGCACCTGAGGATAATGCAGTAAGACAGGGGAGAATTTTCACTGTTTATCTTATAGACTTCTGATTTATTTGACTATTTTCTTTTACAATGAATATGTGCTACTTTTTGATTTATAGCATATGCCAAAAATGATATGTAGCATATTTTAGTATATTTTTGTTTTACAGGTAGAATAGATTTGAAGGGTTAGAAAGGAACCAGTTTGAGAATGTGTCAGATTGTGGGGGAAGGCTCATCTATATGAAAAGATACCTATAACACAAACCTATGTCTTCTCTGCCTCAATACTCAACATGCAAGAGTCTCTGATAATGAGCCTATATGAACCTTTAAAATTAAACCACTAGATCGGGAATCATCAACACTAAGCATAGCCTGTGGCCTGTGGAGGGTATTCAAGAATATTTCTTGAACTTATGGGAAACCAGTGCGGTGTTTAAATAATATTTGACCCACTAAACTTTCACTGCTTGTTGATGCTTTAGGGGATCTTTTTGTTTTTTAGTGAGAGGGTGAGAGGCACAGAACATGATTGATGGGGTGCAGGAGGCTGGTTTCTGGAAAAAAAAAAAAAAAAGAGAAATGTTAGCCCTTTAGGTCCACCAGAATTTTAGTCTGGTTTTTAAAAGGCTCAGGTATTTTTCAAATTGTTAATCAACAACGATACTATACCCTAATTGTTCTGTGAAGTTCTGAGTAAACAATCTGAAGGTCAATAGGAATGACTCAGTCAGACAAGAAAAATTCACTTGAAGACCAAATTTATTATGGGGAAATAGCATCAGTATTAATCAAAGGTCAGATACTGAAAACTCTCTGAGTAATTTAGGTAGGTTCTACATTTTGTTGCCATAGTTAAACTTTGCCAATAAATGACAAACAGTAATAATGATTTAGGGGAGGGAGCAGCAGAGGCTTTAGTAAAGAGATGTGAAAGTAAACTTCTCACCAAAAATAGAATCTGTATGGAACAATGTCCAGCACTAGTATTAGAATGCATTGTTCGAAACAGTAGCAATCAGCTATATGTGGCCACTGAGAACTTGAAATAAGGCTGATCTAAACTGAGATATCTTGTGTTAAATAGACATCAGATTTTGAAGACCTAGTTTGAAAAGTAAACTGTTAAAAATATTATCAAAATATTAATGATTTTAAATGATTATATGTTGAAATTATACTATTTTTAATATGCTAGTATGAATAAAATGCATTATTAAAATGAATTTTACCTGGCTTTAAAACATTTTTTAGAGTAGTTACCAAAAAATATTGATTGTGAAGATGTTTTGGGTAGGAAGCAAGCCAAGAATCAGCAGTTTTATCTCCCTTACTTCGCAGAAAAGGGAAAAGAATACCAGAGAGGAAAAATGCTTTGTTCAAAAGCACAAACCTGGTTGGGAAGAAATGAGGAGTCAGACTTCCATTGTTCGAGTCTCTGTCTCAGGTTCTTTTGCTTACACAGCTGTCCCCGAATGGAAAATTTAAGACCAGAGAAAAAGACTTTCTTAGGGGGAAAAAGACTTTCTTAGGGCATTTCAATATTGGATACCATGTTTCTTTAACCATTTAAGATATAGTCAATAGTTTAAAAATTTTGAGGATATTGAGTAGGATTGGGAGTAGATGCATGTTACAAGACTTCAGTATTTGACTTTATATATCTCTGTGTTATTTGTAAACTTTGGGCTTATATTACTATTAAGAAAGAAAAAGAGGCCGGGGGAAGCAAACAGATAAGCTTTTTTTTTGTTTTGGTTTTTAAAGAAGCCATGTCTTGAAATTGAAGTCAATATATTTGAAATGGCTTTTTCTATTAGTATTATCTTCTTTCACATCTCTAAATACCTTGGTAATTCTTTCTGCACCCTTGGGGTTGTTTTATGTTATGGAAGCAAAATCAACTGGTACAAACTAATTTTTGAATCTGCACCTGTAGCTTGGAAAAAAATCTATGTATTTCCCTACTTTTGTAAGTAGCAGGCCCATAAGAATGACTGGTGATTTTGTTTTAAGAGAATTGAAGTTCTTCCTTCTGAGAGGCACTTGTCAACAGACTAGCTGTTTCTGTTTGAAGGCATTTGCTGCAATCATGTTTGAGAATTTTTGCTGATGGCTTTCAGAGCCTTTACTTCTAAAGGCAAATTCTCAGAACACAAGTTCACTGAGCTTCAGAGCATACACAGACTCCTTATTGGAGCAGCTGTGCTGAGTACTTGAATGGAAAGATGATTTCCCCAGCACATTTTACAACCACACATCCTTCTCAAGGATATGCTAAAACACAAATTATTTTTATTTTTACTCCTTTAATGTATAGCAGAAAGAATTAGCTAGTCTGAGGGGCAGTGGTGACACCAGCACTTTCTATTTTGGTGGCATTTTCCTTCAACCATTTCAGTTGTTGGCTTTCTCAACCCCTAGATCTTGACTTAATGGTCCTCTAACTTCAGGCATGGACAGACATGGGTTACTTGTAGTTAACTGTACTCCTGGGTTTTGTACAGGTATGATAGGCATTCTTCTGTTCAACATTTTGTCAGTGTCTTCACTTTCTCTTCTTATGTCATCACTTTCAAGCCTTTTCAGTCTCTGAAACAAAAAATAAGGCTGTCCTAGGGATTTCTGTCATTTTCTTTATCCACTCTTCTGAGTTAAGTGCAAAGGCTCTGAAAAAGGCCTTTTGTATTTAAATTTTAAAGCATTATTTATCCAAGATTTCCAGACCCATATGGAACATAATCCCAGTCTTTTGAATTCTAAAATCTGCTTCCATTCATTTCACAGCCATACCTTTAAACACTTGCATACCATGGGCCAGGTGGGGGCACAGCCATGGAAGGAACTGTGACAGGTTGAAGGGTGCTGCACAGCAGACAGGAAGAGGGGCTGGAGAGGGTGAAGCAGACGACTGGGAGAAGAAGAGTCCCCACCTCCAGATATTGGAAGTGCTGCACAACTGCAGTTTATGGCTGTCCTCAGGCGTCTTGCTGCTGCCTGGGACTCTGAGTCCCTGAGCTGAGGATTCTTGAACCCAGAAGCTGGAGCTTTTACCTGCACCCCAATCCCAGGTCCCTGATCTGAGCTGTATCGTAAACACCAGCTCTGTGACCTCACCTTCACTCTCTGATCTGCAAAATGAAGGCCTAGGACTCCCTTTCCTGCTGTAGCTGTTAACCATGAGGAAGAGAAGAGTAGAGGTGGAACTCCACAGCTCCCTTTCAGAAATGGTTTCCCACCACTGGAGGAGGGGCCTCAGTCTGTCAGTGGTGTGGTGCAGTGGGCATTTTGGAGACATGCATGTGCAAGGGCACTGCCCCAGTCCAACTAAATAAACATTTCTGGGGACTTGGGCCCGGCTATTTCTGGGTTTTTTTCTAGTGCTGGAGATCAAACCCAGGGATTCATGCATGCTAGGCAAGTGCTCTGCTGCTGAGCTATACCACCAGTCCCAGGAAGATGCCACCACAAGCCAATATGCAGCCAGTGTCGAGAACCACTGGTAGTGAGAGCATCAGACCTTGAATGGGAAAGATGTAGGTGTAAGAACTAGAATCTACCCCTTATTAGTTGTAAATCCATGGACAAGTCACTTACTCTCTCTCTGAGTTTCAATTTCCTATCTATAAAATGGGGACAAAATGTGCTTTCCTTAAAGTAGCTGTGCAGTGCATAGTGTCGATAGATTCTAAAAGAAAGTAGTTGAGATGAGTCTTTAGATGTTCTGTCCAACACAATAGGCACTAGCCACATGTAACTATTTAAATTAAAATTGGTCAAGTTAAAAATTTGGTTCCCAAACTGTAGAAGCCACATTTTAAGTGCTTAGAAGTCACATGTGACTGGTGGCTTCCACACTGGACAGTGGAGAAGTCAAACATTTCCTTAATTACAGAAAGATCTGTTGACTGGAAGGCATAGACCAGTGGTTGCGAACCTATGGCCCGAGTGCCGCAGTGGGCACACAGAGCCCTTTCTGGCTCAGTGAGAGCCAAGTCACCCCAGGAGTTGAGTGTTGAGCACCGCATAACAGTTGTTTTTTCTAAACTAAAACCTCAGTATTCAGGTTTAATTGCAGTGTTGGCACTTTGCGATAAATAAGTGGGTTTGGGGTTGCAGTTTGGGCACTGGTCTCTAAAAGGTTCACCATCACTGCAATAGACTGTAGGCTCTCCTTCACTAACACTCAAGTGTACGCAAAGAAAATGCATTTTTAACTCTGCTGGAAAATCCACACCATTAACTTCTGTCAGGTAAACTCTAGGATTTTTTGGCTTAGATGGAGAAGTAAAGGAAATGTAGAAATCAGCCCTTGTGTTGAGACTTTTTTTTTCTTATTCTTATATACCTATAAATGAGTTTGCCTGGAAGTCAAAAAGCAGTGGGTACATCCAATCAATTGAACAAATCATGAGCTCCTCTCCCCTCCCTCACCCAGCATCTTTGAGGTCACATATAGCATTTGTTGAAGTAGAACATTAACTTTTTTCTGCCCTGTTTGGTACTAGCACCAGCCCTGTATAATGAAATTGCCCCTCTCTCTCTCTCTCTCTCTCTCTCTCTCCCCCCCTCTCCCTGTCTCTCCCCCCTCTCTCTCTGCTTGTCTCTCTCTCTCCCCCTTCTCTCTCTTCCCCCGTCTCTCTCCCCCCTCTCTCTTTCTCTCTCTGCCTGTCTCTGTCTGTCTCTGTTTCTGTCTCCCTGCCTCCCTCCCTCCCTCTCTCTCTCTCTCTCTCTCTCTCTCTCTCTCTCTCTCTCTCTCTCCCTCTCTCTCCCCTGTCTGTGTAAAGTGGAAGAGAAAGGGATAGAGGTAAAAGAAGGAGCTGACATTAACAAGGAAATACTAACTATTCGTCAGTGGGAAGAAAGGCCATAGACAGGTTGTGCTTTATAATTTTATGTGTAACGTTTACTACAGGAATTTTGATAGCTCTCCTATTCTAATGTTTCATGTGTATAATTTTGCTTTGGCCATAGTGGGTAAGAGCACAGGCTCTGAAGTCAGACAGCCTGAGCTCAAGCCAGGCGGCCACCTTTGCTAGCTGAGTGAGTGAGGCCAGCTTCCTTAACCTAAGTCTACAAAGTAGGAACCAGTGTTGGTCTCTGTATCTCAGGGAATTATTCCAAGAAATGAATGACAGAACGCATATATCAAGTCCTTAGTATAGTGTCTGCTAATAGCAGAAGCGTGCTCAATGAATATTTAAAACATTATTGAAGATAAGAAAAGATATTTAATTGTCAGTAAACAAATGATGGGACACATTTAACTTCAACAAGTTCAAAACAAAGATACTCCTCGCAGGAATTTTAAAGCTACTTTAAAATGTAACGCTCTTATCCCTTTGTCATATCGTGTAGGATGAGGAGGCCTGTTTCTCAAAGCACATTTATAGTTCCTGTGTTACATAAATGTCCTACTTACACCACTGTACTTGTTTAGTTAAGCACAAGCCTAGCAGCTGGGGAAGTGTCAAAGTCTGAAGAGCAAGTGGATTGTTGATTTGTGCTACTGTGTGTTAAAAGTCGCTAATATAACCAATCAGTCTTAAAAACAAGGAAGGCGGTTGTTCTTGACGAGAAAGAAACCACAGCCTACCTCTTAAATTCACTTTATACAGTATTTGTTTTGTCTTCCTGCAATGATGTTGTTGTTGGCAAAGTTACTTTATTTTTTTAAAAAATCTTAAAGCATGGCATATCTTTTGGTTTTTTAACTATTTAGGTGTCTCACACTCTTTTTTGTTATGCAGTGTGACAGTGTGACATACCTAAAGGACTAAAAACTAACTCCCCAGGGAGTGGAAAGTGTATCATTTATTTTTAGTTGGGAAGCTGTATTGGTTCATATAGCTGCTTTGCCAGCTGAAATAACATAGCAGATCGGTGCTGTTTGAACATTGTTAATTGCAGGACGTTCTTAAACTAGAAAATAGGCCTGATTATCTGGAAGCCAAACCGTAACCCAAATAGGCCAGACTACTTTTGATAAGATAAACACTACTAACCTTAAACATTCCCATTGGATTATCTTTCAGTGCTATGAAATGTTAAACTCAAAATGTTTCTTTGCCATTTAGGAAAATTGTTTGGAATATTTGAAATGAAGTTAAAGGTGCAGTGTCACTTAGTAGATAATTATCAGTGGTGCTGATTTTATACCATTAGTAAGTAAATGCTAAACAATAAAAACTGAACAGTCCATCACAGAAAGTCATAATGTACAGACTTGTACTCTGTCATTTCTGTTTGGGCAACTGCAAGCAAACAATAATAAGTGCTAACAAGAGAACAATGAGCTTTTAATAAATAAAATGTAATGTGAGTTCTTCATGTGACACTGTATCTCAAAGCTGGAAAAAAACTCCATTTTTACTTATCCTTTCAAATATTCATTGGAAACATAGCACTAAGATGCCTTCATTTTCCAGGTTGTGTGGCATTCATGTTAATACTAAGCTTGAGATGTTTTATTTAATAATTTAAAAATTATTTTAATTAAATATTGCTGATATGAACCATGCCCATCCCCTTAACTCTAGAAATGGAGGCTGCATTACAACAAAAATGACCAGAATATGGTGTTATAACCAGTCAGGAAATGTTGTTTTTAGAAGTACTGCTAACTTGCTTTTTGAGCTTAGACAAATATTTTAAACTTTCTGTGTCTCCTGTTGATAAGGTAACTTCCTTATCAATAAAGTACAGGGGTGAACTAGTTTCCTAAAGTTCTTTGTGGCTCAAAAATTCAATACGTTTTTTAAGATTAAAAAAATCTTATTTTTTGTTCATTAATGCAAACAAGTAGAAAAAATAAAAGAAAACATTTACAGTCCAACCAGCCACCATGAAGATTATGGAATATTATCTTCTACTGTTTTGTTTTATACTTTTAAAAAAATTAGAGTTGAATTAAAAAACCATATAAATATGCTTAATATTATAGTGTTGTTAAAAGCTTTTTATAAACATTTTAAATGACAGTGTAGATATAAGCCTATGTAAGCATATTGGAAATTTATATAGTATCATTTAAAAAAAAACTATAGGCCAAGGATATAACTCAGTTGTAGTGTGTGTGTAGTATGTACAAGGTCCTGGATTCAATCCCAAGCACCTAAAAATTATAAAATTCTTTAGTGAAAATATTTGTGAATAAGGATCACTCTTTTCTGTCTCTAGCATTATTTCTGTAGGACCGAGGCCCAGAGTGGAATTATTAGGTCAAACTTACAAATAATTTTAAGGCTCTTATGCATTTGCTTTCCTTAAAACCTTGCTAAACTGTATTATCATAAACAATGTATTACTTTACAGGAAGATGTCCATTTCACCACAACCTGGAGGTCATTGAATAATTTTACCAAGACTCAAACATATGATTTTCCTATGTTTAGTCTTTTAGGATGTGAAATTTTAACTAAACATGAAGCTGTCAGTTTCATGTAGCCAATGCACTTTACACTGAGAAAAGCTGTGTTTTATGTTCACAGCTATGTGTCTACCAACTGTTGGTGAACTTTAAGATTACAGGTTGGCTTTGCACAGATTGTGATTATGACCACACTCTAAGGGTATCCAAGGATAATAATAACATTTTTCATTTATTTTACTCTATTTTTGAAAAGTATTTGAGGCAATGTTTGTTTCACTTCCAGAAACGGCCAAGTTAGAGCTCACTGTATTGACCTCCAGAGAATACCTATGTACTGGAAATTATAAGCAGGAAAACAGGAGCAGGAGCATGAACAGATGCATATAGATCCCAGTGAGAAATCTTTGCTTGGAGAAGGTGAGGGAAATTAAAGAAGACCTAAATAAAGAAAGAAAGACCGTGTTTATGGATTAGAAAACTCAATATTATTAAAATAACTATCCTCCCAACTGATATATAGTGGCATTACAACTCCAATAAAAATCCCAATAGGCTTTTAAAAAATAAATTGACTTAAAACAATGCTGAGATTCCATCTCACTCCAGAAAGAATGGCTATTTATGAAGAAATCAACCAACAACAAATCTGGGTGGGGCTGTGGGGAGAAAGGAACCCTTCTCCACTGTTGGTGGGAGTGCAGACTGGTGCAACCTCAGTATGGAGACACTTCAAAAAATTAGGATGAGAAGTCCCATTTGACCCAGCTATTCCCTTGCTGAATATCTTCCTGAAAGAATTAAAAGTACCAGGGCCAGGGATTTAGCTCAGTGGCACCACACCTGCCTCACAAGCGCAAGGTCCTGAGTTCAATCCTCAGTACCAAAAACAAAACAAAAAAGAGTTAAGAGAATCCTACCACAGTCATATATGTGCACCCAGGTTTATAGCAGCACAGTTTGTAGTAGCTGAATCTTGGAAACAACCCAAATGCCCACCAAGCAAAGAATGGATGAAAGGGCTGGGGATTTAGCTCAGTGGTTCCAGCGCCTGCCTTGCAAGCGCAAGGTCCCGAGTTCAATCCCCATTACCAAAAAAAAAAATGGATAAAAAAGATGTGTTTTTTTTATATAATGGAGTACTACTCAGCCATAAAGAAAGATAATCTTGAGACATTTATAGCTAAATGGATGCAATGTGAGACTATATTCTTAAGAGAAATAATCACACACATATGTATAAGTATCACATTGTTGCTCTGGTGTGAGACACTGAAAGGGTAAATAAGGATAAAAATGTATAATACATAATATGAAATAGGAAGAAACTGTTCAAAAGGAAAGGGAAACTCTGAAGGGGGAAGGGAAACAGGAAAAGGAAAAAAAAGAGAAAAGAAGGAAAAAATGGAAAAAGCTTTTGTAAATAAAGGGGTTGAAGGAATGGGAGGGGATTGGGAGAAAAAGAGGGATCAAGATATGTCATGTCCAGATACAAATTCCCTTTGATGCATGTGATCGTTATGTATATTTAAATTGTACCAATAAAATTAATTAAAAATAAATAAATAAATTGACTTCAAGTTAGTATTATCAGTAATGCCATGTGACTATAAAGTGCCTCTTCACACTGTGATGAGAATGGCCCTGCTGCTCTGAAAACCCACAAGTCCTGCTTGTGAGTTGTAGAAAAATATCAGATAAACCAAATTGTGGGCCATTTCACAGAATACTTGCTCAATACTCTTCAGAGGAGATTGGGCATGTTCAGGGTGGTATGGCTGTAGACACTTGCTCAATACTCTTCAGAACTGTTAAAGTGATACATGAAAAATAATGAAGGTCTGAGAACTTTCCCAGACCAGAAAAGATTGGGAAGACAGGATGACTGAACAAAATGTGGTACTCTAGATTGGATCCTGGAATAAAAGGAGGCTATTAAGGGAAAAGCTGATGACATCTAAATAATGTCTGGAGTTTATTTAAGAGCAATGTACTGATGTTGGGTTCTTAGTGTTGACAAACCTACTGCAGCAACATAAGATGGTATTATTAGGAGAAACTGAGTGAGGGCAATACCGAAACTGTTTGTACTATCTTTGCAACTTCTCTGCAAATCTCAAATTATTCCAAAATGAGAGTTTATTCAATAAAAGAAGTTAAAAAATTTATTCTAAAATTTATAGAAAGGCAAAAGACCTAGAAGAGACAAAATAAAATTTAAAAAGAGCAAGGTATTTAGTCTATCTGATTTTGTTACTTACTCTAAAGTACAAAATCAAGCCTATGTGTCATTGGCATTAGGACAATATGAACAGAATAGTGAGCTCAGAACTATATCCCCACTTATATGATCGACTGATTTTCAATAAATGTAATAAGGTAATCCAGTGGGGAAAAGTATAGTCTTCTTTACAAAGAGACTTGAACAACTAAATAGTTGTATGGAAGAAATGAAGGTTGATCCTTACTTTACATATTCCACAGAAATAAACTGTGGATTGTAGACCTTAAGTTCGAGAACCAACACTGAGCCTTCTGCATGCACGCACAGTAGAAAATATTTATGGCATTGGGTTAAGTTCTCAACCAGGGTAGTTCTCAACCAGGGGTGATTTTTTGTACCCCAAGGGACATTTGTCAATGCGTGGAGACATTTTTGGTTGTTATAAACAGAGGTAGATGTAATTGCTATCTAACAAGTAATGGCCAGGGGTACTGTTAAATATCCTGCAATGGAGGAGCCAGCCTCCAGAACGAAGTGCAAATGCTAAACTTGAGAAAGTTTGAGTTAAGCAACAATTTCTTAAAGCAGTCACCAAATCATGTATCATATAAAAAAACTGACAGATTTCATCAAACTTTAAAGCTTGAGCAAGACATAGATTGGGAGGAAGTATCTGCAAAACATGTATCTGACAAAAGCCTTGGATTCAGAATGTACAAAGAGCTTAATAACCAAGAATAAGAAAATAACCAACATTGAGCAAAGGATTTGAACAGATACTTCCAAAAATAACATATATTATCCAAATTAATCACATGAAAAGGTGGTCAACACATTCATTATCAGTGAAATGCAAGATAAAAGCTACAACGAGATATCCATTATATACTCAGTGGCATGGCTGAAGTTAGGCTGGGCAACATCAGGTGTTGCCAAAGATGAAAGCAATTGAAACCTTTTGCTGGTGGGATTGCAAAAATGGTTCAGTTACTTTAGAAAACAATTTGACACTCTTATACCACATGCCACACTACCTAGCGTTCCTATTCCATAGGTATTTGCCTAAGAGAATGAAAATGTGTCCATACAAAGTGCTCTAGGTAAATGTTTATAGTCACACTATTCACAATAGGCTCAGTTGAAATGATCCAATTGTTTGCCAATGAGTTAATGAATAAACGATTGTGGCCCAACCATACTATGAAATCTACTGGCCAGTAAATAAAAAGAGAAATGAGATATTGATATGCAGAACATGGATGAACTTCAAAAACTTTATGCTAAGTGAAGTAAGGCATAACATGATATATGTTCTGTATGATTTCATTCATATAAAATTCCAGAAAAGTTAGAACTATAATGACGAAAAGTCAACCAATGGTTGTATAAGGCTGAATGTTAGGGAGGTAGGGAAGAATCAACTGCAGAGTCTGTTGGAAATATTCTGTATTTTGTGATGGCCATATACAACTGTGATGATTCATATATATATATTCATATATATATGAATGAAATATATATGTATATATATTTGTTTGTTGCTTTTTTGAGACAGGGTCTTGTTATATAGTTCATGCTGGCCTTGAGTTCACTATGTAGTCCAGGCTGGCCTCAAAGTCTCAACAATCCTCCTGCCTCAGCCTCCCGAGTGCTGGGATTACAGGTGTGTGCCACCACACCCAGCTCCACACTGTATATTTAAAATGAGTGAATTTTATATTAGAAAAACATATCAGAAAATAATTCGAGTCTGAAATTGATAACTACTAAAATATGAACCAAATAATAAAGGAAAAAAGTTAATTGTATCACAAAACCCAGCTGAAGAGTTATTGTAATTGAGGACAAAATTCAGCCTCCAGGTTCTTGTAGATAATACAAAACTGAAAACTTCATGTGCTGCATGCACATACCTGTCAGAAGACTACACATTTTAACAAGCATGAAAGAGAAATTTTCATAAAAGAACAGTGAATACCATACTAGGCAGGACTTGCTAAAGGAGTTTTATGAAGAAAGAAACATTCTTGTTATGGCTGACTTTTATATTAACCCTAGACAAGCCATGATTTGCTGAGGAACTAAAGTGCATAGCTTCCCATTCCTCCACCCCCAAGCAGCTTTTCAGATGTCAGTAAGCTGATGCAAACAATTGATGAGCATTCAAGTATGAGGGAGATGTGGCTGTAATCCATGGAGAAGGTGATTTAAAAAGGAGCAAGGTGTTGACATTTTTATAAACACTTAGCCAGGAATAGTGGCACATCCCTGTAATCCCAGTGCTCTGGGAGACTGAAGCAGGAGGATTGCAAGTTCAAGCCCAGCCAGGCAATTGAGTGACTTAGGAAGACCCTCTCCAAATAAATATATAAGTAAATAGAAAGACAGACAGACAGACAAACATGAAAAAATTAAAAGGGTGGGGATGTAGCTCGGTGTGGAGGCCCTGGGTTCAATTCCCAGTACTGAAAGGCAGTGTTGTGGAAATCAAATACCTCAAACCCAGTGGAGCTCTCTTCTTGCCCTGCATGTGGTTTATCTGCTTAAAGGTCTGCAGATGCATTTTGTTGAATCCCAGATTGTTTTGTATCATAAGCAAAGAGGAAATATCTTCAGCCTGACAAATTGCACTGTAAGAACTTTTATATGGTTCAAGTATAGTATTTTGATTTGAGCTGGTCTGCAGCCTGGTAAGTTTGCCAGGGTATCATCTAGATCTAAGCTCAGATAAATACTTTGGTTGACCTATTGAATTATTTAGTATTTTCCATTTGAATGCTGCTGAAATTTGTATGTGGAAAATGAAGATTTAGCTCTTATCATACTTGATAGTGGATTCTTGTGGATTTCAAATCAATTGATCAACAGATTCAGTTACTTCTTGTGATCTCAGGTTATTAACAGAGAGGGAGGATTCTCACATTTCCATCTATGGTGTCAAGATCCAGTTTAGACTGTTTAGATATGGCAAAGGGGAGGGAGCTTTGGAAATAGTTATATTAAATCCCTCTAGGGGTTGCTCTGTGAAGTTCTTATCCTTCCCACTCCAAGAACCTCCTACATTCTGTGCCTGACCCAGATCGAGAAATGAGAATACTGCATATTCTTGGCCACAGTAAAAAGCAGTGCAATGGAATGGCTAAAAGCCTAGGTACTGGAGGTAGGCTGTGTGGTAGACAGCATCTTAAAATCTTCTGACTGTCTACACACATTTTCATAGTTCCCTGCAATGTAAATTTTAAAACTAAAAAAGACATGTTTCCTACTCTCCTCATAGCTAGGGTCCATCCATGTGGCTCAAGTGACACTTGTATGATGCACCAAGAAAGATGTTGTCTCAAGAGAGACATACGAAAGGAAAGAGCCTGGTCACCAGGCATCACTTTGCTGGCTCCAGAATAGATGGATCAGTAGAGGTAGCGGCTTCTTTATCCATCCAGCTCTTGATTACCATATTGAAAGGACCCTAAAACAATGTCTCCAAACTAGCTACTGTAGCTGAAAGTTCTAGTCATAAGACCCAATCCAAGTATTTCCTCTATGAAAATTTCTTGGCTCCGGTGGGTCAGTCTCATCTCCCTTTGTATCCCACTTCTACAATGATACTTATTTTTATGATACTGATGGTTTTATAGTAGTTTCTCTGGAAACCATTTATTCCAGAAGCTTATGTATAAAAATTTTAACACTGAGAACAGTATAGAAGGGCATTCTGGCACATAATTGTCATGGAACCAAATGGAGATATTTCACTTATTTGTGTTATGAGTGCCTCCTACTACAGCAAATTGGAAATTTCAGAGTACATAAAGGTTGCTAAAATGTGTGTATATTCTTGGTTTTTCCTCCAGAAATTCTGATTGGTATAGGATGAAATGGGGCCTGGGGCTATGAATTCTAATAACTTAATTAGAAATCAGATGCTAGTGGTTCCAACATAGATGGTCCATAGACCATGCTTATAAAATATTGGACTATACTTATACATTCTCCATCCTTATTTAGCCTTCTTCATCAGTATTAGTCCAGTGCCTAATATACAATTCAGTATTTGTTTAAAGGCTGAATAGGTTCATTACATGATAAATGATAAAAGATACACTGTATTCAAAATAGTGACACTTTACCTACCCATGTTGCTCAAAAAGATCCAAATACTTTGGAGCCAAAGAAGCAAATTTAGAACAGTGCTTTTCATATAGTGATTCAGCAGATTCTTTATAGGTTAATTTGCTGATTCAGTGGATTTCTCACTAAGGACAGAATTCATTTTCCATGTGTGGACAAACATAAAACACAAAGTACTGAGTTTTGATTCACATATTTATCAGGGGAAAATTGTGTCCATATGTCTGACATGTTTATCACTAAAGAGAGGGTCATTTGCCAGAGTCTTATGTAGGGAAGCTGGCAGGACTTCCCCTCTTATTGCTCCCCTAGATGTCATTTCTTTTTTTAAATTAATTTTATTGGTACATTAAGGTATACAATATAATGACATTCATCATGGGAAATTTGCACCTTTACATAATCGACCTTGGTTCTTATTTTTTCCCCATTCCCCTGCCCTCCCTTCAACCCCTCCATCCCTTGCTATCTACAAAGACCTTGTTTCCATTTTTTCATTTTCTCATATTAATTCCATTCCCTTCTTTCTTTTCCCCTCCCCTCCCCTTCCCCTTTCCCTTTGCCCCTTTTCTAACTATTTCACACTATCTACTGTACCATTTAGTCCTTATTTACACTTTTGGTTTCTCAAACTAGTGAAACTATTTGGTATTTTCACGTGTGTGTCCCATTTATTTCACTTAAGAGTATTGCCTCAATGTGCATCCATTTAGCTATAAATGTCTCTAATTTCTCATTTTTTATGGCTGAGTAGTACTCCATTTTATTAAACAAAAAACATTTTCTTTATCCAGTCTCCAGTTGATGGGCATTTGGGCTGCTTCCAAGTTTTAGCTATTACAAACTGTGCCACTATAAACATGGGTAAGAATATATCACTGTGGTATGATTCTTTTAATTCTTTGGGAAAGATCCCCAGCAGGGAAATAGCTGGGTCAAATGGGACTTCCAGTCCTAGTTCTTTGAGGTATCTCCATACTGATTTCCACAGTGCTTGCACCAGTCTACACTCCCACCAGCAGTGGAGCAGGGTTCCTCTTTCCCCACAGCCCCGCCAGCATTTGTTATTGGTTGATTTCATGATAGCAGCCATTCTTTCTGGAGTGAAGTGGAATCTCAACGTTGTTTTCATTTGTATCTCTTGAATGACCAGGGATGTTGAACGTTTTCTCATATCTTTACTTGCTCTTTCTACTTCTTTGTGTGAGAAATGTCTGTTCATTTCAGATGCCCATTTTTGGATTGAGTCTTTAAATTTGGGAGGTCTGATTTTTTCTAAGTTCTTTATAGATTTTAGGTAGTAGACCTTTGCCTGAGGAATAACAGGTGAAGATTTTTTCCTACATTGTGGGTTGTCTCTTCACACTGTTGCTGGTTTCTCTTGCTGTGCAGAAGCTTTTTAATAAGAAGAGATCCCACTCCTTGGTTGTTTGTGCTAGTTCACCAGGCAACTGAGGTTTTGTTCATAAAGTCTTTTCCTACCCCAGTGTCTTGAAGAGTTCTACCTAACCTCTGTTCCAGCCAGTTCAGCGTTTTTGTTTTAATATTTAGATCTTAATTTAGATTTTAATTTAGTTCATGGCGAGAGATACAGGTCTAGTTTTAATCTTTGGCAAGTGAAAACCCAATTTTTCGAGAACCATTTATTAAAGAGGCTATCTTTCCACCAGTGAGGGTATTTGGCTCCTTTGCAAAGATGAGGTGGTTGAGTGTGTCTGGAGTTGTTTTTGCATCTTCTAATCTGTTCCACTGGTTCTCAGGTCTGTTCCTTTGCCAGTACCATGCTGTTTTTTATCACAGTAGCTTTGTAGTATAGTTTCAAGTTGGGGATTGTGATACCCCCTGCCATGTCTCTGTTGCCTAGAATTGCTTTTGCTATTCTAGGTCTCTTCTTGTTCCAAATGAATAATTGGATTGTTTTCATATGATCCATGAAGTACGCTGCTGGAATTTCAATTGGGATTGCGTTGAATTTATATAGCAGTTTTGGAAGTATGGCCATTTTCATTATGTTGATTCTTCCTACCCAGGAGCAAGGGATGTCTTTCCATTTTCTGATGTCCTCTTCAATCTCATTTTTCAGAGTGCTATAGTTTTCAGAGTTGATTTCTTTTATTAGGTTGATTCCTAGGTATTTCAATTTTTTGGATGCTATTGTGAAAGGAATTGATTGCCCCATTTCTCTGTAAGTCTGTTTTTTGTGTACAGAAAAGCTATTCATTTTAGTGTATTGACCTTGTATCCAGCTACTTGACTGCATTTGGTTATTAAGTCTAGAAGACTTTTGGTGGAGTTCTTGGGGTCTTCTATATAGAGTATCATGTCATCTGTAAATACTGACAATTTGACTTTTTCGTTTCCTATCTTTATTCCTTTTATTTCTTTCTCTTGTCTAATTGCTGTGGCTAATGTTTCCAAAATTATATTGAACAGGAGTGGTGATAGTGGACATCCTTGCCTTGTTCCTGATTTTAGGGTGAAGGGTTTCAGCTTTTGACCATTTAGTATGATGTTAGCTGTTGGTTTTTCACAGATGACTTTTATCAGATAGTGAACATCCTTGTCTTGTTCCTGATTTTACTGTGAAGGATTTCAGTTTTTGATCATTTAGTATGATGTTGGCTGTTGGTTTTTCATAGATGGCTTTTATCAGATTGGGGTAGAGACCATCTATTCCAATTTTTTATAGGGTTTTTATCATAAATGCATATTGGATTTTGTCAAATGCTTTTTCTGTGTCTATGGAGATAATCATATGGTTTTTGTCCTTGGCTCTATTGATATAGTGTACTACATTTATTGATTTGCATATGTTGAACCATCTCTGCATCCCTAGGATGAATCACATTTGGTTGGGGTGTAAGATCTTCTTAATGATCTTCTGCATTCTATTTGCCAGTATCTTATTAATGATTTTTGCATCTATGTTCATTACTGAGATTGGTCTATAGCTCTCTCTTTCAGTTGGGTCTTTCTCTGCTTTGGGGATCAAGGTGATGCTTGCTTCCAAGAATGAATTCAGGAGTATTACTTCCGTTTCAATTTCATTGAAGAGTTTGAACAGTAGTGGCAGTAGTTCCTCTCTAAATGCCTTGTAGAATTCAGCAGTGAAGCCATTGGGACCCAAGCTTTTCTTAGTTGGTAAATTTTTAATTACATTTTTAATTTCATTGATTGATATTGGGTCATTTAGAATTTTTGGGTCTTCTTCATTCAACTTTGGTAATTCATACCTATCTAGGAATCTGTCCATTTCTTCTGTGTTTTCCATCATAGTGCTGTATGGGTTCTTTTCTTTTCTTTTCTTTTCTTTTTTTTTTTTTTCCGTATAGGTTCTTGAAGTAGGTATTGATGATCCTCTGGATTTCTGCTTGGTCCATTGTAATTTCATCCTTTTCATTCCTAATTGCATGGATTTGGGCCTTTTCTTTCCTTTTTCTGATAAGGTTGGCTAAGCGTTTGTCAATTTTGTTTATTCTTTCAAGAAGTACCAACTCTTGGCTTCATTAATTTTTTGTATCATTCTCTCAGTCTCCATTGCATTGATTTCTGCTCTGATCCATATAATTTCCTCCCTTGTATGAGCTTTGGGTTTATCTGCTCTTCTTTTTCTAGAAGGTTGAGGTTCAGCATGAGCTTCTGTAATTGAGCTTGCTCTGTTTTCCTAATGTGAGTATTCACTGCTATGAATTTCCCTCATAAGACTTCTTTCATTGTGTCTCATAGATTCAGATATGTTGTATTGTCATTGTCGTTTAATTGGAGGAACTGTCTGATTTCTTCTTTAATGTTCTCTGTGACCCATTGGTATTCAGAAGTGTGTTGTTCAAGTTCCATGTGTTTATGAAAGTCTTGTGGTTTCTTTTGCTATTGATCTCCAATTTCATTGCACTATGTTCTGATAATATACAGGGGATAACTTCAATTCCTTTGTAATTACTCAAACATTCCATGAGCGAGTATGTGGTCTATTTTAGAGAAGGACCCATGTGCAGCTGAAATGAATGTGTATTCTAATTTTGTGGGGTGGAACACTCTGTAAACATCTGTTAAGTTCATTTCTTCAAGCGTTTTATTGAGTTCTAATATTTCATTGTTTATTTTTAATCTCGTTGATCTGTTTGTGACAGTGGGGTATTGAGGTCCCCCACTACTATTGTATTGGTGTTTGTATGATTTTTCATGTCCATCAGTATTTGTTTTATATAGTTGGGTGGACTAGTGTTTGGTGCATATATATTAATGATTGTCATCTCTTCCTCTTGAACTGATCCCTTTACAAGGATGTAATATCCTTCTTTGTCTCTCTTAATCAGTGTTGGTTTGAAATCCACTTGATCTGCAAAGAAGAAAGCTACTCCTGCTTTTTTTCAGGTTCCTGTGGCATGGAGTATTGTTTTCCACCCTTTAACTTTCAGTCTATGAATTTCTTTTTGAATTAAGTGTGTTTGTTGTATGCAGCATATTGTTGGATCTTGCTTTTTGACCCATTCTGCCAGTCTATTTCATTTGATTGGTGAATTGAGACCATTAACATTGATGGTTATAACTGATATGTATTGACTTATCATAGTCATGACTTTTTCTTGGATTCTCCCCCTTTGCTTTAATTTCTTGTTGTGCCCAATGGATTCATTCTGCTGGGCTTCCTGGTGTTGTGATCCTTGTTGTCTTTTCCTAGGATATTGTTTAAAATTTTTTGGAGAGCTGGTTTGGTGTTCATGAAATTCTTAAGGTGCTCTTTGTCATGAAAGTATCTTATTTCTCCATAAATTTTGAAAGATAGTTTTGCAGGGTACATCAATCTGGATTGGAGGCTGTTTTCCTTTAGGGCTTGAAATACATCACTCCACATTCTTATTTCCTTGTGGGTTTTTGTTAAGTCTGCTGTGATTCTGATGGGCTTTCCTTTCTATGTGATTTGTTTATTTTCTCTAACTGCTTGTGGAATTTTATTCTCCTGAAGGGTTCCTGGAATCTTAACAGTTATATGCCTATGTGTAGATTTTTTTTTGATCAAGCCTAGTTGGAGTCCTATATGTCTCACTTATCTGTATGTCAGGTTCTTTTCCCCTGCTTGAGAAGTTTTCTACCATCATTTCTGTGAACAGTTCTTTTATGTCACCTGCCCTCTCCTGTTTTTTCATTGACTCTGATCAGTGTTACATTATTCTTCTTTGCATCGTCTAGCAGCTGCTGGATTGATTTCTCATGGTCCATTACTATTTTAAAGAAATTTTTCTTTTCCTGGTCACTAATCGCAATCCTATCTTCTATATCTGAAATTCTATCCTTGCGTTGACTCATTCTGCCATGTAAACTTTCAATGGTGTTTTTAATCTTCTGGAAATCTATTTGCATCTGTTTTATGGATTCCGTTTGTTTCCTATATTGGGATTCCATCATGTTCCTCAGCGTCTCTATTTTTTTAATCTATGTCCTCTCTAGATTTATTAATCATGTCTTGCACAATGGGCACAATCTCTGATGTTATCTGAGAAATTATTTCTGATTTCATTTTTTTCAGTCCTCTTTAGTTGCTAGTTCGGGGAGTCCAGGTGGTTGAGTATCAGATTGTTCCATCTTGTTTCCCTTTGGGGTTTCCTTAGGTGATCTGGAAGTCTGGTTTTGAGACTTATTTACATGTCTTCTCATTGCAACTGATGCAGCCTGCTGTGTCTTTGTTGAGCTGACTTTTTGCTAACCTAGTGGTCTTGCATTCTCAGCAAGCCACTGAGCAGCCTTTAATCTGCTGCTCACCAGTACACCAATTCCTGGTTTCAGAGTGGTGGCCTTCTAGATCCCTGAGCTGACCTGTTGTCTGGGCAGGCTTATGGCTGGGGCCTGTGCAGACCTAGGATGGTATCTAGGTGTGCCTCTCACTGGGGCCCCTATGTAGCTGTTGTCTGGGAGGGCCTTTGGTTGGGGGCCATGCACCCCAGTTCCTGTTGTCTGGACAGGCTTTGACTAGGATCACCATGCACTTATCAATGGTATCAAGCAAGCCTCTGGGTATTGCTTGTGTGCCTGTACAGCTCTTCTCCCGGTGGGCTTTCGCTGATGGTATGGTAGGCCTCTGGCGAAATCCTGCATGCCCATGCAGCTCCTTTCTGGGCAGACCCTGGCCTGGGTGGGCAGTAGCCTCTGGGGTAGACAGACCCTTGACTGGGATCTGCCTGCAGCCATGCCTGTCTGGGCCACACAACTGCTCCCAGGGATCTGTGTGCAGTCCCTTAGACCTCATTTCTGTGAAACTATCTCTGCATGTCAGGTGCTTAACCTTGGAAAAAAGAACTTGTGAAAGAGTGCCTTCTATAACACAATTATGTGTTGATGGTATAGAGATAATGTAATCACACAGCTCTAGATGAAAGTAGTTATTTCTCCAGCTTCTGCTCTTTGGCTGTCCAATTTGTTTGAGTAGCCAGGTATGATAACAGAGCTAATAGAGGGTAAACTTGGTGTGGCAAGAGAAGAGAAAGATTAGGGCCGGGGATTTAGCTCAGTGGTTCTGGCACCTGCCTCTCAAGCGCAAGGTCCAGAGTTTGATCCCTGGTACCAAAAAAAAAAAAAAAAAAAAGAAAAGAAAAGAGAAAGATTAAGAACAAAGATCTGTAGCTGAAAACTCTCAGAAGAGACACATCCACCTACTGGCCCACTGGAACACTTGCACTGTTCACTTCCATGAGGTGATGGGAATTTGGCTGTCATGCACTGTCTTGCTCAAATGAAATCTTTGATCTTTCATGTTCTTCCCCCACCCATATCTAGTAGGAGCTTGCCACCCTTGGAACCCCTTTTTAATAGTTACGGCTCTGAATGCTGTCTTCTGGCAAACCATCAGCATCCTGAGGGCAAGGTACTGAGACTGATTATGAACTATGAATGGGTGTGGTGCATGCCTGTGTCCCCAGAACTCTGGTAGGTGGAGCAGGAGGACCACAAATTCAAGCCCAGTCTGGGCAACTTAGTGACTTACCAAGACACTGATTTAAAAAGAGGGTGAGGTTGAGTATGTAGATCAGTGCAAAGGGCCTGGATTCAACCTCCAGTATCCCCCCACAAAAAACCTAAAAATGTAAATGAAATGCTGCTATCAAAGGGTTCATGCCTCTCTGCTGTTAAAGGAATGAGCTAGAATAGATGTGTTGAAATGTACTATGGGTTTTAGAGAGTTCTTTGGTTTGAAGGTGGTCTTGGATAGGTCAGCAGGGCAAGAATCTTAAAGAAAAGAGAGCAGGTAGCTTCTGGAAATTGGTTCTATGTCCATATAATGGAATACTAGATGACAATGAGAGGAATCTTCTCAAAGTTCTATACAGATATAGGTTAATGACTCATTCACCTATCTTTAAAAAAAAACTGAGTGAAGTATATTTTACATATCATAAAATTCACCCATTTCATGTACAAAATTCTATGATTTTTGGTAAATTTACTAAGTAGTACAACCATCACCATAAACCAGTTTTTAGAATATTTTCATCCTCCCCAAAAGACTATCCCTTCCATTATAGTTATTCACATTCCCACACCCAGGCTCAGACAATTGCTAATTTGCATTCTCTCTTTAAATTTCCCTGTTGTGGGACATTTAATATAAATGAGATCATACAATATTTCTTGTATCTGGCTTGTCTTTGCATAATTTTTTTTTTAAGAGTAGGAAAAATTTATTGAGAGAAAGGTAGCTTTTGTCCAAGAGAGACAGAAGGGGGACTGGAAAGTGGGTTGCCTACCCACCCCATGGTTCAAAGATATTTTTTGGTACCGGGGATCGAACTCAGGACCTTGTGCTTGTGAGGCAGGTGCCAGAACCACTGAGCTAAATCCCCGGCCCCCCAAAGATGTTTTATACAGCAAAGCCAGGTGGTGAGGTGGGTACAAAGTGGGACAAAACTATGAGACCCAATGGAAATTTACAAGGTGGGCATGAGGTGGGACAAAACCATGACCAGCCAATAAGATTACAAGTACAGTCACCCAGGTTATATTGATTAAATGGGGGTCAAGTGGGGGAGCAAGTCATGTAGCAAGTGTACAAGGATTTTCAGTAAGCATGGGTCAGGCCCCCTACCCAGGTGATTTTGCATAATGTTTTTGAAGTTCATCCACGATATAGCATTTTTTGCTGAATATCGATTGTTCCATTGTATGAATTTGCCCCCTTTAGTCTATCCATTAATTCATTGGCTCTTTGACATTTGGTTGTTTCCAGTTTGGAGCTATTATGAATAATTCTACTATGTACAGTCTTGTACAAATCTTGGTGTAAATGTAAGTTTTTATGTCTGTAGTATAAATATCTAGGAGTGGAATTGCTGGATTAATTGGGAGTTTTATATGTAACTTTTTATTTGTTTGTTTTGGTATTGGGAATTGAACCTAGGGCCTTTGCATTGAGCTACATCCACAACCTTTTAAAAAATTATTTTGTTTATTTTGAGACAAGGTCTCACTAAGTCACCAAGTTGCCCAGGCAGGGCTCAAACTAGAGGTCTTCCTGCCACTCAGCCTCCCAGAGTGCTTGGATCACAGGCACGTGGTATCATTCCCAGCCTATATTTAACTTTTTAAGAAACTGTCAAGTTGTTTTCAGTTGTTTTCTTTTCATTCTAATAATATATGAAACTTCTCATTTGTTCATATTCTCACCAGCATTTATTATCTCTCATTTATTATAGTCATTCTACTGGGTGTGGGATGGCAGCTCTTCCTTGTTTTTATTTGTATTCCTTTAATTATAGTGTTGAACATCTTTTCATATCTATATTAGCCATTAGTCATTTGCATATCTTCTTTAGTGAGATGTCTGTTCATATTTTTTGATTGGATCCCTTTTTATGAGTTTTTTGTATATTCTGGATATAAATTGTTCATCAGATATATGTTTTGTAAATGTTTTCTTATAGTCTGTTGCATCTCTTTTTATTTTCTTCATGGTGTCTTTTGTAGTGCAAACATTTTAACTTTTGAGGAGATTTAAATTTTCTATTTTTTCTTTTATGGAATATGATTTAGGTGTTGTATCTAAATAAATCTTTGCCTAATTTAAAGTCTCAGATTTTTCTCCTATGTTTCCTTCTGTTTGGCTGTCACATTTAAATTTATGCCCTGATCCATTTTGAGTTAACTTTTGTGGGTAAGTGAGTTAAGAGTCTAAGTTCATCTTTTGTACATAGATATCCACTTGTTCTTGCTTGTCTCATAAACTGACATCTGAGATGAGCGCTTGCTCTGTGACCAGCCCTAGAGCGACACTGGAGAATGGAACAGTTTCCAGCTTCATATACAGTCTAGGGAGGAATATGTCCATAACCAAGGTGAGTAGGAGACACAGATACACCACCTCAAGACAGGTGACTTCAAGAATGAGTCTGAGGCAAAAATTACGGCATGGCTTTGGTGTCTCCAGGTAAAAGATCTGTACATGTTACCTGAGTCCGGTGTAATGGCTTCAACTTCTTCGGTCCCTAAACACAGTAGTTTATCACCATCTGTTTTGAAGTGTTTCTTATAAACTTTGTGTATTAATGAAGAGTTTAAATATTTATGTTTGCTAGAATTTTTTAAAGCACTCGATATTGTTACAGTGACGACTATTGTAGTATCTTAGAATGATCACGTCCCAGATTATAACATGAGAACATGTGTCCTATGTGGACATCATAAAAAATGGCTGAAAACTCTGGTTTAGTTAATAAACCTTGGATTAGGGATGAAGAGACTTAGTTTGGGGAGTACTGATAATTAGCTTTGTGCTCTTGACACACCATCTAACTTCTGGGACCCTCAATTTGCACCCAGTGTAAGGTGGAAGTTCATTTCCAAGATTCTTCCCAGGCTGAAAGTTGTGTTTGTTCATCCAGTCAACATTTATTGAATACTCGCTCTGTGTCAGGCTCTATGAGGCACTGTTAAACAAAGGAAAGTTATAGAGAGGAGTGTGCAAACAAATTATTAAAAGAGAATCTCACCTATTTCATGCTAGAAATATACATCTCTCTTGAGTGAGGAGTTAATTGGGGAGGAGGAAGAAGAAAGAAGGAAAATGCCCAAAGCTCATCTTACAGACTATGCCTCCAGGAGAGAATTCACAGGTCAGACACAGGAATGAAGAAGCCAGCTCATAACTACAACCAGCCTTCAGACAGTATTTCCTCACACTATGGTAGAAAGTGTAGGAAAGGAAAAGGAAGAGCTACATAGCCCTTGGAACCATGTAATAAACTTGCTTGATATTGAGTATCTGATTCTCTTTATTGTATTGAAAATCATAGTGTATATTTCTCAAATTTCAGGTGTTCTCAGAGAGCAAACCTATGATACAATATGTTTTAAGAATAAGAAGCTCATTTTAAAAGAAGTTCATTTTTAAGGTACTGCAAGGACATAAATCTGATATAAATCAACTTCACCTCCCCCCAAAAATAGTTTTTCAGATTCTGAGCCACTGTCTCCAGTACATTTTCTGAACTTCCTGTTGTAACTACAGCACCTTGAATCTAAATAACATAATACTGTAGTCTTTTGTGTAATGCACAGTGACCATATGACATTTGAATGCTTTTCAGGCTGGGGAGAATCCTCAGCTTGAGTTTCTGCTCTAATTCTGCCTCTTTCTCTCTACATACAAGCATGTTTTCTCTTTTTGGCTGTAAACAGTTTGGGGAGGTTTATATATGAGTAGTGGAACAGGAAAGCTATAAAAAATTAAGCTTATATTACATTCACATAGCTCTATAATCTTATTTGGCAAATGTACAATTTTTTAGCAACCATCGTTTAAGTGTACTTATACATGGCCCAACTATACACTACTGTTGGGAGCAATGCTACATAATTCTAGGGAAAAATCGTTTGAGTAGGCCTAGTTCTCCTGCCTACAGGCCAGCAATAACACTCCAAGACATACGTTTCTAATTCCCAGGCAGCAGACATCCTGATCTTACAGCTAGCCTATGAAAATGCTAATATGGATTGCAAACAGGCAATAAATCCTGTTCACTCCTCTAAAGATCTTGGAGCATATATTAAGGCATGCCAGAATGTTGGGTCTCCTTCACACAATGTGGCTCTGATGGCTCAAGCCATCTCCCAACATTTACACGGTACACACAATGATTTAAAATGTTTTAATTGTGGAAAATTGGGGCATCTCAGAAAAAAACTGCAAAATGAAAGGGGCTTTACAAGCTGACCCAGAGCCACTAGGTCAGACATCCAGAGAAAATAAGTTACCACCTGGCCTTTGCCCTCGCTGTCGAAAAGGCCTTCACTGGGCTAAAGCCTGCCACTCCAAATATGATAAGAATGGCACACTGCTGCGAGGAAATTGGAAATTGGGCCCAGGAAACTATAGGAGATCAGGGCCAAGGGGCTCCAGTCCCCCTGAATCAGCAGTACTCGGTTCAGACCCGTGCACAAGTACAAAATCAGATGGCATGGGTGTCTGGAGGGACATTTCTTCCCTCCTCAAGGGAACACTGGGAAGCTCAGGAATAGATCTTTCTGCTGCTCAGAGAGTTCACCTGCTGGGAGGTGAGACTCCAGTATCTGTCCCCACAGGAATTCATGGACCCCCACCCCCCGGAACCATTGGCTTGATACTTGGAAAATTCTCTCTAACTTTGAAAGGCATTACTGTTATTCCAGCTATTGTTGATTCTGATTGTACCTCGGAATTGTGTGTTCCTGTTAGCTCCACAGGACTTTGGGTAATAGAACAGGGAGGTTATATCGCACAATTGTTGCTCTTGTCTAAACCACAATTAAATAATGTTAGCCTTAAAAATTCCCAAGAGGGTCCTCAGCCAGAAATTCCTCAAGAAGAAATTTATTTCACCCAAGAGATTTCCAAAAACCGCCCCATGTGCAAAATTAAATTGAATGGCAAATTCTTTACAGGATTGATAGACACAGGCGCGGATGTGTCTGTGATTGGCACATGTTTTTGGCCATCATCTTGGGGGAAAAAACCAACGAATACATCTCTGGTAGGCCTTGGCATCCCCCAACAAGTTTTACAAAGCTCCATTCCCCTGCCTTATGAAGGGCCTGATGGTCAATTGGGATATATTGGTCCTTACATAGCTCCCATACCTGTAAACTTATGGGGCAGAGATTTGTTGGAAGAATGGAGAATTGTAGGTACCTTGTTATCAGAACGATCGGTTAAGCCACAAAATATACAATTTAGGACAGACAAATTAAAAACATTAAATGATTTTCAAAAATTATTAGGTGATATTAATTGGATTAGGCCTAAGATAGGGATAGCAACTTTTCAATTGCAAAATTTATACAAAATATTACAGGGAGATTCTGATCTTAATTCCCCTCGAAAATTAACTCTGGAGGCACAAAAGGAGTTACAATTAATAGAACAAAGCATACATAACCATCAGGTTTTTCATATCAACTCTAATTATCCAGTTTATTTGTTTGTGCTTAACACCCCCCACTCACCTACAGGCTTAATAGGGCAATGGTATGAGAAACGGGTCTTTCCCATGGAATGGTTGTTTTTATCTAGCCAGTTAGTGAAATCTCTACAATTATATCTAGAACAAATTGCAAAAATAGTTTCCTCGGGACGTAATCGTACCCGACAATTATTTGGTGCTGACCCTCATTTCTTCATTATCCCAATTGATAAGGATCAAATGCAGATGCTGCTACAGACTGCTTTATATTGGCAAGTAGCCTTTGCAGATTTCATTGGACACATAGATAATCATTACCCTAGTGATCCTCTGTTTCAGCTTTTTTCACGACTTGAGTTTATTCTCCCCAAGGTCACTCAATTTCAGCCATTGCAAGGTGCGTCAACCTATTTCACTGATGGCTCCTCTAAGGGCCAAGCAGCAATTTGGAGCTCTTCCTTTAGTTATGTGTTGCCTACACCTGGTCTCTCTGCTCAGCGGTCAGAGTTGCTAGCCATTTTATTTGTGATTGAAAACTTTCCCTCCCAACCTCTCAATATTTTAAGTGATTCCTTTTATGCAGTTTGCTTGACTCAAAGATTGGAAGGAGCTATGGTCCGCTCTACCTTAGAACCCAAATTATTAAACCTGTTTTTAAGATTACAAAAGGCCATATGTCAAAGAACTGCTCCCTTTTATAGTGGACGTATTTGATCACATACAAACCTTCCTGGGCCACTTTCCTATGGCAATGCACAAGCAGATCAGCTTATAGGATTCCTTGCTGCTTTTGATCAGGCTAAAGAATCACATAGTTATTTCCATCAAAACTCCAAGGCACTACAACATGATTTTCAGCTATCTCGAGCTCAAGCATGACAGATAGTTATGGCTTGTCCTAGTTGCCAGCAGATTCCATGGCCCATTCCCCCTGAGGGAACTAACCCTCGAGGCCTAGCCACCAATATGATTTGGCAGATGGATGTGACACATGTCCCCTCTTTTGGAAAGTCTCGATTTGTACATGTCTCTATAGGTACATTTTCACACATGATACATGCCACGTGTCAATCTGGTGAGAAAGGTCACCATGTTCAACAACACTGCTTGTCTGCCTTTGCTGCCATGGGGGTGCCCAAAAATATTAAAACTGACAATGGCCCATCATATGTTAATAAATTTATCCAAAAATTCTTTCTTATTTGGCATGTTAAGCATAGTTCTGGTATCCCGTATAATCCACAAGGACAAGCCGTAGTAGAAAGGGCCCATGCCACCCTCAAACATCAATTGCTTAAACAATCACAAGGAAATCAGATGCCTCCACAAGCTCGTTTAGATCTAGCTGTTTTTGTACTCAATTTTTTAAATCCTGTAGCAGGTTCCACACAACCACCTGCTATGCTCCATTGGCAAATGGATGGCATGGTTAAGACTCAAAAACCACAAGTCCTTTGGAAAGATGTACAAACAGGTAAGTGGAATGGCCCCGCTGCCTTAATAACTTGGGGGAGAGGTTTCGCCTGTGTCCTAACAGATAATGAGAAAACCTTGTGGCTGCCTTCCAGGAACATGAGACCGTGAGTCACGCTGGTGGAACCGCCAACATCTCGCAAAATGAGTGATAGCACCCTGGCTGAAAGCGATGAGCCAGCTGCACCTCAGGGACCCACCTCACCGGCGACAACCAGCAAATCCATGGCAGGGTCCAGGACTGAGATGATGCCCCCAGAGGAATGATAATTATAGATTTATGGTAAAAAATTTATAAAGGTGGGGGACAACTTCAAAATGCTCTTTTTATATTTATAGGTATAAAAGTGCTTTCATTCCTTCTGATTCTAATTTCAAGAGATCTCTGTTAATTATTCCAAAGTTTTTGACCAGTCATATATAATTATAAATCTAATAATCATAAAAAGGATATTACAATTCAATTTGGCCAAA
The DNA here is from genome assembly GCF_053883595.1 of Heterocephalus glaber. NCBI lineage: Eukaryota > Metazoa > Chordata > Mammalia > Rodentia > Bathyergidae > Heterocephalus > Heterocephalus glaber. Next base: position 18,239,838 of record NW_028258312.1, on the reverse strand, counting down.
TATATTTGAGTGCACTCTTAATTTTATAAATTGTCTTATATGTTTGTCTGTTGTCTGTTGTTTGTCTGTTTGTACAGTTGAGCTCAATCTTTTTTTTTCTCTTTTCACCTTTTGAAAAAAAAAATTTTTTTTAAAAGACATTCACCTATTGTTAAATTGGCTTACAGATAAATGTTATTAAATTAAAGCCATGCCCTCCTTCCCAGGTTGCTAACTGATCAAAGTGCTACCGAGATTTATTTTATAAAAGTAATGTGTATTGTCACCTACATGCAATAATCAAATTGCAATAAGCAGTTGTAAAATAAGAAGATATATATATTCTTATTCTTTGTCAAAATAAATAGAGACTGTGGGTACTCCCTTTGGTGAATAAAGAAGTGGCCACCCAGAAAATAATCATTCTGATCTTAATTCACTAAAGGGACCCCCTAGTAATTTTCATAATCTTATGGGAAACACACCACAACAAATATTGTCTCAATGTTATTATAAATTGATTACATTATCATTGAAGTTTAAATTCTAAATATGTTATAAATTGATTACATTGGTTATCATTGAAGTTTAAATTCTAAATATGTTATAAATTGATTACATTGGTTTTCATTGATGTTTAAGTGCTAAATATGTTATTGTAAAATGTTTACATTGGTTAAGTTCTAAATATGTTATTGTAATATGTCCACATTGGTCATCTTCAAAAGCTTAATTTCTGTGTCATAAAAAAGAGAGTGTTATTACAAAGATGGTTTTGGTACCAAACTACAGCGAAGAACATAAGGTTTTATGTAACTGTGATACTTATTACTGCTCCTTTTCTGGTGTTCAAAATGTATTCATTCATGCCCTCTAATTGTATGGGTCTTCCAACATATTGTTTATGGTAATAACCTTTTGATTCAGGTATTTGCCCTTCTCTTATGCTCCAGCCACCTATGATAATAGGCACACTTGTATGCTGATTTATTTTCCTTAGATGATGTCCTATAAAAAGATAGCTACTCAGGATCCAACCACAACAGCAACTATCATTGGCAATAATAACAGTTTAACTATATTTTTATTCCAAAATGCTTATATCCAGGTAAAGTTATAATAGTTGAGTTCACTACTTCTCTTACAATGCTAATGTTATTGATCTTCTCTTCTGGGTGTTCAACAACCAAAGTTTAGAGACCAAAACTGAAGAGGTATCTGGGCTAAAAAGGCAGCCAATATTTTGGCCCTGGCCCTCCAAAGTCAACTACAACAATAAGATCCAGGTCATGAGGGAACCATCTCCAAGATCCTGCATTTTTGGTGAGTCACCCAACCTCCTGAGCAGGGAGGTTGCTGAACACCAAAACAGTAAAGATCCAACAAAATGTGTGTCAAAGGAATGTCACCTGCAGGAAAAAATCTCCCATGCTTTCGCAGGAAGCAACATGGTCAAGCAAGGCCGTGACATATCCTGATGGCTGACACTGACAGAGGAGCTAAGAGGCTCTATGCATGGTTCCAAGACAGTGCCTGTGGAGACTTAATTGACCTTGTTAGATAACAAGAGATTGACTTTATTTAATATAGGTCTCACTGTAACTTGGTCTTGAACATCCTGTAGAAAAGTATAACTATATAAGACAATAGCTACTTGAGTTCAGCAAAAGTTTTAAGGTTTTTTTTTTTAGCCAACATTGTTTAAAAAATAATAAATAAATTTATTATTTGATTTTTCATCTTTTTACAGCCCCAATTAATAGAAATTATGCTTATAGACAGCTAAGCCAGTCAAACACACTATAGATCCTCACAATATATAGGGTCAAGGTATTGTTGGGTGTGCTCACTTTTCCTAAAAACCCCTTCACATAAAACAAAAAGAAAGGGAGATATGTTGGGAGCAATGCTACATAATTCTAGGGAAAAATCATTTGAGTAGGCCTAGTTCTCCTGCCTACAGGCCAGCAATAACACTCCAAGACATACTTCCATTTTGGCCTCAGGTCACAAGGAAGATCTCAATGATCCCATGATGCTGTAATCCTCCAGGACAAGACCACACCTGTGGGAGACGCCCTGGGAGGAACCAAATCTTCATCTGTGTAGTTCCTGGGAGGAACTAAATCTTCATCTGCATAGTTCCTCATTGTTCTTAGATTTCCGCCGCCCCCACCCAGTCTTTTGTTACACCGTGTTCATCCCAATATGATACTGAAATCTACATTATTCATTTGTTACATTTGTTTCTTTGGATGTACTAAATAAAAGGTGCTGCAAGCTAGGGCTTCTTGTCTTTGCTGCCCAGAGCAGCACTGATCAGACCCAAAGCTCAGCTTCTTCTCAGTCTCATTTGTCTACCTTTCCTGTAATTCGCCGTGTGCTGCCATGCCTCGCAGGAGACCAGGACTCACTGCAGAGGTTCTGGTAACGTCCCCTTCCCCTGTTCCCTACACACTACATTTTGGAAAGGTCTTGCATTAATCGGTGTAAGGTTGCCTGGTGGCAAGTGACAGAAATCTAACTCAAAATAGCTCAAGTGAAAACAGAATTATTGGCTCTTTTAACTAGGAAGCCTGGGTGTGGGATTTGCTTTAGCATAGCTGAAGTCCAGGGGCTCATGACGATTCCTGGCTCTTGTGTCCCTGTCACTCAATTCAGCATCACTCTCAGGCCCATTCTCTGCATGTGGTAGTTAGAGGATCACTGGCAGCTCCAGACTTAATTGGCCTTTATAAGTAGAGATCAGAGGAAGAGAAGGTCTTTGGGGTTCACACAATGGACCTCATCAGGAGACTTTGATTGTTCCAGCCTGGATCCTATGATCATGCCTTGCTGAATAGTAAGAAGAAGGTACTGTATGAAGATTGACCGAGTAGAAGGCACCCAGGAGCTGTCCTAGCTCCTGAAAGCCATAGGAGAGTACAGCCCTCAGACTGGCAAGCTTTCCATATTACACAGGGTGAAAGAAAAACAGGTCTCTAGTGGATGCTGGGCAGGTATGAAGAAGAGTAGCCTACTACACTTGGTAAGATGTCATTGAACAGTTGTTACTTTTTTTTCTTAGGTGCTAGCAATTAAATCCAGGGCCTTGTGTATGCTAGGCAAGTTCTCTATCACTGAGCTACTCCCTTAGCCCATATTGCTAAACATTTTTACATAAGAAGAGTACTGGCTTTCATTTGCTACACTGATGCAAAACTACTGTTAAGATGTTAATAATATTTATTCATTATTGAAACTTTCTCAAATATTATAGAGTTCTACTTAACTCATTTCCATTTGACTCTTATGATAATGTAATACCTGTCACAGAATTAGCATTCATTTACTTAATAGTATATTTCAAACTTTATCACATTTTTATATTCTCATTGTGATCACTTGCATAAACCATGTTTATTTCACAAAATCACAAGTACTGTAATTCAGAGTGATCATTTCAAAAGGACTTCTTTTATAACTTAGATATTTTAATACTATTTATTTACTAATAATTTTTTTTAAAATGGAATTTGTTTCAAAGCCCTGTTGAAGGCTAGGAAAGAGTTTTAAGACTACATTTATAAGCTTCAGGTAAACCTCATTACATTTTCCTTCTTCAGAACATTTTTAATTCTTAGATTTGTAACCCTGATAAACTTTCTGGTAGGGAAAATGCCAGAATACATATGAAGGAAAGAATTATACTCAGGCATTTAAAATAGCAAGTCCAAGTACAGTAATATTTTTTCCATACTTACAAATTAGGACAGCTCCAGCTTTTACATTAGAGTAAGAGAAGAGGTGGCATACATATAGGAAAAACCCAACATTTAAATGTAGCACATTAAAATTCTTTGTTATCAAAGACCAGTAATAAAATATAAGCTGATTTTGGCTTTAGAAAACATTATGAATGTTGAATGGTCATGCCATAGACCATGTTCTAGAGCTTTATGGGGCCTCTGTCATTGGATGAAAGAAGAGGTCTAATCACATTATCAAAGGGCCCTGCTCTATTGTTATTGTTAAATCTCTTTGGACAGTGTCCAGTGTAGATACATTATATCCAGAATTCCTTGCTATAGTTAGTGGTAGTAAGAGCATACCTTGTTCTTTTAATCTACTAGTCATAAAATCAGAAGCAATATACAACAGCGTGTCTTGTTCCTGGGAAATATACATTTAAACATTTAGTGGTAAAGGTCAACATATTCTCAAATGATTTAGAACTGTGACAATAATAAAAGATATTCTAGTATATCAGTGTCCCATGATTCATTTAACTAGGCCTATTCCAGTAATTATATGTGGAGGCGGATGAGAAAACTGGATAATTTCAACTCAGGTGACTAGGTTTTCTTCAAGAGGCTTATTTGGCTTGAAATTCTATGCCTTCCAGAGTTTTAAACCATATTCCAAAGTGAGAATCCATGAAATTAGAGTTAATGATTGAGTTGGTGATACGCTTAAAATATTACTTCAAAGGAGTTCCAGTAAAACATGGAAATAAAATCCAAAACAGTTGAGAGAATTCAGCAGTTTTCGAATATAGAAAGCAGGGAGAGAAGGTGCTGGGTCAGCTGGGTCCAGTTTGAAGGGGTCCTCCAAATGCCTATCACAGCAAATGGAAACTTATGGAGTAAGTCTTTCATGCCCCTAGGATTAAAGAGAAAATGCTGAAAGCTTCCAGGCAGAAAGGGTCACATACAATAAATAGGTTGAAGAATGGCATAGGACATCTTAAGAGAAATAATGGAGATACAAGACAATAGAGCAATGCCACCAGGATGCTAAGAGAAAATCTATAATCTTTAATCTGTAATCTTATATATCCAACCAAACTGTCAATCAATTGTGAGGGAAGAATAAATACAATTTTAGTTAAGGAAGGCATAAAAAAATAATCTTCCTGAGTCTTTTCTTAAGAAGCTACAAAAACAGATATTCTAACAAAATGAAAGCTCAACCCAAGTAAAATGAAGTTCTGAGGCCCAAAAGACAGGGATGCAACACAGAGATTGGTGAAGAAATCTCAGCAAGGGATCAAGTCTACCAAGCCATAAGTGACAGACTAGAGCAAATAGATGGAAACTGTAGGATAGAAATACACAGAAGAAATTCCATGGATGAATTTGTCTGGTAACAGTAGACTGCTCGGAAAGTAATGTTGCTTGGTGTAATGGAGCATTTGGAAACATTTCCAGGACTTCTAGTGTTGATAAATTAAGGAATTTTAGTGAAAACATTATTTAGAAACAGGTTAAATGGAAAAAATAGCTATAGAGATGAAAGCTGATTACTCATAGGGAAGAACACTGTAGAGACTGATGAATCTGATTACCACCTTTCTGTTACTATTGAATTAGATTATCAAGTACATTAGGTATGTTGATTACAAATAAAAATCTAGAGAAAATAAAAGCTCAACCTAAAATAAATCGTTCAAAGATGTTAATAAAAGGGGAAACAGGATGTGGGCTAAAAGGGAACTCTACCTTCAGTTTTATTGTAAATGTTAAATTGTTATAAAAATAAAATCTCTTTTAAAAATCAGAGAAACAGAAAAATGGAAGACTATCAATAGTATATTAAATATAGTGTACTAAACTTAAAGAATATCAAAATGTATTGTATAATTTTAATAAATATTATCTATATGTCTTATATTTTGAATTATTCAGTATTTACAATGTCAGTTTATTCTTGGGTTCGGAAACATGATCTTAAATATAATGAATATCTGTGTTGAAGTAGCTGGAAGATACATTTTTTCCATCGATGGATTAATGCAGTTTTAGCTTGTGGCTATTCATTTTTGCTACTTCACCATCATTTAAGCATCCTAAACCACATGAGAAGTTACCCAGTTTTGGCCAGGGAGGAGGTGGTCAATGAGGGTATATGGCTCATGCAAAAGCACTGTGTTCTCTCTTGTTGAGTATTATTGTTCCCTGTCCTTTTTACTCATTTAGGTAAGTACTAATCCAGATTTTTAGGTATCAAAAGGATTTATCTGCTGATCTAGTGATAGAGTTGGGTTTAGAAATCAAGACTTCTGATGCCAGGGGCAGGAGTATGGCCTTGTCCTGAGGTATCAGAGATATGTGGTGTCTCCTATCGCTGTTAGCAAAACAGATAATAACTTGAAAATTCCAGCAGAGTGGGACTGATCTTAAGCAAAACCCTGGTGAACATATAGTGCTTGGATTGGGCTTTGTAATACTTTTTAAGGCAGTTTTCTTATTTCCTTATTTCTATACTTTTCAGATCTTTTTTTTTTATTCTTGAGAACTAGACATTGCAGGGAACTCCTCTCATGCCCTGTTTTTCCTTGGTGGATACAGAAAACAAAAATGACAGCCCTGTAATAGCTAAATATCTAAGCTTTAAAAACATATTTTAAAAGCCCTAATTGCTATAATAACCTATAATTTTCTTTTCTTTTTTGCCGTCACCCATTTTATATCTTGTACTTCCAGTTTCCTTCAATCACATAATTATCAGATATTCTTGTGGATTTTAAAAGGTGGTTTTAATGTCATATTCTTCAATTAATTGACCAGTTTGCTTCCATTAAGTGTAATCTCTTGGGCTAGGACTTCCTGCCAATGGGATATAGTTTAGTTCAACAATACACTTTGAGGTCTTTTTCTCCTGAGTTTTAAAATCTTAATACTAGTTCTTGGTTGAAGGGGAAATCTTAGAAGAGGTGCAGAGTATGTTCTTCTCATTGTATGTGCAGATTAAGCTTCTTTATAATAATATTATTTCTGGATACAAACCAGATTGGCCATCTTTGGTTCCATTGATTTTTCACTGTGTGAATAATGGCTAAATAAATGTCATTCCTTTGGCATTGGTTTTGGACTATTGCAGTTAAAGACTGATTGTTTGTGGACTTCTCCACCAACCTTTATATGTTAAAGGCCTGACTTCCAATGTGATGGTGGATAATTAGGGTTAGGTTTTGAGATTCTCTCTGTCTTTGAATATGTCTCTGTTTTTCTCTGTCTCCCCATGCATCCATGGAGGAAAGATCATGTGAGCACAAAGTGAGAAGATAGCTGTCTACAAGAAGGGGAAAGGGCCCTTACTAAGAACCAAATCTGCCAGCACCACCCCTCAAAATTGTAAACAATAAATATCTGTTGATTAAGCCATCCAGTCAATGGTATTTTGTTATAGTACCCTGAGCTGACTAAGATACAGACCTTTTCCAAATTCTTTAGTATTTAGATTCAGTAGAAATAGAATAGGACAATTAGCAACCTTAATATTTTACATATGGAAGCAACATTCTCCTGCTTCTTTTAGGCCTAATATTCATTATGTTTTTGTAGTACCAGACTTTAAAATCAAATCTAAAAATAGATAATTTCAGAAATCATATCATTATGTTTATAAACTCCTTATTTATCCATTCATTTGGTCATCCTCAGAAGTTTTTTGTCAACAACCTAGGTATGTATATATTATTTTTCTTTTCTGTGGTATCCCTTCCCCCTAAAATCTGATTATAATGCTCTATTTTTCTTGGAAAGTCACCGTTCCTCCCTTTTCCTCCTCAGTGCATGTGTTTGAAGGGAGACGTACATCATCCATGGCTCTAGGGGTGAGAGCATTTTTCAAGCCATGTCAATTAGAAATATATTCCCCTAACTACACCGATTGGTTTGTGATGAACAATGAGACTCATTTTTGGCCAATGAGAGATGGACCCAAGCTGTTTGCTGAAATCGCTGGGACAAATGGCTCAAGCCTATACTGAGGAAAACAGTGTTGAGAAGTGAAATGTAAAAGAGAATCCAGGTGATATTTGATTATTTGGATCCAGTTGTATCTGAGTTTACACTAGACTTTTTGATCATGTGAGTCAGTAAATTTACTCTTTGGCCTAAGTGAGTTTACATCACGTCCTTATTAATTATAATGGAAAGAATCCTAAATGATATGATTACCAAATTCACCGACATCAAGAATCATGAAGAGAAAGAGAACACATTAAATGACAGAGTCAAAACCCAGAAAGATCTTGGCTAAAAAGAAGAGCAACGACTAATAAGATAAAATTTACTAGTGATAAAATATAAAGTCCTATACTTGGTCCAAAACATCAACTGGCAAGAATAAGACTGAGATGAATAAATAGTTGCCCATATGAGAACGATTCAATTGTCTTAGTGAATCATTAGCTCGGTCACAATTATTGCAATGAGGCTGCCAAGAAAATGTTGTAGTCTGTTAGCAAATTCACCTGTCTTTATGCTCATACCATTCATTACAAAACTGTCTTGATTACTATAGCTATATCGTCAGTCATGAAATTCAGGTGTAACTGTCAGTGTTGTTCTTCTACATTGTTGGCTACTCTATGTTCTTTGTATTTTCATATAAATAAAATATTGTGAATTTTCCCAAATTAAAAGAAATTAAATAAGGAAGCATCGTTTTTTAAGCAGATGAACTTTGTAAATTATAAGTTGTTTGAATATCATTGCTATATTCTCTGATCAAACTACTTGTTTTAGACAATAAATGTTGAATAAGTCTTTCAAAATACATCCTTAGGATAAGAAGTAAATGTCTTGTATATTTACTCATTAATATAAACCTAGAAATCATTAATGCAATAATACATAAAAAACTAGCAATAGTATTTTGCCTGAAAGGGTAGACTGGGTGTCTGGTATATGTGAGAGATTTGCCTCCTTGTGCTCTTGAAATCTTTTAAATTAAAATAGTCTAATAAAAATCCAAAGTGAAAATTTATGCTCTTATTCATGTACGTTTGAGATCTATTTCTAAAACAGAAGTCCTTCAAATGCATGAAACTTGCCCTGACTTAAGACTGTGGGTGCTGTTTGCAGTTAATGTCATTGAAGATCCTCATTGTTTCCCATATCAGCCCATTACCTGTACTTTCAGAGAATTTTAATCAGTTTTTGACATTATGGATTTTAACAAATTCTTATGATGTACCTCCTTTTTTTTTTTTTCTTTCCTATGACTGATCTTTACCCTAAATGATTATTACATTTTAGGAGTAATTATCCTAAAACCCCTGAAATTTGCAGGAGTTACATTCCTAGAGCACCCATGAGTTGTGAAAAACCGTAAATTTCAGATACAGTCAGAAAAATACCTATAAGTGCCTATTTTTATAGTTTAACCCCTAAATGTGCTATGTCTCCCATAGTTATGTAATTTAATTTAATAAAATACTGTATTAATAAAGCCTTAGAAAATGCAGGGTGTTTTGGCAACATCTTAAGGGTCTTAGGGCTTTAAGAAGAACAAAACCAAGAACACTGGAGATAGCTACATGCAGTAGAGCAACCTGTTATGATTAGGGAATGCTGGTGCATTTGCCGTAAGTTACAGGGCAGCAGCCAATCAACAGCAAGGAGAACTGAATAACGCTCTTGGACTGGCTACTTGCAAACCCCTGCCCCGCCAAAAAACATTTGCGGAGGATATTTGTGGTTTCCTGGAAATTGTGGGGGTTTTCCAAGAACAATTATTAGTTAGGTTCTAAGGAAAAATCTGTGAATGACTGACGCCATGAACTCTGAACCATGACTTCATGGAGGTATATTGTATAGTTCTTTTTTAGTGCTTCTTATTGCTCAAATTAGCTGAGTTTCTTGTTTGTTCTAACTTAATTTATTCAGGCCTCAGTTGCCTCATCTGTAAAAGGCATGGGTAAAGTATGGTGCAAAGTCCCTCCTAGCTCTAAGAGTTCATAAGTCTGGGTCCAGTTCCATCTGATCTCATCCCATCCCATCCCATTCCATCCCATCCCATCCCAGATCCATGTAGGCAGCGATCACATAACTCTTTATGACAAGATATAGCATTCATAGAGTGTTTAATCTTTAGAATATAATTATGCCTACACTTTGCTACTTTTAGAGTATTTCTAGACGTCTTCTTCAGGATCAACGGCTGAGTTTGACTAGGCATTAGTCTCTCTCCATATCCATGTTCTTGTTGTGGTTCTGTTGTAGGCGTAGAGCACTTCCTCAACTTTGATTTGCTTTGGCTAACAGCATATGGGCAGCAGTTGTGCCATTTTTAGCTTAGCACTTCAGAGGCTTTGCATGCTTCCTCTAGACATCTTGTGCCTCTGTTTGGCCAATCTAAAGATAATGAGGGTCACAGAGAATAGACCTACATATCTGAGTGAAAATCAGGGACATAATGAACAGACCTGCATATCTGAGTATGAATCAGTTTCCCAACCACTAAAGACCAAGGCAGAGCCTCTCTTTGGGGCCAGCTTGGCTCAGCTGAGTTTCAGCTGACTTGTAGATCTTTAAGAATAAATAATTATTAAGTCTTGGTGTGGCCTGTGACAGCATTTTTGTGACAACTAACTGATACAACAGGCATCATTGAATCACTTCCATCAAAGCATATTTTAAAATAGGAAATTCATCCACTTGATTCAAAAACAAAAAGATACACAGTGAAAATCTTGCTCCAAGTCCTGTTTCCATTCATCCAGGTTCCATCCAATGTCCCACGACTGTAGGTTGATCATTTTATTGTTTTCTTTTCTGTCCTTCTTGAATTTCTTTATAGAAATGCAAATAGACAAATAGACATGCACATATAATGATATAGGTATGTATATATACATTTAATATATAATAAATATGTAGACTGCACACTCACCCTTTCATACAATTTAACACTGCTTTATTCATTTAATATATCCTGGATATATTTACATATAAGTATATAGGAAATATTCTTATTCATTTTTATAGCTGCATAGTACTTTATAATACACTATTATGACAGAGAATACTATCCTCTATTGATAGTCAATTGGTTTGTTTTCTACCTTTTGATGCAATTAATTATATATGCAGACATATGAAAGAATATAGGATAAACTCCTGGGAGGGGCCTGCATGAGGATGGAAGTTTGATAGTTACTGCCAAATTATCCTTCATAAGAGAACATAGGAATTTTAATTTGGAAGTTGCATTGTAAATATTGAAAAGCTTTTTCCTGGGCTGGGGATTTAGCTCAGTGGTTTCGCTGCCTGCTGCACAAGCGCAAGGACCCAAGTTCGATCCCCAGTACCAAAAAAAAAAAAAAAAAGCCTTTTCCTTTAACCTGGAGGAATATAATATTTTATACGGGAAGCTGTCGATCTGACTTTCTAGAACATGCCATGACCTTCTCAGAGACCTGACACCTATATCCCAGGAGGTTCTTGGCACTTTACAGGTGTCAGCTTTTTAAATTCTCACAACACCCTGTGAAGTAGGTGCAGTTACTATCCTCCTTGTAAAGATAGGAAGAGTCATAGGAAGGGTAGTTAGGTATGTTGCCTGACTTCAGCTAGAGAGCAGACAAATAGGATTCTACCTTATAGACCTACTCCAGGACTAAGACAGCTGTGCCATAGCTTCTCTGAAGTTACTTTTAAATTTAAAGTACAATTAAACTAATATTAGTATAAGGAAAATATTTTCTCTAACATACCTTATGTTGAAAATAGCTTTTATGAGAAGAAACCTATTAATTCTTTTATATATGGATGCTACTGACTGCACCTACAGGACATCTTAGAATTTTCATTTATAAAATTGAAGGCAAGATATATAAGAAACAATTATGAATTAGGCTCACTGTAAATGTTCTGTGATTATAATTGTTTGAAATTATAGAAAATGTATTTTTTAAAAATATGTGTGTCTACAGTGTGTTAGGGCTAACTCATCTTTGGCACAGTTAAAACATTCTCATATTGCAGGGTTGGGTTGTAACTCAGTGGTAGAGCATTTGCCTAAATATGTGAAGTCTTAGGTTTGATCCTCAATACTGAAAAAAATCTCTTATTATCGCATGGTAGGTGTTAGTGTCCTGGCTTTACAAAAGCTTAGGGGAAGGGATTGCTTTTCCCAGTGTCATGTAGACAGTGTGGATGATAATGGCAATGATAGGTAATATTTACTGGGAATTTACTAATGCCAAGCACATTGGCTGGTCCACTTTGCACAAATTGTCTTAGTTAATCTTAACAACAACTGATGGTCTCCACTTTACAGATAAGAAGATAAAGTAAGGAAAATTAGAAGCTTTCTCATGACTATACAGCTACAAAGTGGTAGTGTTGAGCACTTAATCCAGGTTTGTTATGATGGTCAATTTGGCAAGACTCTGGCCTCTGGCCTCCACTGTAGCATTCATCCAAATATTAGGTATTGCTGTGAAGGTATTTTGTAGATATGATTCAAGTGCACAATCAGTTGACTTTAAGTAAGAGATTATTTTAGATCATCTGTGTGAACCTGGCTTAATCAGTTGGAAGAGAGTAAGAGCAGAGTTGAGTCTTCCTAAAGAAGAACTTCCACCTGTGAACTGCAGCTGGAACTGCCTGAGAGCTCCAGCCACCCCTTCCTGATGCCTGTCCCACAGATCACAGATTGGCCCAATTAGACCACAGTCACATAAGCCAGTTTTTCGAAATAAGTCTCTTAATACAGATCTCTCCTATTTTGTTTCTGTGATTGAATCCTGCCTGATACATTGTAAGTCCAAAGCTCTAGCATTAACCAGAATGCTATACTAATTTTGTGTATATAGCAGATTAGGAGTCTGAACGCAAGCTTACCATACCTTTTTTCATACTTTTGGATTTCTTTACAGTTTGGCACATTTTGACATGGTACAGTTTGAAGGCAAACACAGGTTTTGATTATCTCATCTTTCCTGTACTGTATTTTGCACACCGAGCATATGGCCCCATTGTCAAAATTTCTTTCACATCTGCATACTGCCAGTAATATGTTGTCAACCTTCTTGCTTTTGTACTTTCTCAAATTTGGGGGTTATTATTATTTTTTTCTTTTCTGATTTTACTTTCACCTTTCTATTTTAATTCTTATCTCTTTTGTAAGGTTTTAAGAGCTTAGAAATTTAATTTTTAATATTTCTGTTCCCTGTCTTATCAATTATTAGAGATTGTCCTGGGATGTAAAACCTTAATGGGAGAAGAGGTCATTGTTTCTCAGAGTGTTAGGCGGTGACTTAGTTAAATGTTTTAATCCGTGCTCTCTTTTTAGGGCTGGATTGCTGCAAAATATTGACAAGTAAAATCCAAAGTTTTTCAGTGCCCTAATGAGTACATTGGAATGGGAAGAATGTGTAATTGATTATAGAAAAATCCTAATTCCAAGGTGAAAATGTTATCAAACAGTAGGTCCTAGGAGTTAGCTGTTAGGTTCCAAAAGACAACACTTTTTTGTTTTTCTCCATCTTTGTTTGTATTTCACTTCTTACGTAAGATATTTTTTATTTTTTAACATTTTCTAATCTCATATCAATTAAGCTCAAAGGAAATCCTCTGTTAATAAGCAAGCAGTCCTCCTTAGATCTTTTTATAACTTGGCAGGCCCAGTTTTCAATCATAATAAATTACAGTTAAACTTTCACATAGTTTGAGTACAAGTCTTTCAGAGTTCTCAGAGATATGCCTGATATTAAAAGCCAAATAACAATTGGTGGTTATGTAACACCTTGGCAGTGTTATCATGAGTCAATAAATTTTTTTCTTTTTTTTTCTTTATATCCTTTTATTGGTACATTTTAGGTGTACAATATAATGACATTCATCATTGGAGACATGCAACTTTACATACTCTCTTGGTTCTTATTTTTTCCCCTTTCCCCTGCCCTCCCTTCAACCCCTCCATCCCTCCCTATTTACAAAGGCTTTGTTTCCATTTTTTCATTTTCTCATAGTAATTCCATTCCCTTCTTTCCTTTCCCCTACCCCTCCCACTTCCCCTTCCCCTTTGCCCCTTTTCTTCCTATTTCACATTATCTATTATACCTTTTAGTCCTTATTTACACTTTCAGTTTTTCACACTAGAGAAACTGTTTGGTATTTACACGTGTGTCCTATTTATTTCATTTAAGATTATCGCCTCAACTTGCATCCATTTAGCTATAAATGTCTCTAATTTCTCATTTTTTATGGCTGAGTAGTACTCCATTTTATAAAAAACCCCCACATTTTCTTGATCCAGTCTCCAGCTGATGGGCATTTGGGCTATTTCCAAGTTTTAGCTATTACAAACGGTGCTGCTATGAACATGGGTGCACATATATTACTGTGGTATGATTCTTTTAATTCTTTGGGGAAGATACCCAGCAGTGGAATAGCTGGGTCAAGTGGGACATCCAGTCCTAGCTCTTTGAGGTATCTCCATACTGATTTCCACAGTGGTTGCACCAGTCAAAACTCCCACCAGCAGTGGAGCAGTGTTCCTCTTTCCCCAACAGCCTCAACAGCATTTGTTATTGGTTGATTTCATGATAGCAGTCATTCTTTCTGGGGTGAGGTGGAATCTCAGCTTTGTTTTCATTTGCATCTCTTGGTCAATAAATTTTTTGTAAAAGCTGGAGGCCTCCTGTTTGCATTTACAGCAGTTATAATCCAAATTAAGACTATAATTTAATTTTGTGAAAATGGTTAAGTATTAAGAAATTAATTTTATGTTTGAATGGATCAAGACTATATGAGCTGAGCCATAAAATGTGAAGTGTGTCTTATTTTCCTAAGTTTACAAGCACATATATTAAAGTTTACATAGGGTGCATTTATTTTATATACATAGCAAAGCCACATACATCTTGTTTTGAAAAGTCCTGAAACCACTGTAGAAGTGCAGATAGTTACCTAAGTTTACTCTACATTATTTAATTACTGGTATTAACTGTGATGCGTTGCTTAATTTGCTTAGTGGAAAAGTAGATACCTAGGTTTTTAATCCCTTTACTAATCCTTTTCTTTGGTAAGAATTGTGTAAGGGAATACTTCCCTGTATTGGAGTCATGTAGAAGATATGTAAGCATTCAAAAACACACTTGGAAATCTGAAATGTATGAGGTTAACATGTTCAGCTTTTCCCATATCAGCAACCAAGAAAGATGGGCAGAAAAATTATTTTGAAACATAAACAAGGTCCAATGCAAACTGTCCAAAGAACAAACCTCATTTGTTTACTTGCAAGCACAAATTACTTTATAAGGAGACTTCTTTATAATAAGTAGAGACATGGTGGAAAGATGTCAGTGATTATTACTGTCCAACTTTCAAGATTATAGAGCACTTCATTGATACTGAAACCAAATTCTTAAAGGGATTTTCTTTGTGTTATCCCTAGACAATGAATAAAGAAGATTTGACCCCAGAAAATAAATTATTGTTCTGTATTGCTCTCACTGGTAATAAATTTATCTGCTTTCCCTGTGACTTGTACAAAAAGCAAAGTTGCCTTGAAACTTAAAATTTCCTCAACATTTTCAGCATTTGGCAAGACCACAAAAGAACAATTTATTTTATTTTATTTATTTATTTTTAAGCAGACTTCAACTTTATTCCATCTGCCAACTGGCAGAGAGCAGGAGACAGATGGATTTTCCTGCAGGCATCAAGGGCCCTCCCAGGACTGGTAGAATTACAAACTCCGGTTGCACATCAGTCTAGTTTAAGTTTCTTCCTATTCCTCTTCCTCCTCCTCCTCATCTTCATCAGAGCTGAAGGTGCCATCGGGCAGGCTGTACATATGGATGACCTGCTTGTTTGGGTCCTTGAGGATGAGGTACTTGCCCTCCTCCAGCTTCATGCAGATGTCGATGACGCAGCGCAGGATGCCCCGGGTATTCTCCACGCTCAGGTTGATCTGGCTGGCAAACTCATTGGGCTTAACTGCTGGGTGCCCAGGATAATGTGGCGAGAGGAGTCCTTCACGTGGTACCGGGACACATAACCGAGGTTGAGGTACTCAGACCCGGCCAGCAGAGCACAGCAGGTCCACCGGGCCAGCTTGTAGCTGTTGTTCTTGAGCTCATTGACGATGACGGCTCGACGCTGTGAGTCCAGCTTCTGCCGCCAGGCAACGCCGTTACAGTGCCTGGAGTCCCACTCGTTGCGTGTCTTGATGTTAATGAAGGACACTTCCCCACTGGCTCCCGTCATGACCCCATCATGCTCACAGCGGACAATAAGGTCAATGTCATCACCAAGCTTCCACCTGCGGTAATGGTAAGCAACGGAGGCAATTTCGTTCTTATCCATGTCGTCCTCCACGAATGGGTGGGTTGGGGAAGTTGTTATCTTTCCTTCCCCATCCTTAAGCACTGCTGGGAGAAACTGTGGTTGATGTAGGTCGCCTCCATGGCCAGGTTTCGGGGTGAGTTGAAGGAATTACCTTCATCCTGAGGGGGCTCATTGGTCGTCTCATTCACTATCAGGAGGTCAAAGTCGGAGTTGTCTCTCTTGTCAAAGAACAGCTTGGACCCGACTCTCTGGACAACGATGTCCCAGGAGTACACTGAGCGTGTGCAGCTCAGCGTGGCCAGGATGGCATCGGTGGCAAACACATTCCTCTTGGTTTTTGCCAGCTTCCGGATGACAGGGTCATCGGTGGTGGTGACCGTGTGGAAGATGCGCTTGATGCTCCGCAGTGGCTTCTCACTCCTTGTGGTGATGCAGTCGAAAGCTTTGTCATAGTATTCCAGGGCCCCACAACACTCGATGGCCTGTGGCTCTGATACTTCCAAGTAGTGCATCTTCATTAATTGAGGAAAATCCATTTCCTCTTTCACCTCCCAGTCACTACGAACTTCCACTGAAGAGTCTCGGGGTTTCTGTGATTTTTGGTCCCACTTCTGCCTCACACCAAATTGTTTCTGGAATTTTTTCTGTGGCCGTATACGTTCTCTTTCTTTCTGCTTGGCACTCTTAGGCAGGGTTTGCAGGTTGAATTGTATCATGTTCCGCCGATCTTTGTCTCTACGGAGGTTCCGCTGTGCAAACTGCATCCGGTTCCGTTGGTAGGCAGTCTTATGTGTGCGTGTCGTGTCGTATCCGCCAGCTGGAAACTGGTTTCATCCTCCTTATGGAAATAAGCATACTGACTTCTGCCACCAAACTGAGAGGAATACTTATTTGTATACCTCTTATCTTGGTACGTGGCACCTGTCCAGTCTTCGACCTTTCCTTAGCCCGTCTCCTTTGCTGAATGGGTGGTAGGGCATATCCCGAAACTGCTCGGGAATCGCACAGGGACCCCAGCCTGAGGGATTGTCCTGGATCACAGGTGTCATGTACTTCGCCATCTTCTAGAACTGCAAAGGCCTCGGGCGGCCTGGATGGCGACAGATGATCCGAGACAGAGAAGGCCCCGCCTGCAGCACCCCGAAGAACCGGGAGAGGAGAGAACATGCGCGCGCAGAAGCCGGCGCTGTAAACACGACCGGCACTGTCGTAAACTGCCTTCCTACTTCCCGCGGATTCGGCCGGAAGAGCCCACGAGGTTTAAAGCGAAGGTACACCCGGAAATCCGCCACTGCTTTTTGGTAAGTGTCTTTTACTAGCCTCTGAGGCGCCTAGACGCGAGACAGGGTGATTACGTCAGGCAGCATCCACTACGCCCGCAGAGGGCGTCCGGAGTTGAAACGTGGCTGTTTTAGGTGCAAGCGAAGCTGGAGTCCAGGAGCAGCTGACACCCCGCTGTGTCCCATAATGCATCACCGCAAGCTGGGACCCTTTGTTTCCCAGGACACCCCGCGGTTCCCCGGCACCTCTTCATCAGTTTCGTAGTTTGAATTTTCCTGCAAAAGGGAGGCAGCAGCATGTCTGGCAGAGCATTCTCCGGACCTGGTTGACCGGGGGATGGGGGTGGGGGTGGGAAGACGACGACGGAAGCTCAGCGGTGTCAAGTGGCGGGTGTAGTCTAGGCTGCTAGCTAGTTTCCTTATTTTATTTTTTGAGACAAGGTCTCACTATGTTGTTCAGGCTAGACTTGAATTTGCTATATAGCCTAGTCCGGCCTCAAACCTGTGATCCTCTTGCTTCAGCCTTCCAAGTGCTGGAATTATAGGCATGCGCCACCATGTCTAGCATCATGAAAGAACATTTTTGTAAGAAGATAGAATTTTCTATGATGTGGCCCTCTCTTGCCTTCCCCAATCACTTTCCTCAGTACATAAAATTTGGAGGCTCTGTGGTCCTTTATTCTGAACTTTTTGCTGTTAGGATGCCTGAGTTTGAATCCTGCTCCTCGCTTTCTAATTATGTGATTTGTGGGTAGTTTGTAGGCTATTCCCTAACATTTAGGATTCTCATCTCCTTTAGGTACACAGCACATTTCCATGACTTTGTACTTCTTGAAGTAATTTGTGGTTGCATGACTTTAGGGAGGACTCAGGGCACAAATAGCTGATTCTCTCTTCTACATGACAGCTAGCTTCATTTCAGACAGTGGATGTGACATCACTTTGCATTCCTGAGAACGCAGAGGAGCAGAGTCCCAGCAACAGCGTGATGGGCAGGTGGCACAAATGACAACTAAAACTCTCTTGTTTTAATTCACTGAGATTTGGGGGCTGTTTGCCATTGTAATCTCACCTGTCTTCACTAACATAGTGACTTTGGACTGGTACTTAACCTTTATTAGCTTTCTTATCTATAAAAGGGGAAAAATAATAGTACCTGATAGGGTTTGATATGAGGACTAAGTGAGTTTATCCAATTAAAGCAATTAGCACTTAGCAAATCCTTAATCATTGTTGGCAGCTACTCTTACTATTTTCATTATCATCCAGAATCATGTTTACTCCCTTTTCACAAAGCCTTATAAAAGCAATTATTTTGTACATCTTTTTCAAATGCATCACATCCTTTTCTACCTTAAGAGTCTATAAATTTGGGGTCATTAATATGAATGTTGGTTTATATACTATGATGTAGTATAGTTAAGGAGACTTTGAGGTAGGTAGGGGATCTACTGGAATGTTTTAGGGATTATTTTTTCATATTTGCATGGTAGTTTTTTCCTTTTGATTTTTTTAAAGACAAGGTCTTGCTATGTAGCTCAGGCTGGCCTCGAATTTACCTGCATCTGCCTCTTGAGTGCTGGGATTACAGGTTTGCATCACCATTCCTGGTTAGTCTTTGTTTTCCTTGCTGTTCTTGCTTTACTTTAGACAATTTTTTAAAAATCCCCTTTGACCTATTAATATGTGGCTTTGAATATGTTGCAGATTTTGGAAAACATTAACCACTTTTATTAGAATTATATATAATTTAAAAGAAATTAGCCTGAATTAAGGAATGAGTTGATAAATATACATTGCTATAATTTCTCCCAAGTAGCCAATGGTGTTTTTTTTTTTTTTTAAGAATCCTAATATTCTGTTACCTTTGGTAAAGTTTGCACTTCACTGTAGCTGAGAAGCTTAACAAAGTCTAACTTGCACAGTGATAGTATTCCATCAGTGTTATCACTCACCAGAGTGCAGGTAGAACACCATCATCCATATATTTCCAGTATAAAAAAGTGAGCTTGGTTACTTATGGAGGTCAGGGACCTGCCACTTTTCCCTGTCCAGCAAGCCCATTCAAACCCAAAGGTGGGTCTGGAAGATTTTCAGCATCTTATCACTTACAGAAACCAAGGTGGCAAAGTGAGGCAGAAAAATGGGAGGGGGAAGGAGAGCAGATTTTTCCAATGCATTCCTGGTGTAAAAGTGGAAATGAAAATTTGTGGTTACAACTTCCAGCTGATAGCAGTTTATTCAGGAGTATTATCTATAATCCCAAGTTCTCTATCATTTGTTCATGTGTTCTGTGTATTGGGGCACCAAAGAAATATAGTTTCTGATCCTTCTTATCTATTCAGTTAATGTGATTGGGGTGAATATCTGGACATATGATTTGTTACAGGACAACAAAAGGCATTAGAGTTGTGCATGTAGAGGATTTATTTTCTCCTTGGCATACATTTCTCCTTCCCCTGACTTGGTCACTGTCTTGCTCTCGGGGAGCAAAGTGAAGGTGAAACTGTGGATAAAGTATTCCTAATGCCACTCAACTACTGTAGATGACTTGGATGTTTTGTTGAAATTTGAATCTCGAGTGACCAGGTGACTGCAACCGTTGGAGTGGTGTAATTGCAGCAGTAAAACTCAGAAGGAAAAAAATCCATTTTGTTATCTAGACTCAGGAAGTGCCTGATTCCTGCCTTCTGCCAGGGCTGTTTGAGAGAGAATACCTCATTCCATTCTAGAAGTTCATTTTCTGCTTTAATATGTATAACCAGAAGTTCTTATCCAGTAAGTCTTCATATTTTGAGTTTCACAGGAAGAGCAAACATAAACAGACATTTAAAATATTATTTAATTTTTAAATATATTGAACTAGAAGATAAATTTTCTTAAATCTGAACTTTAAAGCTTCTGAGTAAAGACAATTTCTAAACTTAAGGATACTCTGCCTATCCTTTACTGGTCATGTGCTTCTTGCCAAGTACCATGCTAATTTTTTTAAAAGAATATGGATTGAAAAAAGAAAGAATATGGATTGGGGGTATATGTACAGTTAATTATTTAAAAATGTATATGTATAATAGTAGTTGGCATTTTAGTGACATGGCAAGCAATAATTAGTTTCTTTATTTATGAAGAAATTAATGCTGAGAATGATTAATTTGGCAAAACCTCATAGCTGGGAATTGGTAAGAGCCAGGATTTGAGCCCAAGTCTGCACTTAACCACAATGCTATATTGCCTCTCATATCAAAATTGATGTAATTTTTTGGACTCAATTATAAGCCAAAGTCAGTTAAGAAATTCAGTATATCCTCTTTTTAAAAACTAGAGCTCTGAGAGAAAAGAAAAATAAATACTAATGAAAATAAACAGCAGATCTACAACACATCTCAAAAGTTAAAATGTCTATAAATAGATCAGTCCTCTAGTCTTTACCTTTACTACATTTGTTTCACATTGTTTTCAAATCAGAGATATTTCATTTAATTGCTGGATGATTGTAAGATTAGTCAGAAGTTTATTTAAAATCTTGTCATTTAAAACTGAGCAGAACAAAGAACAAGGAAAAGTCCTGGCCAGAAGAAATTCAAGAACTGAACTACATAATGAGACCTTGTCTCAAAAACAACAACTATGACAGCAACAACAACAACAACAACAACAACAACAACACAGAAATCCAAGATTAGGATGAATGACAAACCAGGGAGCCAATCAGTTTCCAGAAGACTACATGGGATAAGAATCTCAACAAAAGGAGCTGCAGACAAGAAATCCTCCTTTCCCATCTTTAAATAAATTCTCTTCTTTTATTTAAAAAAAAAATAAAGCTGAGCATGGTAGTGCATGTCTGTAATCCCCGTACTTGGGAGGCTAAGGCAGAAAGATAGAGTGCTGGGCCAGGCTGGGCGATGTAGAGAAGTCAAGGCCAGTCTGGAATACATAGCAAGACTCCGTCTCAAAAAAACCAATAAATTAAAAGAGAAATGAAATTTTAATTAAATGAGAATTTTATTTCTTATGCTGTTAGAATCATATTTCCCTAGTTTCATTGTATAAATGATTACAAATATAAAATGTGTATAATCCAATGTATAACAGGGAAATAGTTGATATTATTCAACTAGAAATCATTAGAGTCTAATACCATGGACTGAATGAAAAGAGGTTTAGGAAAAGAAGTTCCTAAATATATAATAATTGAAAATTTGCTGACATGAGAGAAATTTTTTACATACACACACTATATATATACTGATAAGATATATATATATGTATTTCTTCAAGTATTTAGTGGTCAAAAAGCATGCCATAGTAAACTAACTTTGTACCTAAAGAGCCCCATTATTCAACATTTCCAAGCCAATATTATTTCCAAGATCCTTCATCAGTATTTTCCACATTTAGAATTCCAGTAGTTTTTGAAGTTTGTTCAGATTTTTCTAGGAAATAATCTCCTTATCTCAAAAGAATTAACTTCATTGTTTGAATTAAATATAATTATGTCAAATACATCTATACTTAAGCACTGTTAGAATAGAATACGAAGATGGTGAAATATATGTCATATTATTAAAGATTATGGGTTTCTATAACAACAATAAAAGAAATCCAGCTTCTATAACTCAAAAATTTGAGTGAGAATTTTGAGATCTTGCCTGTAGTGCAAATACAACTAAGTATTTAAAATAAGACTAAAGAATTATAGTAAAGCCACCTAACATAGTGGTCTCCCATGAATGAATACACATGAGAGAAGGCTGTGTTTGGCTTTTCTCCACGAATCCTCCCAAATACAAAGTATAGTTCTTAGAACCACAGTTCTCCAACATGAACAGGCTTGTGTATTCATGGTTCTTTTTCTTAATTCACAATCTACAATCCACGAGGAAGGAACAGAAATGGAAGAAGATTCTGTATCAGTCAGGTCCTCCAGAGTAACAGAGCCAATACATATATTGCATCTTTACAAAGAGGTATATTTTAAGGAAGTGACTCAGGGCATGTGGGGGCTGGCGAATCCAGCATTTGCAGAGCAGACTGGCCAGCCAAAAGCTCAAGCAGGAGTTGTTTCAGTTTTGAGGTAGAAATCTTTCTTTACAAGAAAACCTCAATTTATTTTGATTTTTTGTTTGTTTGTTTGTTTTTAAGGCCTTCAACTGGTTGCATGAGCAACCCACATTAGCAAGAGTACCTGATTTACTTGAAGTCTCCTAACTGTAGATGGTAACTATATCTATAAATGCCTTCACAGGAACACGTTAAGGAACACATTTGATTAACTGGGATTAATTGAGTATCATTTGTCTGTACGTGGTAACCACACTCTGGAAATCGTAACATGTAGCCCAAACTGCCTGAGTGTGGTGGGGGAAAGGAGGCAAAACAGATGTTCTCCTTTCCTGCAGATGTGTCTGACATGTCTTCCACAGTGCTTGTGCAGCTGTTGATGGTGAGCACAGTGGAAGCTATGTTGTACAAAATCTAGAAAATGTGTTAACCACTTCTGGGAAGCCTGGATGTAAGAGGTCAATATTGAGATGATTCTGTGGTAGGTTTTGACGAATATCTCTTTTGGAGTTAGGGTGAAGGGCATCGTTTTTTGATGAAGATGATGCCCTTGATTTCCCTTTGCTAATGACAGTCTAGAGTTTCACTTTGACATGTCACATGTGAAAGCTACTTAGTCCTCCTCCCTTACCTTGGCTCAGATTTACCATCTTAATTAATAAATTAATAGTACCAAACCAGCAGACTGTCTTAAGGCTCGTGGGAGATTTGGAGTTTCCAAATCTCTCTTGCCTTTAAAACCTCTAAGACATTTCTTCTTCTTAATGCTTTATGCCCAAAACTTGTGAATTTGTAGGACACAGAACAAGAACAGTAATGGGAAGATTGAGTCTGGATAAATATAAAATTATTTACTATTTAAAAGTTTTGAAGGTATAATCCAAAAATAGAGGTCATGAAAATTTTCAAGGACATTGCAATGTTATGAGACAAACTTAGATTCCTATTTTTTTTTTTTTTCTTTTGGTACCAGGGATCAAACTTGGGACCTTGTGCTTGTGAGGCAGGTGGCGGAACCACTGAGCTAAATCCCCAACTCTTAGATTCCTATTTTGTGTGACAGTCCAGTTAAACCCCTAAGAGGAGCAGGGATAAAAAATATGATAAGAAGGTGAAATTTTGTTTCCAATTTTATCTTCAGAGGTATGAGTAGTTAATGAAATACTGTAGAAATTATTTTCCTTGTGTCCTTCTAATAAAATATGACTAATGGGAAAAAAATCTAGCATATAACACATTATGAAAATAGTTACAAAATAAGCACAGACTTTCCTTCATTTCAAAGTAATTCCAGCCAAGAACTGAAATTGCTAACAAACCATGGAGTTATTACCAGTCAGTCCAGGCAGGGTTTTTTTCTTTTCTTTTTTTCTTCAGTAATGGAAATTGAACCCAGAGCCTCATTCATGGTGGGAAAGTGCTCTTTCATTGAGCTTCATCCCCAGATCTAGAGGCAAAATATTTACTAAAGCAAAAATCCCCCAATTTGGCACTGACTGAAAATACTGCAGAAAGATTGACCAGTATTTGCCCCAAGCAGTTGCTAAGATCAGGTAGCAATTGTTCAAAAAACAAAAACTTTACAACTTTTTAGAACCTATTTGTTCCTGGTATACAATACTAGCAAAGTTTATAGTTTCAAAGAAAAGGATTTTGATTTACTCATATTGTGTCAGGATCAGCATTTAGCAAATTAACTTAGAAAATACCCATGGTTAAAAAATAATCCAAACCAAATAATCCAGGGTGAGAGTGGAGGGGATGGAGTTTGCATGAATCTTTTGAAAAAACAAAAAGTTAAAAGATGCTGCCACTGAAAATTACTGGACAGTTTTAATAATTGTTTACTTCCCAGGTAAGGCCAACTGAGGAGCAATGTGATGGTGCTATTTGGGATTGCTGGGGTTGGACTGGGCTTCCATAGGTTCGATCCTTGACTTCTCTGAACCACAAAGAAAAATGTTGTCTTTGCTCCAAAGAGAGTGTGCATAGAATCTCATCAGAACCATCTGATATTTTTTGAAGCAGATAAAACTGCTGAGTTATATTTTTTATAGCTATGAGCTAGATAATAACTTCTCCAATTGTATTCCCTGATAAAAACAGAAGAATTAGCCTCTCTACTTCTTCTATATTACCTTGTTAATGCTATTTTGTATGAAATAAAGACCTCAAAGCAATTTTGGCATATTTTACTATGAGAAGAAAAAAATGTGTATTTTTTTCCTTCTGTGTTTCTAAGGCTACAGAATCAGAGGGTCCAAAGCTCATTTTCTTAGAACTTGATGGTACACTTTTTATGCCAGGATAATTGCTTTGGTTCCAAAAGGAGGTCATGCCTTCTGGCATGGTTAAATGTCATATTCTGGGTCATACTGTTGCTAATTTATTCTTAACACACTAATAAAGTTTTCTGCTTCGGAGTTTCTGTAACATTTCTGATTGAGCCAATAGACCAGTGCTTTATCCTTTGAGTTTGAGTGTAATTAGTCTGATGCTTTCCCACATTTCTGCCAACTGACTGAATTTAATAAAATCCTTTTCTGCTGTCTTAGTCTGTTCAAGCTGCTATAATAAACTATCAGAGACTGGGTGGCTTAAACAGCAAACATTTATTTTTCACAGTTTTGGAGACTAGGAAGTCTAAGATCAAGGTACCAGAAAATCCTTGTGTGGTGAGGCCCTACTTCTGGTTTACAGATAGCTATTTCCTCACATGGTGGGAAGGAGAGGACGCAGGTTCTTTCAGCTGTTCTTATAAAGGCCCTAATTCCATTCACGAAAGCTGGCTGTAATAATCTAATTATCTTCTAAAGACTCCACTTTCTGATACTATCACATCAGTGTTGGGATTTCATTGTATGAATTTGGGAGAAACACATTCAGTTCCTCACATCTGCCATTGAGATACTTTGGGAAGAAAAACTTCAAATGTTTAAGACCAAGCTAGCCCACTTCCTCCCCCTACCCACGTGGGAACTCTTGAGTTGCTTCACTGGACTCTCCCCTAATTGACTCCTTATTTTTGATTACTGATGCCATTACTTAAAACAGATGTAGGAAAAAAAAAAAAGATGTAGAACTCAAAGGACAAAAAATCTACTGAAAAACTTACTGCTGATTCAGTTTAACAGAAGTTGTTTTGTGGCTTGTGATGTCAGTGTCCAATTATTATAGCCCAGCTTTTCTGTATTTGTTTAAGTACAAGGAGAATTGTGTGAAGAAGCAGTGACCAAATATCTTGCAAATGTGTATAAGAAAGCTCAAGAGGCAGGAAGCTAAATGTTGAGAGTAGTGGGAAAATGAAGAGAGACATGTTACCATCATTTGTTGATTCTCCTAGTTTTTCAAGTTCTCAGTGGAACCAAGATGGCAGTCATTCTATAATAAACAAATGATTTCATGGTAAAGCAGTTAAAATTTGCAAAAAAAAAAAAAAAAAAATTCAAGAAACTTTCCAGAAACATTGGTTTGTGTTTCCCTGGATGCTTAGTATCCAGGTAAAACTACATGCTGAGAATAAATTCTGAACCACTACAAAAAAATGCATTCATCTTACTTTCTAGTTCCCATGTTAGTGTTCAAAATGCTTGATTTTGGGGAAAATACATCTATTGCTTATGTTGGCCCTGCTCTCTGGCCACATAAATTTTTGCTAATCCAGTGAAATTATTTCTAAGATTGCTGTAATAAACATGCCCACCATGAAACTAATGTTTTCAAGTTAATATTTTCAGCAATTTCTCTCCCCTGGCCCACCCTCCCCAGCATTGAGGATGGCAGGCATGGCCTGATGTTAGGCAAGTGCTCTTCCACTGACCTGTAATCCCCAACACATTTTGGAAAGAATTGTTAGATTTTAATACAGGGTCTCGTTAACTTCTCCAGGCAGACCTCTAATTTGTGATCCTCCTGCCTCAGCCTCCCAGATAGCTAGGATTACAGACCTGCACTACCATTCTTTGGATTTTCTACAATTTGAGGTGAATTCACTGGAATATACATATAGATATAGACATAGATATGTATAAATATGAGAGATACATAGGAAGTAGGGAGAAGTTAAAATACTTCCCCAAATTACATTTTCCTTTGTTTCAAAAATGTTTTAATATATATGCTAATTTGTTTCATTTATACTCCTAGTTTATCTTAGTTGTTGAAGAGAAAGATTTGTGAATATTTTTGTAAGAAAAGTCTTTTTGGTTTAGGTCTTATACTCTGAGTAACTATTTGAAGATAATGATACAGTGTATTAACTGTTATTTTCATATTATTTTGTTATGAATTTTTGTTTTATCTTTTCATTAAATAAGAAAAGAATGGGGCCGGGGATTTAGCTCAGTGGTGCTGCCGCCTGCCTCACAAGCGCAAGGTCCTGAGTAGAAAAGAGAAGAATGATTTTGTTATACCAAATGGGGTTTTCAATTTTTTTCACATAATAATTGATCGGGATTTTAATCGGAGAAGTCTGGAAAAATATTTCCAAGGTGGAAAAGGCCCTAAAAGCAAGAAGGTAAATAGAATGTAAGATGCTTGTGAATGTCTCTGTCTTGCCCACTTTGGGCTCCTAGAATGTATATATGTACCATAGATTGCTTGGCTTATCCAACATACCTTTCCTTCTCCCAGTTTAGGAGGCTGGAAATCTGACATCCGGGGGCCACATGGTCTGGTTCTGGTGAAGCCCTCCTCCCGGTTTTCTCACTGGTGGGGGAGGAGTGAGAAGGGGTGAGGAAGTTCTTTCTGAAGAGGGGTGAGGAAGTCCTTCTGAAGCCACAATCCTGTTCCTGAGGGCTCTACCTGCCTCATGTAATCATCCCTGAAGTCCCCACTTCCAGATACCACCATATGGAAGATAACCCATCAATATTTTGATTTTGGGGAGACAAAAATGTTCAGTCCACAGCAAGCTTGGTAAACTACTTAGGTAAACTCTGTGTGTCTTCTACATGAGCTAAGCTCTGCACATAATGGTGAGCCAGAACATACTCAGATAGGAACCTTTTGTCAGTTCCTCTCTATGGAGGGAAACAAACTAATCATATCACAGAAATAAAAGTAAAATCATCACGCCATTAAAAAGAACAAAGTTAGAGAAACATGAGTATTTGAACTACAAATGCTGCGAGACCTATGATGAAATTATGCTCTGATAAACCCTTTTAAATTTTAAATTAAAATTAAAATATCCTAATTCAATGATGCATTTCATACACCTGACCTACTGATTTTTCACCTTAGGTTAGCTACAGAGTGCATGGCAGCATGCCGTGGTTTACCCTCGTGGCATAGCTGATGGGATCTGGGGCTCACTGCAGTCCAGCAACACCAGAGTATTGTATGTAGTACTCATATTTAATTGGTTTTGGGAGGCAAAATGAGTACCAAAAACGATGAGTACCAAGCAAATATTTCTGGCTGGAAAGGATAATGAGTCACAAAGCAATTTACATCAGCAAGTTCTAGCTTGCAGGTGGAGTAACAAACAGAAAAATACCAGGATAAAATTTCCTCATCAGAATGCCTGGAGTACCAGTTTTGACCAGTTTCAAAGCAATGGAGTACCAAGGTAAAGGTGTACTATATATTGCTAGCCTGGGAAAAGATCAAAATTCAACTGAAAATATACTTTCTGTTGAATGCAAATCATTTTTTCATTACCATAAAGCCAAAAACTTAAAAGTTGATCCATCCTATGTCACGACTGTCTGCATTTGGGGCTGTAAAGGAAGTCTTTTCTGTGGAAATTACTAATGAGAACAGATCCAATAAGAATTAAATAGCTGAAAAGAGAGCATAGTGTTCCATGTAGCAGAAACTGTGTATGAATATTGTTGAATTCTCACAAATAAACTTTTACAACCTGCGAGAGTCTGAAGAAATTCTTTTCAGTTCATATTCTCAATAAATCATGAGATAGCTGAAAGAGTATATTGATTTGTAGGAGCTTAAACTGGGCTATAGTGGGACAGTGGTTTTATTGTGCACTGAGACAATGGACTAGGATAGGGAAATGTAGACAGGTGGATTCAAGAACCATAGTTAGATTTCGGACCGTGAAGTGCTGGGCCTTGTGCTGTACAGGGTCCCCAAATCATGACTATACTAATTACATTTATAAAGGATCGTAAAACCATAGACACTGCTGTCCCAGACGATTCACCCTGTGTCTGACCCTCATCAGGCCCTGGAGAAATTCTTTTTCATATCTTTTAAACTTCCTCCTACAAAGAAAGGCAATTGCATTCAAATGCCATGAGATATTGTGGGTTATGTTACTTCCAACATGAGAACAGGAGAGTGCTTGAGTCCAGGGAGGATTTGAATTGCAGAAGCATTTAGGTAAAGAAAAGATAAATTAATTAACCTGTCATCATCTCATAGCATGAATGAGAGGTATTTGTATAATGAAGTTCCATTTCCCACTGGTGCTAAGCATCTATCTTCTTGTTTCTCTTGGTTCAAACCAATTCATGGTTCTGTAATCACTCCAGACATGCTCATTATTTGCAATTGTTGCATTTAGTGGCTGAGGGAAATTTTGCAATAATAAATTTGTATATGTCTGTGTCTAGTTGTAATATGCTTAAAGTGTGATAATGGTTCTTAATATTGGCAACCAGATGGACACTGAATACTAGAAATGCAAATAATTTATGTTGTAAAAATTTTTAATGGATTAATTACATTTTCAAAAACTAAAAATTTCAAGATTGCTTAACTTTGCTTTATACTTTGATATGCATTAGTTTATATTTTACATATCAACTTTAATAATTTCATGTATTTTAGAAGAGTAATACATAAAAAGTTTTTTCATTTCTGATTTAAATTTATTTCCACTTTTATTCAAATATATTCAAATTTTATACCCTTTTATGAGTGCTTTTTTTTTTTTTTGGAGGGGGGGTACCGGGGATCGAACTCGAATTCTTCACTTGCAAGGCAGGTGGCAGAACCACTGAGCCAAATCCCCGGCCCCCTGAGTGCTTTTTTTTTTTTATAGAATCCATTGCTACATTTTACTATTGAATTTTTCACATCATTGAGAATGAGGATCAGTGAAGAAATAGAGAACTGGGATAAAAATATCTAATTTCAAAGTAGAATTTAGAAGAGAAAAAAAATCTGTATGTAAAAAAATAGAAAAGTTTCCAAATTTTCAAGTTTATTTTAAATTCAAAATAAATTAAAAAAAAAATTCTTTTATTGGTACATTTTAGGTACACAACACAATTACATTTCTCATTGGGAATTGTACCTTTACATAAGGCATCTTGGTTCTTATTTTCAAAATAAATTTTCTGTTTAAACACATGGAAACAATGAAAGTGAGCAGACATCCACTGAGCATGACCCTCATAGGATTTGCAAACAAGAGATAATGACTTCTTGTTTAATAAAGATTTAAGTACTGGTGGAAAAGCAGTGCAAATTAATAGAACTATTATTCTTATTAAATCCACAGCTTATATAAGTCAGCCAAAGAGTCTTTGCAACTTTATATGCTCTATTAAATCAAAAAGTTTAATTACTAGTTCTTAGAATGAGAGAATTGACTTTATATCAATTTCATAACCCAGATCGACCAAAGAAACTCTAACCTACTTGTTAGATTCTATCTTCAAGACTAATGTCTTTAAAATCAGCAAATTGGGGAAGAAATCCACTGGAACACTTGATGTTTAATGATTCTGGAAACAGAGATACCAAACCCTTCTGACGGTATAAAAATGTTGCTAGTAAAACACATTTCAATTCAAATTAATGATTATACTTTTCTATTTTAGGAAAATGACAGAATTCCTTACTCCCTACCCCCCAACTCCCCTCCCCCTCCCCTCCCCCCCCATCGCCCTCCTCCCTGCCCTCCTGGTCCCTCTCTCACCTGTCCCCCTCCCCCAAGCTGGGCATTGAAACTGGGGTCAGGGGGCCATTTGCTAAAGAGAATACTAGGGATAGAAGGGAACAGATGCTGTTCATCAAGGCAAAGGGACAAAGCCCTGAAGGGGTTTCAGAGACCCTCGGGGCAGCTCCTCCCATCACAGACGAGAGCAGATCCTCCAGGGCAAGGGTTTCCAGGTGTGGAGAAGCCTTGCTGGACCTCAGCATTCACTGCCCTGGGACTTTTCCTGGATTCCAACACAGGGCCCCACTGTAGCTCACACAGACCTAGGTTCAGCTCCAGCTGCCATGTGAGAGAGCACAGGCATTGAGCCTCGGCAGCATCCAGATGGTGCTAATTCTGCAGACACACCCTACATGGACAATTGTGGGCCCATGGTGGTCTCCACTCAAATTTCTGAGGATGTCTTGGACAGCTTGGGGGACCAAGCAGAAGCTTGTAATGGGTCAGAGCCACTGCTGAGAGCCCCTCCTAGAGCAGTGTGTAGTGGAACTGTGGGTTGGGAGCTGCCACATGCAACTCCAGCCTGGATGTGCTGCAGGCCTAAACTGCGGTCTGTGAGAGCTGCTATGTGGCATGTGCCTAGCAAAGCCACAGGGGCTGCCTGGGGACTTGAGGGCCCAGCCCCTCCCCCAGTGTACCTGGATGATGGGACATGGATTTGGAGATTGTTCCTGGAATTTTAAGACTTGACGCAGTTTTCCCTGTTGTGTTTTGGTCTTGGGACCAGTTGTCCCTCTTATCTTTTTCTCCTCTAGAATGGACATGTCCCACCATCGTATTTGGAAATTGATAATTTCTTTTGATTTCACAGGCTCACAGCTGGAGGGAATTTGCCTTGGAATGAATCATGCCTTGAGTCTAATCCATACCTTGTTTATATGAAGCATTGGACTTTTGAGTTGGTGCTGGAATGAGACTCTGGGGCCATTGGCATGGAATGAGTGTTCTTTATATATGAGAAGAACATGAATTTTGGAGGCCAGTAGTGGAATGCTATGGTTTGAATTAAACAAATTAAACATGTTGGAAACTTAATCTTCAGTGCAACATTGTTGAGGTGGGACTTTAAGTGGTGGATAGGTCATGATTAAAGGATTAATGTTTTTTATCATGGGAATTAGTTATAGCAGGACTATATTCCTTGGGAAAGGATGAGTTAGACTCCCTATTTCCCTCTCCTTCTAGTCTCTCATCCTGAGATGCAGTCTAACAAGTTATGACACAGCTAGAAGGCCCCCAGCAGATGCAGCCCCTTGATCTTCGACTTTCTAACCTACAGAATTGTGAACCAAATAAGCTTCTTTTGTTTATAAATCACCCCAGTTTGTGGTACTCTGTTATAGTAGCACAAAACAGACTAAAACAACACACACATGTACACACAAATTCTGCAGAAAAATTGCAGATGTAGTTACTACAACTGAAAAAGGGTCAAATAAATAGCAAATGATTGATAATAGTTAACAAATAAAAGTAAATATCAAATTAGTTCATGATCATACTTTATTTTTTCAGCTTTATTAAGATGTAATTGACAAGTAAAATCAAGTGGCATAATGTTCTTTAAAGAAAGAATATTGTATATCTAATAATCAGCCAAACTTAATGATATTTTTCATGATATAGCAGCAGATGTGTTATGTACATGTACCAGCTCCCCATGATGCATGTCATCATTATGTACTGCAAACATGTATTAATAAAAATAAAACAAAGAGTCAGAATACATTCAACATAAAAAGCACAGTACTTATAGAAGTTAGGGAAAAATATCTAGGATTTATAGAAATGATTTTGAAAGTTGATGAAAAGATGACCAAAAATTTAAGATAGGTCCAAAAAATGAAAAAAATGACTCTAGCAAAAAGTACAAAATGAAATGATTAAGAGATTTAAAAAGTAAGGTGAGGAATAATCTCTAAAATTTAAAAAAAGCAATAATTACTCAGTTCAACTAGATTGTATCAGGAATAAAACTCTTGCAAAATTAATAGCATTTATATTTATGTTGAACTATTAAGAGAGGAAAATAAGAAAGTCAAAATAACTGAGCTTTTCATTGATATCCTCACTTTTGTAAAATGTATAGACTTTTACTGGAGGTGGGAATGAATAAACTTTAATAACAGGTTTTGATTTAAAATATTATTTAGGAAGAGACAGTGATACTTGCGCCAGCATGATTGATAACCACAAAGGTGAACAGGATTTTGATGAAAAGTCAATAAGTGTATGCTATTTATATAGGTTTGAATTTGTTACTGAGAAACAGGACCTCAGTCCTGCTGGGACTGATGACGTCTTTGGAACAATTTAAACATTACATACAATATGTTTAGGATCTGTTAAAATGTGGAGCATCTAAAGAAAACCACAAAATTTGACCTAGTAGCTACTCATGGTTTTAAAATGAGAGTGTTGATCTAATCCTATTAAAGCAATTAGATTTAAACAGAATTCAAAATGTACTGTAGCAGCTAAGAACAGAAATTTCTTAAGTAATGAATTGTGGCTTTGTGTAGAAAATGAAATTAATTTTGAATATTTTTATTCACATATTTACTTGCTATTAATATTACAAAAAACAGAAAAAATAGATCTGTTTGGTTAATTCACTTTGAAAAGGATTTAAACATTTTTAAAACTTAAAGAAGATAATTTATAAAATAGAATAAAACTATATGTGTAGTAAGTATAAAATGAAATCTCCCCCCCCAGAGAAGAAATAAAAATGTTCACATATAAAGGAGAGGACTCATATTGTTAAAATCCCCAAGCTAATTTTTATAAGTCTATTTTCTGACCATTAGAAATCAAGGTATATTCCCAGCCAAAGAAAGATCTGAACAAATTGAACAACATGGTGCTATTTAATTTTTGTAGTACTATACCAGAATTGTACAGAAGACTTGAGATACCCTATATGAACCCAGATACTATCTTAAGAGTGCGCGATAAGCAAAGTATATGATGAAATTAAAATACCTGACAATATTTTTGGAATGATACTTTATCTTGTGAAAATCTGTCCCAATGTTTGAGCATGCTCTGTAAAGTTAGCGTTCACTTCTGAACTAAATATAACTTGGAGAAATTTATTGACAATTCTAGTTGCTGCTATCTCAGCAGAAATATTTCTCTAAATACAATTAATAAAAACTAATAATTTTGACACGGGAAAGGTTGTCTAATTTGGCATTTCCTGTCAGTGAAACCCAAATGATGTGCAAATCTTGAGTAAACAACAGAATTAGTAATTTTGGTAAATCAAAGGTGAGAAAAATATATTTTATGAATAAATATATAGCACATTATGAATTAATAGACATCATTAGTACTCATCCAAATATTACTTACTATCTGTGACCACACTACTCAGAAATAATTCTGATACAGTAATAATTCAGTTGGTTTACTTTGTTAACTTTCAGTCATATAAAACCCATAACTTTATTCATATTTGAAGAATTTTGTTTTTATGAAGTTATTTGTTAGGATGATAGGACATATTTTAGCTTACTGTGTGATTAATTTATAACTTTTAAATATGTGCTTCCATTTGTAGTCTTGCCCCAGGCCTACAAATGTTAAGGGTAGAGCTGGGCAGACAGCTTCCTTCGTGCACATGATGTTCATTTGATAGGGAGCTGTAGAAGTGCTCATTGCTGCTGTTGCTGCCGCCTCCTCCTCCTCCTCCTCCTTTTTTCTTTTTTGATGATACTGGGGATTGAACCTAGAGCTTTCACACTGAGCTACATCCCCAGCCCTCCCCCCCCTTTTTGAAATGGAGTTTTGCAAAGTTACCAAGTTGCCCAGGCTGGTCTTGAACTTGGGATCCTCCTGCTTTAGCCTCCCAGAGTGCTAGAATTACAGGTATGCACCAGCACACCAGGCTTGGACCTGCCTGTTGAAAAGTACCATAGGGGCCCAATGTATGGTCAGCTTCTTGTAGGTTCTTGACAAGTAGGATACGTTGGAGACAGCTTGGAGTTAGGGCATAAAGATAGACGATAAGCAACACTGTGGTCCTTTGAAAAGACTTAGAACAAGCTGTTAAGAATATCAGAGGCCTGAAGATGAGGGGCAGAGGGGAGTGGCACTCTTTCTCAGTATTCTTCACCACTTCTTCTCCCCTCATCCCCTGCTATAACTTGCTGCAGTGAAGACTAATGCAGAAGGTCTGTATGACATGACCTGGGATTAGCTGTAATGCTTACAAAAAACCTCAGTGTACTTCATGTCACCTTAGAATATTCAACTCGTTGTACCATATTGCTTTAATAGGTCAAAGATGAAAGTAATTATAAAACACTTGGTGAAAATAAATCCCAAATGAGTGTGCCATGTTAATATTTCCTATCCCTATGTCGTATTAGAAACTTACTCATGTAGTTATGACCTACTTGCTATATTTTTTAGTTATTAATTACTTTCTTAGAAATGTTTTATATGGATGACTGAAAAATAATCATTTAAATAAATTTGTTTCCATCATAATTATAGTCTTCTTTTCTCAAAGCATAGCACAAAGAAAGGAAGGGAGGGAGGGAGGGAAGGAGTGAGTGGAGGAAGGAAGGAAAGAAAAGGAAAAGAAAAACTAAATAAAAAGAAAAGAAAAGAAAAGTATCTACCTTGGGCAGTTTCATTTGTTTCCTCTCTCTCTCTCCAGGTCTTCTGGTGGTAATTAACAGATGGTCCTCATTGTCTGTTTGCCCAACCAGTAGGCAAACATGTGTTTTATCTTTAGCCTGCTGAAGCAGTTTGTCATCTGAGGCTGTATCTCAGAGTTTGGCAACAGTGTGGAGCTCTATTTACAAAACCACTTCTTCTGCCCACTTGGTAGATTATTTTTCACTCATACTGGTTCAAGCTTCAAGTTCATAAAAATATTTTCCCCCACTTTGTAGTTGAAGTGATCTTGCCCTGCTATTTTTGGCACTAGTCATTTCTAAAACAAAGTAAAAAGTTAATAATGTTTAGAAAGTGTAATAAAAGTTCTTCATTTTGTCCCCCTTCAAGTGGCTGTGTTCTGTATTAGCAAAGGTCACAGAAGAGACAAAATCTACCTTTTTTCATCTATATGATAGAAACTTTTGGTAGTTATACGTTGATGTGTAATAGGTTACTTTGACAGTTAAGGGCTTAAAACAACAGACGTACATTATCTCATAGTTTCTGTGGATCTGAGAGTTGGGAGCAGATTGGCCAGGGGGCTCTGACTCAGGATGTCTCATTGCAGTCACAGTATGTGCTGCAACTCAGTCATCCAAAGGTTGACTAGAGCTCAGGGGAACTGCTTCCAGCATGGCTCATTCCATCTCTCCAGGCCATTTCTTACCACATGGGCATCTGTGCAGGGCTGCTCAAGTCTCCCTATCACATGCCGATGGGCTCTCCCAAGGGTAAGTGACCTAGACTTTCCTGTTGTGTACCGTTCTTTCTACTGTATTTCACTGGTTATACAAATGAATCCTGATACAATGTGCAAGGAGGAATACAGGGTCCCTGGGAACCATCTTGGAGACCAGCTTCCACAGATGGGACTGTGTTCAGATAACTCAGCAATTAGAGTTGAAGCCAAAATGCACCCAGGGGAAGTTGTGTCATTTGAGTTCTTGAATATTCTTTAGTCTTGAGATATATACATTGGCTACTGTTTGGGAGCCAGGAACATAAATTCAAATTCTAGTTTCTGACTTTATCCTTGGAAGAGATTTGATCTAAATATGACTCAGTTTGGTTTTCTTTAAAACAGAGGAATTAATACATACCTGCCTGTGCTTAATAGATTGTGATGCAAGATATAAATCCTAGTTCTAAGTATAATGCCAGACATACAAGACCTAAACAAATGCTACTTTCTTTTTTGTTTCTCAAGACCCTAGAACTATGCCATCAAAGACTACCTTTAACTTTGCCATCCCTCCTGGGTTTGTTCCTTCTGGCTGAGAGTAATCTCTTCTGAAGTGCCAAACAAATATTCACATCTTATTTGTTTATTGTTCTGAATAACTTTAGGTAGCACTTTTCTAAAAGAGTATTTCTTTAAAATACTCACTAGAATTCAGTATTATACTGGAGCTCCTAGCCAGAGAAATTGTGCAAGAGAAAGAAACAAAAGACACCCAAATTGGAAAAGAAGTTGAACTATCCATGTTTGCAGATAACGTGCCCTTATACCTAGAAATCTCTAGAGATGTCACAAAAAAAGAAAAAAAGAAATCTGTTTGAACTAATGAACAAATTCAGAAAAGTTGCAGGATACAAACACACAAAAATCAGCAGTCCTTATAAACACAGTAGCAATAAACTACCTGCAAAAGAAATCAAGAAGCAATCTCATTTATAATGGCTACCAAAAAAAAAAAAAAAGAAACAGAGAAAAGAAAGAAAGAACAACTTAGGAATAAATTTAGCCAAAGAAATGAAAGATCTTTGCACAGATAATTATAAAACACTGATGAAAATGATCCAAAACGACACAAATAAATGGAAAGATGCACTGTGTTCATGGGTTGGAAGAACTAATATTGCTAAAATGTTCATACTACCCAAAGCAATATGTAAATTCATTGCAAAATCTATTAAAATAACAATGACATTTTTCATAAATACAGCAAAAACAATTCTAAAATTTGTCTAAAATCACAAAAGACCCTGAATAACCAAAGCAATCTCAAAAAGATCAAATAGAAGGCATCATATTTCTTGACTTCAAAATATAATACAAAACTATAGTAACCAAAGCCACATGGTACTGGAATGAAAATAGACGCATAATCCAGTGGAATAAAAATAGAGGGTGTGTGTGTGTGTGTGTGTGTGTGTATTTACAGCCAACTGATTTTTGACAAAGGCACCAAGAGCAACATATACTGGGATAAGGACAATTTCTTCTAAACAATGTTGGGAAAACTGGATATCCACATGGAAAACAATGAACCTAAGCCCCTAACTCTTTCCATGTAAAAAGTCAACTCAAAACAGATTGAAGACCTGAAACTAGTAAAAAAAAAAAAAAACCCTGGAAGAAATACTTCAGGTCATTGGCATAGGCAAAGATTTTTTTGATAAATCCATAAAACACAGGCAACAGAAGCAAACACAGACAAAGAGTATTAAATCATATTGAGGAACTTCTGCACTGCAGAGAAAACAATCAACAGAGTGAAGAGACAGCCTCCAGAAAGGGAGAAAATATCTGTAAACTATTCATCTGACAAAGGATTAATATCCAGAATATATAAGGCACTCCAACAAGCGACATCAAATAAATAAATCTGGTTGAAAATGGGCCACTGATTTGAATAGTCATTTCTCAAGACACGTTATATAAATGGCCACAAGTATGTAAAAATTGCTGAATACTGAAGGCATGGTGAGACATCTCACCTCCAGTTAGCTATATTTTTTAAAAGTACTGGAAAAGATTTGGAGAAAAGGGGATTCTTATACACTGTGGAAATTAAATTAGTACAGCCATTGTTGAAAAAAGTGTGCAGTTACTCAAAAAATAAAAATAGACCTACCTATCCAATTGTCCCATCCCTGGGAAATGTTAAAGAGTTACCTATTAGAGCTGAGGATTTAGCTCAGTGGCATCACACCTGCCTGGCAAGCACGAGGTACTGAGTTCAATCCCAGTACAAAAAAGGAAACAAAACCAGTTACCTATTTCCACATGTGCATTGCATCACTATTCACAATAGCCAAGATATGGTATCACTAAAGTATCTATTAATGAGTGAATGGATAAAGAAAATGTGATACAAATAGTATATTATTTAACTATAACAGTGAAATCCTATCATTTGCAGCAATATAGATGGAGTTAGGTGACTTTATGTTAAGCCAGGTACAGAAAGATAAATACCACTTGTTCTCACTCATATTTGAAATCTAAAAAAAGTTGATCTCATAGAAGTAGAAAGTAGAATGGTTTTTTAGGAGGGCCTGGTGGTTTAAAAATACAAAATTTTAGTTGGAGAGGAGGAATAAGTTTGGGAGAGATCTATTGTACAACACGGTGGCTACAGTTAACAATATACTATATTCTTGAAAAATGCCAAGAGAGCAGATGTAAAGTGTTCTCAACACCAAAATGATAGCTGTGTGGTAATGCACATATTAGCTACATTTATTCATTTTATAATGTATATGCACTTTCAAACAATGTGTTATATACAATGAATATATGCACTTGTACTTGTCAATCTGTATTTTTAAAATTTAAGATATTTAAAAAATCATTACAAAAGACATCATAATATGGTACACAGTATCTTATGACAGTGTTTCCCTATGAGAATGATTTTTAACTTAGACAGGCATGGGAGAATATAGCAATATCTTAGAACATCGTCTTCCCCAACTCTCCTGACTCTCAAAACAGAATCTCCACAGAATGAGGCTAGGAATCTGCACTTTTGACAAGGGTTCCTAACATTGTTGTGATTAGGCAGATCTAGGAGACATTACATGCAGTAGGTTTTTACCTCTGGAGAGTAGAATTTGGAGGGTCTGAAAGTGTAATGGGGGGAGTTGGGGCAAGATGCAGGTGAGAAAGATGGTGTTGAGTTTTTATCACCTGGAAATTCTAGCATGGTCACTGATTTAGCATTTCCAGGCGTGAATGTGTGTAGATGTGTGTGTGTACACCTGTGGGTGCTGTATTTGCCATTATTCAGTGTAACTAGTATGTGGATTGCTTGCTGTGTTTGAGAGCTATTACTGTATTGTGGCTTTCCCATCCCTGCACAGCTACTTTGGTATAATGAACTAAGGAAAGCATCTCTCTTCTCCCACTAGCCTTTGACAATATGACTCTACCTGGAACTGAAATGTCTTCTATAGATGGCCATGAAACAGTGAGTTAAAGTCATTAGTTGATAGAGAAGAAGATTTTCAGGTATATTTTTAAGTGAAAAAAGAACAGAAAGATAAAATGCAGGGTGTATAATATTCTACCTTTGTATAAAAAGGGATATGACTCTCTACAGTTGTTTTAGAATTTATCTAAACAAATTCTGGAAGAATATTCAAGAAATTCTTAAAAACGGATTATCTTGAAAAAAGTTGGGAGGACATGGGAACGCCAGCAGAGATGGGAGTGAGACTTGTCATTGTATTCCATGTTTAAAAAGATTATGAAGCAAAATAATTTTTACCTTTTAAAAATGAAAACTAAACATAACAATATATAGGCCAAACCAGACTGTGAGCTGAATTTGGCCCACGAACTGCCATTTGAGAACTCTGTATTATACAAGTCATTATCCTTTATCATTGAAATCTGAATATTGATTCATGAACTCAGTAAACATTTACCAAAGGTCTTCTAAGGTCCCAGTCTACATTTTCAGGTGCCAGAGACATTATCTCTCACCTCAAGGAACCTCCATCCCTACACTCTAGTGATTCTGATTGGTGAATATTTAAATAGAAATGTTTTTATTGCTTTGTCAATTTAAACTAATTAATAAGTTCTCTCAAGGTGCATCACTAGTAAATAGGTAAGACTTGCTTGCAGTTTAGTGATATTTGTTTGTATACACAGTTAATGTTTGAGATCATACAAGTATTGTGTCATGTTTATCCTATTAATTTAGTAAGTGATACTTTGTTCATTATCCCAAGATAAACTTATACCCAAGCCAACTCAAATCATTACAAATTCTAAATGAAATGAGTATGAATTAAATTTAAATATATTTGCAAACCAAATGTCTAAAAGCAAACTGTCTCAATAAAATACAAGAAATTTGAAAAAAGAGGAGGGAAGAGTCAAGAATAAAATAGAAAACCAATCTACCTTCCCTTGCAGAAGAAAAATAGATGTGACATCATCTTTTGAATCTGGTAATCTAATCTTGACACGAATAATCTTATCTCTTCTGGAGGTGTATTTTGGATTTTTTCCCTACCTCTCCCGTATCCCATTAGCTCTGGAAGTGTGCAGTGTATGTAGAAAAGCAATGGCTTCTTTTCTCTGGTTGAATGGAGATCTGTGTCCCCAAGCTTCTGTAAGGGTACCAGTAAAAGTTTAGATTGGCTCAGAATAGAAATACATTTCCTATCATGGTACTGGAAACACATTTCTGGTTTCTGGCTTCTTAAAGATTCTACTGCTTGAAGCCTACTTTGGGGAGAGGTTGTGTAAGAGGGGATGGACCTGATCAAAATATAGTATACGCATGTAGGAAAAGACCATATTGAAACCTAGTATTTAAAATTAATAGGCATAATAAAATATATATATATTTTTAAAAGGAAGTCTACTTTGCTATGACTAATTATTAGGGCAACAGAAGAGTTACTCAAGATAAATATTCATGGTTTTAA
Organism: Heterocephalus glaber; assembly: GCF_053883595.1. Lineage (NCBI taxonomy): Eukaryota > Metazoa > Chordata > Mammalia > Rodentia > Bathyergidae > Heterocephalus > Heterocephalus glaber. The sequence goes on along the minus strand of NW_028258312.1, from coordinate 18,199,192 downwards.
ACTGACATTAATGTCTTCAGAATGTCTAATTTATCTGTGTGGAGGAATGTTCCTGATCAAAATATAGCCTCAAGGGCTGGGGATTTAGCTCAATGGTTCCACCGCCTGCTTCTCAAGCATAAGGTCCCAAGTTTGATTCCCCGTACAAATAAAAAACCCAAAAAACAAAAAAACAAGAATGTAGCCTCAAGAATCCTAGAGGTTAAATGAGTTTATTTGAGAGGAAGGAAAGTTCATTAACATTTTGTTATGTGTCTGGATAAATAATTTTAAGGCTAGGTCAACAGTTAAAAATCTAATCTACAGCCAGATGCTGTGGCTATAAATTCCCCAGCACTCTGGGAGGCTGAGGCAGGAGGATCAAAAGTTCAAGCACAACCTGGCAACTTAGCACCTTAGCAAGACCCTGTCTCAAAATAAAAACTGAAAAAAGGGCTAGAGAGATAGCAGTGCCAAGACCCTGGGAAAAATCCCCAACACACACACACACCACACAGACAGAAAACATCCGATCTTGATTTCTTGAAGTTGATTTCTTATCTGTTTCAGTTATCTTTTACTACACTCTAAACTACCCTGAAATGCAGTCACTTGAGACAGTTTGTTGCCATTGCTCACGGTTCTGTAGGTGGTATTGAGCTTGGAATTCCTGCTTGGCCTCTTGTATGGTTGCAGGCATATGATAGCTGGGCTCAAGTAATCTGAAGGCTTAACTGGGTTAGGTGTATAAGACGGCTTCACATAGTTGGCTCCTTAACTAGAATGGCTGGAAAAGCCAGGGTCTGGGATTGCCGTCTTTCCTGTTCACATGGCTCTTCACAGGGCTGGCTGGGATTCCTCACAGCACTGCAGTCTAACTACAGAGCAGAGTTCCTACACAGGAGGGTTTTCTCCCAGAGTGAGGGTTCAAGAGACCCTACTGGAAGCTGCAAAGCTTTGTATGACAGCTTTTTTTAGGAGATCGTGCATTATTACTTGTATTGGATTCTATTGTTCAAAAGCTGGTCCAACACAGCCAGCAACTGTAGGTGATCCCAGTGTTCCAAGTTGGAACAGTTTAAGCAACACTAACAGCAAAAGTAAAGTAGCATTAAATGATACTTCAGAGTGTAAGATTAAGGTCTGTGCACTTATGCTGATATAAATAAATGACTGAATAATAAATAAATGAATGAAAATAGACATAGTCCTTGATGAAGAATTAAAATAATGATCTGGATACTCCACTCTCAAGGAAGGAAAACATACGTGCCTATTGCTAAACTGTAGGCTCGTCACTGGACTTCCTTCTGGATAATCCAGTAGGAATGGGAGAAAGAGGAAAACCTCATGTGACCAAGGTCAGTGTCAATGGTGATAAATCATGTGACAGTATGTATCTTGATGCGATGTGATGGAAATGACACTTTGCTTCTGTGGTCTTCCTCCTCAAAACCCATAGCCCTAGTATAAATGTGAGGAAAACATCAGACAACATCAGAGGAACCTCCTACAAAATACTTGACTAGTACTCATTAAAACCATCCAGATCATCAAAAACAAAGTCTGAGAAACAGTCACTGCCAGGAGAAACTAAGGAGACAATGACAAGTAAATGTAGCGTGGGACCCTAGATAGAATCCTGGAATAGAAAAAAATACTAGACAAACACGAAAGAAATCCCAATTGGCTACTGTGGACTTTGGCCAATAATAACTTTAATATATGCTTTCTGGTTAAAACAAATTAAGATGTTAGTTTTATGACAAGTAGAGTGAAGGAGTAAATGGGAACTTTGCTATGGTCTCATTTCTTCTATAAATCTATAACTGTTCTAAAAATAAGGTCTGTTTAAAAAAAAAGTCACAGGGCCAGCCAGATTTGAAGGAAGGGGACTATAGCAAGTGCGACTAGTAAGAGGTGTGGTTCACTGAAGGCGCATCTACACACTCCCGCTGATTTTCTTCTGAAGATCCACCTCTCTATTCCTATTCCCCGTTTACATGGTTGGACCTTCACTCTCTGGCTCCAGAAGTGGAGCCAGTGATTCTGTCTTAACACAACCAGGGCATTTTGTGTAGCTGACCCTTGCCAGAATTGAGGAGTTGTACAGTAATTTCAGGGTGGGCACTGACTTAAGCCAGGGTAATCAGAATAATTCTAAGACCGCTGGAGAAGTTCCACTGGCCTTGAACTTGGGTGTACAAGGAGTGTTTGAAATATATAGTGAATATTTAAATTTAAGAAAAAGTACTACAGTGAAAGATATAGCGCCATCAATCCCCCTCAAAATACCCCTCTTTGCTTCAAAAGCACAAATCCCATTGTTCTTGCCACTGTCTGAAGCAGCTCTGGAAGTTTTCTTTTGTTTGTGTCTTTATAAGGTGTGATTGAAAATATAGTGAATGCTGCCATCCAGGAGAAAGGGAGGCTTGTAAAAACATTATGGTGCGTCCTCATCCACCTTGTTTACAAGGCCTGGCATCGTGTGACTTCTCACTCTTCCACTGAGTCAAAATGACCTTGAAAAGTAAGTGTTTTGAATTGATTCAGGGTATTGGGGCAACCACGACAGTGCAACTAAAGACACGCTTGAAAGAAGACCTCTAAAACTGCTTCAGAAAGTGTCAAGAATGATAGAATAAGTGTGTTCAAAGTGAAGGGGAGTATTGTAAGGGGGATTAACAGCAATGTGCCTTCTACTGTCATAATTTTGAAAAATACTTAAATATTTACTCTATTTGTTGATCACACCTGCTATGCAAAGTAAGAGCTGGTGCCTCTCATCAGCAGAAGGGGAGAACCTGGAGGTTCTAGGAACTTGCAAGTAGCATCTGAAAAAGAAGCCAACAAAATGGGATGGGTGGTAGGGCAGAGCCACCAGATGGGAAAAAAACCAAGCTGTGTGATGTTATGGAGCTCAGAATTCAGCCCTGCTTGGAGGAGGCCTGCCACTGGAATTCCTCAGTTACACTAGTCAATAATCTCTTTTTGAGTTAAGACATTGTCATTTGGTGCCAGGTGCGGTGATGCACGCCTGTGATCCCAGCACTTGGGAGGCTGAGGCAGGAGGATCTCCACGAGTTCAAGGCCAGCCTGGACCACTCTGTGTTCAAGGCCATTCTAAAGTACATGCTGAGACCCTATCTCAAAAAAGAAAACAAACAAAAAAAGAAAACCAAAACAAAATAAAAGACAGTATCATTTGGGACTTTTTGGTCCCTTACAATGGAAAAATATTCCTAAATAATAGAAAACAAGCAATGAATTGACTTCCAGTTTATCTTTGCATTAAATATGATCAGAATATGAATTGATTTGAAGACTGTTGCTTTTCAAAGCTGTTCTATTTATTCCCAAATAATTCAGTATTTATCTAAAGATAAACTTACAAAGAGTAAATTGATGAATATGCTTTAAATATGCTGAGTAGTTAAGTAACACAAAGGAAATCTGTGTGTTTATATTTATTTATTTATTTTTTGGTACCGAACTCAGGACCTTGTGCTTTCGAGGCAGGGCGGCACCACTGAGCTAAATCCCCGGCCCTTTGTGTTTTTATTTTGTAGACTTTTCAGTATATGTGTTATTTTCACCATAAAATGATTTTTTTGGGTTTTTTTGGTACTGGGGATTGAACTCGGGTCCTTGCGCTTGCGCAGCAGGTGGCAAAACCGCTGAGCTAAATCCCCAGCCACCATAAAATGATTATTGAAAGACTAAGGCTGATATTGTCTACCACAGAGTTTAGATTGGACTCAGAATGTGAGACAAGATATACAGAGACTAATTTGGAAAATACCGCAACAGAAGGTTGCTAGAATGGTAGAAAGGATGTACCCTTTGGAGCCAGGAAGACCTAAATTTGGATGAACCTGGCTCAGCCACTTCTGGACTTCATGACCTTGAGTAGCTATTTTTCTTCCCTGTGTCTCAGCTTTTTTCTTCTGTGAAAATATGGATAATAATACCTCCTGACACTCCCTGTTGTGAGAATTGCCTATGTTCCAATCCCACATACATGTAGAATTCTGAGCAAAGGTATTTCTTATTATTTCAACAGTAAGTCAAACCTGAATGAAAGACAGCCAGGACATTGAGGAGACAGATTGTCCAATCCTCAGCGACTGATGGGATTCACGGGTGGGGCAGGGTGGGGAAGCTGCCATTCCCAGGAATCCCTGTCTGATTGAGCAGATGGTGATGGTCTTCATTTAAAAAGAGAAACAAGGATAAGGTGTACCGCTATTGGGGTGTGTGTGTGTATGGGGAATTGAGAATGAGGGGGATTACATGAAATGCCTGAAGATGGGGCATCTCAGGCTCCAGGATGGATATCAAGGAGGTTAGTACTTTCCAAGGAAGCATGTTCAGAGTAAGGAAGAGAGGATCAAGGTTAGAACCACAGGGAGCATTTTAAGAGGGAGACAGTAGAATAGAAAGCTAAAAAGTGGAACGAGGGTGGAAATATCTTATATGTTAAGAAGAGAAGCAGAATTTTAAGAAAAGACAAGAAAAACCCTTTAATTAATTAATTAGTTTATTTATTTATTTTTTGGTACAGGGGATCAAATTCACAAAGTACTACTGAGCTAAATCCCAGACCCAACAAGAGAAAACTTTAAGAGGAATCAAATGGTTTATATTGTCTACTGCCACAGCGAGGTCAGCTAAGGTTTGCACTGGGCGAAAAAATATTAGATTTTTAAAAAATATACTAGATTTAGCAACTGGCAGAGTGTCACAATTTTGCCAGAGACACGTTAGCCTGGAATGGTAGGGCTGGGATCCGGGTTGCAGTTGGTAGAAGAGTGGACAGAAAGTAAGAAGTGGGCATAGGGCATTGAATTATTTGTTCAAGGAGGGAGCTTGGCTGTGAGGGAGAAAGAGAGAAGCAGGGAGTTTTGTTGCTGGTTTTAAGAAGTGAACCAGTTGGCTCTGTGAGAAAGTAGTCAATCTAGGGAGAAAGAAGTCTGAAATATGAGGAAGGGGGTGGAATTTGCCAGCATAGGTGAAGGAATTAGCCAGAAGCCACAGAAGGAAGGTCACTTCCTCTGGAATGAGAGGAAAGTCGGCCCTGGTGGGTTCGGATAAAAATAGTTCAGAGCGTGGGTCGGGGCGGGGCTGTGTGGTAAACAGTCGAGGATGCTTATGCTCAGGGATCATCTCAGTAGTCTGGAAGAGTCATGGACAGGACGGCCCTGGCTAAGGGGAAGAGGGCGAGGGAGACTAGGAAAGTTGACTGAGCTGCTCGGGGGACCAGTAGGCCAGACCTGAGCATAAAAAGGGGTTGTTGAGCGTGTCAGTCCCCGCTGGGGTTGAAGATGGAGTAACTGGCGGGGTTCCCCATCTGTGTCCCCCGTTGCAGCTATGGCATTGAGGAAGGGATTGGCTGGTGGAAATGAGCTGGAGCACAGGCTGGGAAGTGCAAGTCACTGGGTACTCTCAAGTCCAGAGGATTTGGGCAGTGATGGATTTAGTTACAGGAGTGCTGAGTGTGTGTTTTGGGATGTGAGGCAATGGTTTGGGGAAAATGGCCTTTCTTCCTCCTCTTTCTAACACTTTTAATCTGGAGAGAAAGGTGGAGTCTGGCGGTACGCATGATTATTACCTATAAGGCTATTTGTCAGTTAAATGCTCCCTAGTTGATGGAGTCCTGAAAGTTGTTGCTTGTATTTTCCTGGGAGGAGGATGCAACTTTTTAAAAACCCAATTAAAAAAAGATTTATGTGATTTGAACTTTGTGGACAATGGGAACACAGAATAGATATTTTAAAACTGGTGAGACACTGAGAGTAGGGCTTTGTTTGGTTGTTTTTTGAGACAGGGTCTCCCTGTGTAGTTCAGGCTGGCCTTGAACTCACTATGGAGCCCAGGCTGGCCTTGAATTCATGGCTATCCTCCTGCCTCGCCCTCAGGAGTGCTGGGATTACAGGCGTGTGCCACCACACCCAGCTAGTGAGTGTTTGCATGAGCATTGCAAACCATTTGGGCTGTATTCTAAATTCACTAAAAAAATTTGCAAGACAATGTATAGATTATTCTATTTTTCCTCTTTTACTAAATTGCCTGAATGGTTTTAGGTCTGCTTGGTGAGAGGGTACAAAAAAAGTAGCTGTTGATACTTGATTTATCATTCAGACTGTTTTCTTCCTTTTTGTGTGTGTGGCATTCCAGGAGTCCCTGTTTTGCATTTTGTGACATTAGATAACAAGTATGAAGGCTAAACAAAAGTATCTGTGGGATTTGATACCATTTTAGATCAGCTATACTTCTTTACCAGCTATACTTCTCTTGGAGATTTTTTTCTGATAGAAATAATGCATTGAAATCAGACTGTTCAGAAATGTGTCTCTCAAGTAAAATTTTTAGGATCCTGCAGGAGGTAGGCAAGGTAGTAATAACCTAGAGTTGGAGAAAATAGAATGGTTCTGGACCTTTTCTTCCTATTTCAGATTATCAATTTTTCATTTTAATCAAAAGGGGTAGGGGTGGTGGGAGGGGAAGGGGAAAGGAAAGAAGGGAAAGGAAAATTATGAGAAAAGAGAAAAATGGAAACAAAGTCTGTGTAAATAGGGAAGGGTGGAGCGGCTGAAGGGCACACAGGTAATGGGGAAAAAATAAGAACCAAGATACATCATGTTCAGGTACAAGCACCCAATGATAAATGTAAACGTATTGTATACCTAAAATGTACCAATAAAAGAATTTAAGCAAAAAACCAAAATAGGATGGTTCTAGAAGGGACCAGTTAAGGCAGCAAATGCTTTCTGCCAAGTACTGCCTTTTAAAGGAGCACTTGCCCCTTTTCCCAGTTCCCTCCTTGGGGAACCTTGAACTGGTCTGGGCAGAGGATGGAGGAGAAACTAAGCCTTAGGGGAGCCCATCAGTGACTCCTATGCGTGGTGGGGTTCGTGTGATGGCAGCCAGATTTCCTGCCAGAAGCTGACTACTCCTGTGCTATAAAAATGTCAGGAAGAGTGTGCCTAGTATCACTGTTCTGAGTCCAAAATAGGAAACACAAAAATGCCAACTGCAGGAGAATGGATAACTACATTAAAATAAATTCTCAAAGTAGAACAATGCAAGGGATGATACACACAACAACCAGGTAAATCTTTGTCACAAAATTTCAAATAAAAAAATAAAATCCTACAGAACTATATATAGTACAGTATCATTTGTATAACATTCAAAAATAAGCAAAGGAATAATGAACAGGAAGTTCAAGGTAGTGCTTACCCCGAAGGCGTCAAGCAAGGGCAGAGAGCACCCCGGGACAGCACGGTGGGAAAGGCTGTAAATGGATATAAATGGTTACTATCATGGCTTGGGCTAATGGGCTATTCTTGGGTATCTGTATATTATTATGATAACTAAAATAAAGTGAATTGGATTGTTGATTAATGGAGATAATACACCAGAAACCAAAAAATTAAACATGTCAAATAACATCACATTACAGGCAACAAATACGACCGTCACACAGGCCTTGCTGGCAAGGCCTTTCACCCGTGAGCCACAGACAGATGACCTTCCACAGTTTCTATGTTCTAGTATTGAAGAAACACCATAAACAACCCCACCATTTCAGGAAGTGGGAAGTGCCATGAAAACCAAATGTGTATGTTACTGGAGATTGAACCCGGAGCCTTTGCACTGAACTATATTCCCCAGACCTTTTAAACTTTTTTTTTGGTACCACAGATGGAACTCGGGTCCTTGCGTTTGTGGGGCAGGCGGCGGAACCACTGAGCCAAATCCCCGGCCCCTTAAACTTTTTTTAAAGTTATTATTATTTTGATACAGGGCCTCACTACATTGCCTGGGCAGGACCCGAACTTGTGACCCTCTTACCTCAGCCTCCCAAGTGCTAGAATTACAGGTGCATATCACCATGCCTGGTTGAACAATATCTCTTTGAGTGAATATGTAGAGCGATCTCTAGGACAGGTGTACAGGGATGGATTAGTTGGATAAAAGAATATTTACATGTAAATTTCTTTAGTTATTGCCAAATTACTCCTCAAAACAAAACTAATTTGCAGAGTCTCGTTTCTCGACATACTTGCCAACACTGGTGATTACCAGTCTGTTGACTTGGCCAACTGGCAAAAACTGGTACCTAAGTTTTGCTTCAAACAGCCAATTTTTAGATGAGCTTTTGGTGTGAGAGTCATTAGTGAATTGGAGACTCTTCATGCAGGTTTTTGTTTCATTCTTGGCAAAAGAAATGGCTGCTGTAGTATGTGCTGAAAAGTTCTTATGGAAACAAGTGTGCCCTATGGTCGAGACCATTCTCCGTAAAACATAACGTGGTTTTTTCATGTGCCAGGCAGGGTGGGGTGCGGGCCTTCACAATGGGCTATTCTTCATGGGCGCTCTCTCAAATGGTCTAGAGACTCACAGTTGAAAAGCTTGCTCTAGTCATGCAGGTAGAAGAAGGTGATTCTGCCAGCATTTGAACCCTCAAAGCCCAAGCTTTTATTGCAAATGTTTATTTTTCTTTAAATCTAACAGATGATCACATTCATGTAAGGATTTGGTGTTTTCTAATCCAGTGGTTCTCAGCCTTGGTTGTGCATATTAACACCGGCATCCTACTTTCAGAGATTCTGGTGTGGTTGATCTAGGGGTACAGCTGAGTTATTAGGATTTTAAAAAGTTCCCTGGGGATTCTAGTGTTCAGCCAAGTTTGAGAGATGCTTTTAATAATCTTTAGACTTCTTTAGAGACTTGCATTAGTATAATTGTATTTTGCCACCTTCTTTGGCCACCTTATCTTCTAAAAATGTTGTGACTTTTACTCTTGGGTTGTTTTGAGAATTTTGTCTCATGCTACATTTTTGCAATAATTGAAGATACACCGGTGTTAGATGGGTAGAAAGACTGTGTACTAAATTCAAGTCAGGAGTTGCTGAGCTAATTACTTCTCAGATCTTCATTTTGCAATTTTTAAGATCAGCATGACATAAACACTTTTCATGGAGAGTGTATTAGCAAAATATTAATGTCACTTCTGGCTTTTCACAAATCAATTTTCCATTGTAACTGAACATGAAATAGGACAAGACAAGGAGCTCAGAAATAAAATATATTGTCTGTAATAAATGCAATCTTATTAAAATGTTATTCAGTTTTTCTAGGAATTATTACCCACTATTCTATAAAAGTAAAAGGTTGTGTACTTCACCCATGATGAACTTGGTTGGTAATGACATTTCCCCCATGCTTGATGCAGATGGCTTTTCCACCTCCAAAGCATCTTTAGAAGAACTAGATATGGTAATTTTGGCATCTCAAAGGAGATGAGGAAGGGTTTTACCTATTCCATTATTGCGGTTTATTCTTTATATATGTTGATCTTTAATATAATTCTTGGTAGTGTGGACATCCTGGTATGGGCAGCAGTCACAGGAAAGCCTTGTGGTGATTCTAGTAGAGAACTTGTGTTTCCTTTTCCTTACCGGATTTTATTGTTCTTTCAAGCCAGTTTAATAAAATTCTGACTATGAGGTCCTTTTCTTTTTCTGTGTATTCTTTCCTTCTGCCCTTCCGGTATCCCATTGTTCAGGTGTCATTCATCATGGCCTAGTCCTGTAATCAGTTTTGCAAAAACAATGTATGGGCCAAGGGGCCCAGTGTGTTGGCATGGGAAAGCCATACTTGGTAGACTTTGCTTTTAATTCTGTATCAGTCATTTCCTGTGGGATTTTGGCTCATTCTGTGTCATGATTTCCATACTTATAAAATGATAGTAAAAATTCTTGGTGTGTCCAGTTAAAATGAGGAAGAAACAATATTGTTGCATGTGAAAGTATTTTACCATATAGAAAATGTAATATATTTATTTTGAGTGCTTCTGTTTTCCTTCTAACATCTATAGTTAGTAAAATAAACTCAAGACCATCTTGAAACTGCACCACGGCATGTGAAGAGTATGTGAGATTGGATGTGAATCAGGGCAAATAATTTCACCTCAGCCTCCGTTTCTGTCTTTAAAATGAGGATAATAGAAGCCACTTCAGAAGGTGGAAGGAGTAAATATTATAAAGAATACGAAAGTGCTTTGTAAAGAGCAAAGCGCCCCACAAATATTAGAATTTAAGTGAAGCATTTTTCATTTAAATCTGGGCACACACCCCATCCCTGAAACCACTAGGACTCGCCCTTCAAGCCAGGCATCTTTCTTCTCCACCGCCAAGTCCCACACTGTTGGTGCTTCTGCCGGAATGCCCCTTGCCTCTCACTTTGCCACTCTTTTGCTAGGTGCTCCTAGCTGGACAACTTCCCCCGCAAACCTTTCCCCTTATTTACTCCCACTCTTTTCCAAATTACACAGGCGTGTTCCTCCCCTGGGTCTTAGTTTCTTAATTATGTAATTACACTGCTATAAATACAGATTGAGAAAACATTAGGTTTTTAGCAGCTGACTTACAGCTGCGTGTGTGCAGGATTTTAATGAGTACTTAATTTGTTGAATAAATCCAAAATAAGTGTTTCTAGATGGTGGTATCCCTTCAGAGAACATATTGCATTTTAGCAGTGACCCAGAAAACTAGAACCCAAAGGAATGATGAATGTAAACATTTCAAGGCTGGGTTAGGTTTGAGATGAATGTTTAAGGACAGGTATGCTTTAGTTGCCAAAGTATACCTCTTAGCTCTTCACTATGCTAAACTATGTTACTTGTTAATGGCAAACAAATAACAAACCCCAAACACAATTTTTTCTCTTTATGGATTTCAGTGAAAAGTTAGTCAATAATATCTTGATATATTTTCAACAGTTTTAATGACATCATATAATATAATGTATATTTTGCTTTTGTTGAACTTTGATTCAAATACAAGATGATACTTTTAAAATACACAAGTCATCTGAAACACATGCAATGTGACATTTGTGTTCTTTAAAAAAGCAATTTTTTCCTCATTTACTAATATTCTATGATGTTTTCTATGAAAAAAATCCTCAATAACTTGTTTCTTTTTTAAAAAGCATTTCTGAGTAGATATTCCTTTAAGCATAGAGTTTCTAAAATGCGTCTACCTCTGCCTATTTAGGTATACCTAACATTGAATGGTTGGTTTTTAAACTTTTCTGTAAATGCACAGAAAAAAAAAAAAGCAAGTGGAAAACTAACCAAACTAATATCTCTGATTATCTTAGATTCTTTTCTTTCTGTGAGTTATAGTTAGCTTTCTTCCAAGTATTTTACTACATCATACATTTCAATAATAAACAGGTTGGGGAATCCACTTTCCAGCCCCCCTTCTGTCTCTCTTGGAAGCTATCTTTCTCTCAATAAACTTTCCTACTTTTAACTTCCATTGTTCCTAGAATTCATTCTTTGATTTTAGAGAACACGAACTCGAACTCGCATTTCAGATATCTTAAATCATCAGTCAGATGGAGGTACCGAGTCTCCGGGAGTCCTGCCCCGTCTAGCCTGTGCCAAGCACACCGGTGGGGACCAGGCAGAAGGTGAGGACCCCTCGCCACTGGCCATGCCCATAGTGGCATTCCACTTAGCCACACGGGTGCCTGCAGGAACCCCCCCCCCCCCAGCCTCTTGGCTGTACTGCTACCTGGTTCCACACTACAAAGACACAGGGGACACCAGACCACCATACTGGGTAAGTTGGAGGGATCATCACCTCCCATTGGAACCTGGGCTATCTTCAGGGGAAGGGCAGCTGGAACCTGCAGTACAACCTTGCAGAGTTCTACCCTGTAGGAGGACAGGTAGCTCAACTTGGGACTTGCCACCAGAAATCTGCCTGAATCCTATGGGTTTGTGACTGGTTGCTGAGACTCACTGACTTATATCTGCACACTTCTGCCCACATTGTCTATTGTGACAGCAGAGACATACACTGAAGGAGGCCCTTCATTTTTATTTTTATTTTTTGTTTCCAGAATTATTATTATTGGGGTTTTTTTTACTCTTATTTATAATTTTTTTCCAATTTTTTATTTTTCTTTTCTTTTTTTCTTTCTTTTTTCTTTCCTTTCTCTCTCTTTCTCTCTCACACTTACACTCTTGCTGTCCCACACTGTTCTTCATCTCCCTTTTTGTTCCTGTTCTGGCGCTAATTTGGATTTCTTCTTTATTTTCCCTTTATTTCCTTTTCCTTCTCTCACCTGTGTCCTCTGGCCTCACTGCTAACCTTCCCCTATCCTTCTACGTATCTATGCCTCCCTCCCCAGCTCCTTCTAACTCCTCATCCCAAAGATTAAAATTGCTATATTGAAGAGTTTATTCACTATAAATATATGTTGGTTTGGTCCTCGATTTTGATTTATTTCACACAGTTAAAGGTGATAGATTAATAACTTTCACAAATTGTCATTTTCTAAGATGTACTTGATGCTATGGTGTTGCTGATTGTATCACTTGGGCTAAGGTGTTGTGATTGATCTAGTCAGTGGTCCTTTCTGGTATAATGAAAATGAGACAGCTTCAGAGTCATTAGAGACTCAAAACCTAAGGACCAGCTATATCTGGAAGACACCTCTGAAAAGCAATCATTCCATAAGGGTTCTAAATATAAGCAACAAAGATACTTACAATAAGCAATTTCAAAGTATCAACCCAGGAATTAAACCAAGGACAGTACCAAAAACAAAAATGAGAAGACATTTAAGCAAGGCACAAACTCAGACTTCCACCCCACCAAGGGTAAACCCCAGGGAAATGAGGTGGAAAAGTCTGATAATCAACCACCTAGACACCCTGAACTGATAGCACAGGATGTAACAAAACAGATGAATGAGGCTCTAGAAAAATTCAAAGCAGAAATAACCTCCCAGAAAACTACAGAGATGGTGAGCAGAGTGAAAGATATGATTAGAGGCTCTAGAATAGAAACAGATAAAAAAATAGATGAGCTCAGAAACATGCAAGAAGCCATGAATGCCCAGCATAAGAAAGAAATGGAAACTATGATTGCCCAACATAAGAAAGAAATATAATCCATGAAACAGATTCAAACAGATATTCAGGAGATTAAAAACTCCATTGAGGGCCGGGGACTTAGCTCAGTGGGTCTGGTGCCTGCCTCGAAAGTGCAAGGTTCTGAGTTCGATTCCTGGTACCAAAAAAACCCCCACTCCATTGAAAGTATGCACAGCAGATTAAGGGAATCTGAAGATAGAATATCAGATATAGAAGACAGGATTGTGGTAAAGGACCATGAAAACAGAGATTTCTTAAAAACAGTAAGATACCACAAGAAATCAATCCAGCAGCTTCTAGATGATGTAAAGAAGAGTAACATAAGACTGATAGGAGTCCACGAAAAAACAGGAGAAAGTACAATTGACATTAAAAAATTGTTCACAGAAGTAATAGTTGAAAACTTCCCAGACAGAGGTAGAGAATTGGACATATAGATAAGTGAGGCATATAGAACTCCAACTAGCCACGATCAAAAAAAACCCTACACCTACACATATAATAGTCAAGATCCCAGAAACCTAACAGAAGAACAAAATCCTACAAACACTTAGAGTAAAGAAACAAATCACCTACAAAGGAGAGCCCATCAGAATCACAGAAGACTTCTGAACACAAATGCTCAAGTCCAGGAGAGCCTGGAGTGAAGTATTTCAAGCCCTAAAAGAAAATAATTTCCAACCTAGACTGTTGTATCCTGCAAAATTATCTTTCAAAATGGATGTGGAAATTAGATACTTCCATGACAAAGAACCCCTGAGAAATTTCATGAACACCAAGCCAGCACTCCAAGCAATTCTAAACAATCTCCTAGAAAAAAACAATGGAGGTCAAAACTCCATGAGGCCCAACAGAGGAAAGCCACCAGGCAAGGTAAGAAACTAAAGGGAAAGGGGGGAAAATAAGAAATAGAAGAGCCAACAAAAGTAAAACATCATGACAAGGATGAGTCAATATCTATCAAGTATAATCAATGTTAATGGCCTCAATTCACCAATCAAAAGAAATAGACTGGCAGAATGGATTAAGAAGCAAAATCCAGCAATATGCTGCATACAAGAAACACACCTAACTCAAAAAGAAATTCATAGATTGAAAGTAAAAGGATGGGAAATAGTTCTGCATGTCACAGAAATCCAGAAAAAAAGCAAGGGTAGCAATCTTATTTGCAAACAAAGTAGATTTCAAACCAAAACTAATTAAGAGAGACAAAGATGGTCACTACATCCTTGTGAAGGGAACAATCCAAGAGGAAGAGATAACAATCCTAAATATATATGCACCAAATACGAATGCCCCCAACTATACAAAAACAAATATTAATGGACATGAAAAACCAAATAAGCACTAATACAATTGTAATGGGAGACCTCAATACCCCACTATCACAAATAGACAGATCATCTAGACAAAAAATTAACCATGAAATTCTAGAACTGAACCAAGCTATTGAACAAATGAACTTAATAGATGTTTACAGAGTGTTCCACCCCACAAAATCAGAATACACACTCTTTTCAGCTGCACACGGGTCATTCTCCAAAATAGACCACATGCTAGCTCATAGGACATGTCTAAGTATATGTAAAAGAATTGAAGTTACCCCCTGTATATTATCAGACCATAGTGCAATAAAATTGGAGGTCAATAACATAAGAAACTGCAAAACCTCCACAAACACATGGAAACTGAATAACACCCTCCTGAACAACCAAAGGGTCACAGAGAAAATTAAAGAAGAAATTAGACAGTTTCTACAAGTAAATGATAATGCCAGTACATCATACAGAAATCTATGGGACACAATGAAAGCAGTTCTATGTGGGAAATTCATAGCAGTTAATGCCCATATTAGGAAAACAGAGAGAATGCAAATAAATAACCTAATGCAGAACCTCAAGCTCCTAGAAGAAGAAGAAGAGCATAGCAAACCCAAAGCTTGTACAAGAGAGAAAATTATAAAGATCAGAGCAGAAATCAATGCAATGGAGACTAAGAGATTGATACCAAAAAATCAATGAATCTAAGAGTTGGTTTTTTGAAAGAATCAAAAAAAGGAAAGAAAAGGCTCAAATCCATGCAATTAAGAACAAAAAAGGTGAAGTCACAACGGACCCAGAAGAAATCCAGAGGATCATCAGTACCTACTTTGAGAACCTAAACTCTAATAAAATGGAAAACACAGAAGAAATGGACAGATTCCTACATACATATGAATTGCCAAAGTTAAATGAAGAAGATATAGAAATTCTAAGCATCCCAATTACAATGAGTGAAATTGAAAATGTAATAAAAAATTTACCAACAAAGGAAAGCCTTGGTCCTGATGGCTTCACTGCTGAATTCTACAAGACATTTAAAGAAGAACTATGGCCATTACTCTTTAAACTCATCAAGAAAATTGAAAGGGAAGCAAGGCTTCCAAATTCATTCCTGGAAGCGAGTGTTACTTTGATTCCAAAACCAGGGGAAGACCCAACCCAAAAAGAGAACTACAGGCCAATCTCCCTAACGAAAATAGATGCAAAAATACTCAACAAGATACTGGCAAACAGAATACAGAGGGTCATCAAGAAGATCATACACCTTGACCAAGTTGGGTTTATCCCAGGGATGCAAGGATGGTTCAACATGTGTAAATCAATAAATGTAATACACTGTATTAACAGAACCAAGGACAAAAACGATATGATCATCTCAATGAATACAGAAAAAGCATTCAACAAAATCCAACACCCATTTATGACAAAAACCCTACAGAAAATTGGAATAGAAGGTCTTTATCTCAACCTGATTAAGGCTATCTATGAAAAACCAATAGCCAACATCATAATAAATGGTCAAAAACTGAAAACTTGCATGTTAAAATCAGGAACAAGACAAGGATGTCCACTATCACCACTCCTGTTCAATATAGTTCTGGAAACATTAGCCACAGCACTTAGAAATGAGAAAGAAATAAAAGGAATAAAGATAGGAAAGGAAGAAGTTAAACTGTCATTATTTGCTGACGATATGATACTTTACATAGAAGATCCAAAAAACTCTGCCAAAAGACTTCTAGACATTTTTTTTTTTTTTTTTTTTTGTGCCGGGGATCGAACTTGGGTCCTTGCACTTGCACAGCAGGAGACGAAACCACTGAGCTAAATCCCCAGCCCAAGACTTCTAGACTTAATTGACAGATTCAGTAGAGTAGCTGGATACAAGGTCAACACTCAAAAAACAACAGCCTTCTTATACACGAATAACAGACTCACTGAGAGAGAAATTAGGGAAACAATTCCTTTTACAATAGCATCCAAAAAATGAAATATCTAGGAATCAGTCTAACAAAGAAAGCAAAAGAACTCTACTCTGAAAACTACAGCACTCTGAAAAAAGAGATTGAAGAGGATATAAGAAAATGGAAGGACATCCCTTGCTCCTGGGTAGGAAGAACCAATATAGTGAAAATGGCCATACTTCCAAAACTACTATATAGATTTAATGCAATACTTATTGAAATTCCAACAATATATTTCACAGAACTAGAGAAAACAATCCAAAAATTAATTTGGAACCAGAAGAGACCTAGAATAGCAAAAGCAATTCTAGGCAACAGAGACATGGCTGGGGATATCACAATACTCAACTTGAAACTATACTACAAAGCTACTGTGATACAAACAACATGGTACTGGCAAAGAAACAGACCTGAGGATCCATGGAATAGATTAGAAGATGCAGAACCAACTCCAGACACAGCCATCTCATCTTTGACAAAAGAGCCAACCACCTTCTTTGGAGGAAAGATAGCCTATTTAATAAATGCTGTTGGAAAAACTGAATTTCAACCTGCCAAAGATTAAAACTAGAGCCATACCTATCACTATGTACTAAACTAAGATCAAAGTGGATTAAATATCTAAATATTAAAACAGATACACTAAACTTGCTGGACGATAAGTTAGGTAGAACTCATGAAGACATTGGCGTAGGAAAAGACTTTATGAACAAAACCTCAGTAGCACGGGATCTAGTACAAAGAATCATCAACTGGGATCTCATCTTATTAAAAAACTTCTGGACTGCAAGAGAAACCACCAACAGACTAAGAGACAACCCACAATGTGGGAAATATTTTTAGCAGCTGTACGTCAGACAAAGGACTACTATCTAGGATATATAAAGAACTGAAAAAAAATCAGACCCCCCCAAATTCAAAGACCCAATTCAAAAATGGGCATCTGAATTGAACAGACATTTCTCAGACAAAGAAGTAGAAATAGCAAATAAATATATGAAAAAGTTTTCAAGATCACTGGTCATTTGAGAGATGCAGATGAAAACAACGCTGTGATTCCATCTCACCCCAGAAAGAATGGCTGCTATCAAGAAATCAACCAATACCAAATGCTGGCAGGGGTGTGGGGAGAAAGGAACTCTTCTCCA